>NC_064920.1:199098288-199409122 GCF_023897955.1 Schistocerca gregaria | reverse complement strand
ACAGATAACAATTTCTGAGGAGTAACACGGACTGTGTGATTGTGCCGCACATCCTTCCGGCCAGGGAGACGTCATATAATACGACAGCCTACTGATGCACCGCTTTGAGCATCTGCTCTCAGAAAAACGTATTTTGTAAACATCATGCAGTCACTAATGTGGAAAGTATTGTCACTGGTCGTTAATGTTACAGCTGAGCGGAAGTACTGTATGTAGTATAGATCACTATTAGATGTTGAGTTATTTAACTGTGCAATCATCTTTATCATCTCGAAATTGATTAAAATGGCAAATAAAAACAAATTCGCCTCGACCCAGAATCGAACAGTCGACATCTTACACGCTAACCCAAAACGCTATCCAGTGCACAAAATACACACCACTACTCGTACAAGCTGCCAGAGAAAGTTACCGTGAATGACATTAAAGTGCTGTCAGACGTCTTTAACGTCCATTTACTATCGGAAATATGAGCAAGACGAAATTTTTTATACACTTTTTTGTGGAATCGCGCTGCGAACTCAGAGCGTCCGAATTTTTCTTCACCTTATGAATAGTGTTTGTGTCGGCCAAAGATCCCGAGATAGAAGCTAATAGGAAGTTAGTAGATTGTGCTAATAGGAAGTTAGTAGATTGTGATCAATTAATCGGTTTTATGCAGTGGACAGTGACCGTACGTGCTAAAGTGAGAGATAAGGAGAAAACAATTCGACGTGTCTGCATTTTACATGTACGTTTCAATCGCTTTCCTCTAATAAAGTAAAGGCGCCGGTAACCACGATCTAAAACGCCCTAAACAAACTTAAGGGATTCCCTCCTAAAAGAGGTGATAAATATTCAGTGCAGCAACTTAGTGCCTGCGCGGCAGCAAACCATGTTGAAAGAACCCGTGCCGTTAATATCGAGCGACCTCTATCGAGGCGGTGTAGGCGGCGATAGGACGGTGTGTGTACGTGGCGGCGCCGCTGTCAGCAGGCTAGTGCGTTGTTGCACCCGGCCTGTTTAGCAGCAGCTGCAGAAGCTCCCCAGAGGCGGCTTTCAGCACAACAAACCGGTGGACAGGCTGGCAAAGGACGCGGTCATTAGGGGCAACCGTGTGGCGAGAACCTCACATTAGACTCTGTTGCGATTTTGAAGGCATCCCTAACGATCCAGTGAGACAACGGAAGAAGAACCACTAGCGCCGGCTGACAACAACTCCGCAGCCTTTACCTGCCAAGCACTTGAATTCCGGAACTTGGCCAAAACCCGCACTCTGACTCTTTAACAACGTAGCAAAAGACATGTGCTTTTCTCTTGGCCACTCCCGCAATACGTCAGTAAGCCAAACGAATTATTGTTTTTTCTTGTGGTATTCAGTCAGACTGGTTTGATACAGCTCTCCATGCTGCTCTATCCCGTGCAAGCGTCGTCATCTCCGTATAACAACGACTTACATCCTTCTGAATCTTACTGTATTCATTTCTTGGTCTCCCTCAACAATGTTAACCCCCATCCCCACCACCATCTTTCTCACTAATATTACACTACTGGCCATTAAAATTGCTTCACCGCGAAGATGACGTGCTACAGACACGAAATTTAACCGACAGGAAGAAGTGATATGCAAATGATTAGCTTTTCAGAGCATTCACACAAGGTTGGCGCCGGTGGCAACACCTACAACGTGCTGACGTGAGGAACGTTTCCAACCGATTTCTCATACACAAACAGCAGTTGACCGGCGTTGCCTGGTGAAACGTTGTTGTGATCCCTCGTGTAAGGAGGAGAAATGCGTACCATCACGTTTCCGACTTTATAAAGGTCGGATTGTAGCCTATCGCGATTGCGGTTTATCGTATCGCATTGCTGCTCTCCTTGGTCAAGATCCAATAACTGTTAGCAGAATATGGAATCCGTGGGTTCAGGAGGGTAATACGGAACGCCGTGCTGGATCCCAACGGCCTCGTAACACTAGCAGCCGAGATGACAGGCATCTTATCCCCATGGCTGTAACGGATCGTGCAGTCACGTCTCTTGGGGACGTTTGCAAGAAAACAACCATTTGCACGAACAGTTCGACGTCGTTTGCAGCAGCATGTAATATCAGCTAGGAGACCATGGCTGCGGTTACCCTTGACGCTGCATCACAGACAGGAGCGCCTGGGATGGTGTACTCAACAACGAACCTGGGTGCACGAATGGCAAAACGTCATTTTTTCGGATGAATCCTGGTTCTGTTTACAGCATCATGATGGTCGAATCCGTGTTTGGCGACATCACGGTGAACGCACATTGGAAGCGTGTACTCGTTATCCCCATACGAGTAGTGGCGTATCACCCGGTGTGATGGTATGCGGTGCCATTCGTTACAAGTCTTGGTCAGCTCTTGTTCGCATTGACGGCACTTTTAACAGTGGACGTTACGTTTCAGATGTGCTAAGACCGGAGGCTCTACCCTTCATTCGATCCCTGCGAAACCCTACATTTCAGCATGATAATGCAGGACGGCATGTTGCAGGTCCTGTACGGGCCTTCTTTATGAACTGTGGTATCGTATTGAGGCTTCATGGGCAGCAGCTATACCTGTACACGTCATCCAAGCTCTGTTTGACTCAATGCCCAGGCGTACCAAGGCGGTTATTACGGCCAGAGGTGGTTGTTCTGAGTACTGATTTCTCAGGATCTATGCACCCAAATTGCGTGAAAATGTAATCACATGTCAGTTCTAATATTATATATTTGTCCAGTGAATACCCGTTTATCATCCGGACTTCTTTTTGGTGTAGCAATTTAAATGGCCAGTAGTGTCAATTGGTGATCCCCTGACGTCTCGCAATGAGTCCTGTCAACCTATCCGTTCTTACAGTCAGGTTGTGCCACAAATTTCTTTTCTCCCCAATTCTCTTCAGTACCTCATACAATAGTCACGTTGTCTACCCACCTAATCTTAAGCATTCTTCTGTAGCACCACATTCCATAAGCTTCTGTTCTCTTGTGTATTCCATAACCTTCTGTTCTCTTCTGGTTTAAAACGTTTATCGTCCATGTTTCACTTCCATTTATTGCTACACTCCATACAAATACTTTCAGAAGTGACTTCCTAACGCTTAAATCTACAAAGGGCTTTCAAGAAGTTTTGCTCAGTTGGCTCTTCCTTTTATTTTTTGCAGGAGGAGAATGAAATATTTTGTCAACATACTTGGAAGATTTCGCTATACATTGAGCCTACTCAATGTAGCCTCCATCAGCTGTGACACGTCTGGTCCAAAATTCTTTCCACCATGTAAATGCACTTTGGTAAAATTCTGGGGATTGACTTTTACACCATCGCTTAACACAGAAAATAAGGCCTCTCTCACTATCAAATGTTTTACCGCGCAGGTGGGCCTTCAGATGACTAAAGAGGTAAAAATCAGACGGAGCAAAGTCCGGGCTGTAGGGAGGATGAGGAACAATTTTCCAACCCATTTTCCTGATTTTCTCCTGCGTCATAAGGGCTGAATGGGGTTTGGCATTGTCATGGTGTAGGCTCGTGAGCTGACCCTGAAGCTGTGGTCTGTGCGTCTTGATGGCACGTCGCAGCTTGTCCAATGACAAATAGTAACGGTACCAGTTACTGGTGGAGCCAGGTTCCAAAAAGTCAATGAAAATGACACCGCACTGAACCCAGGAGGCCACCACCTTTCGATCTGCTGTTCGTGAAAGTCTTCGTTTTCTTTTTCCAAGGGGAACCCGGATGACCCAACTCCATGGATTGGGTTTTGCTCTCAGGTTCAGACAAAAACAACCATGTTTGATCCTGGGTAATGACGCTGTCGAAACACTGTTGCCACTTTTCAGTAAATATATCCATGAGATCCTCGCACACATTCTTCCTCGTAGTTTTCGTGTCGCGTGAGGCGTAACACAGGAGGACGCAGGATGTTCGTGACGTATCGTTGTCAGTATCCCTCAGTCGCTACCAGCCGTGATTGCGTAAGACCTGGTGGCTGCCCACAGCCATGGCGTCACACCGCTGTGTGTCTCCAAAGCATTGAGGCCTTTCCCCAGGTCGTCAAAAACATGAGGATGGTCAACCAGTATAGCGCTCAACCGCCGCTGCTGCTGCTGCTGCTGCTGCTGCTGCTGCTCCTGCTGCAGCTCCTAATTACTGGTTTGAGGAGAGCAAACCCTTAAGGTTATCCAGTCTGCTGCTTCCCTCGCCCTCTGCCGCAGGATGGAATAAATGCACACCATCTGTCTGCGTCTGGTGTTATCAAAGTGCAAGTACGCTTTCTAAATGTTTGCGGAGCGTTCATCTGACATGGGACGTGGGTTGTATTGGTAGACGAAGTGGCAATAAATAAATTTACAAATAACTTGGCAGTAGGAGCCCACTTACGGTATGCGTTGCACCCTCTTTGACCTGTATGGATGCACTGGCAGGATGTCATAAAGCCGTTGCAGCCTCTCCTGAGGCATGCTGACTCACTACTGTTCGAGCTGGGCAGGACTGGAACAGAGTTGACGATCAAACCAGTCCCACCCACGTTTTGTTGGAGAGATATTTGGCCTCGGGAGTACCTCAACACCACGAAGACAGGGCCATGTTGTGTGTTGAAGAGCATTGTGCTGCTGGAAAACGTCATCACGATACTGTCGCATGAGAGGGAACACACATGGGACGCAAGATGTATGGAAGATACAGTTGGTTCTTCAGAGTTTCCTCAATCCCTACCAACCGTGACCTGATTCCATACCCGATGGGTTCCCCCATGACGACGACAGGAGTAATATTCCTGTGTAACTCCAGAATTGTTAGTACGCGACCTCTCCCCAGGTCCCCGCTATATTCGCTGACGATAGTCACCCATGGTAGTGCACAACCACGATTCACTGTTGTGCAGGTTTCGGAATTTGTGCAGGGGTTAGTCATCTTGGTGAGCTGTTTTCAACATAAAAACAGTTTCAGCAGCATTTTTACAGAGTCGAAAACAAAATTTCACAGCTGCACGTTGTCCACTTACACTAGGTGTACCGGTATGAAATAAGCTTTAAGATACAAATGTGTCGATAGGGAGCATTTGTTGTCTGAACGAGTCTTAATTTTTTTTTGTTTGGTTGGTATGACATCTGCCAAAAATATTTAGTACACATCAAGTCATGTAACAAACATCATATGTTTTCATCGTGTTAACAATGTCGAATTTTGTAGCAGAAAGTGATGATTTGCAGAAAGCATTAATTTTTTGTTTGCATTTGAAAAAAAAAAAATTGCTGCAGCGTCGCATCGATTGCTTGTCAAGGCATATGCTCTATCAGAAGCAACATGCAAAAGATGGTTTCACCGGTTCAGAAATGATTTTGATGTAAGAAATGAACGTGGAAGACCACCAAAAAAAGTTCGAAGACGCCGAATTGCAAGCAATATTGAATGAAGATGGTACTTTGTGTCAGAAGCAAATGGCATCAGTGCTAAATGTTGCACAACAAACAATTTCTGACCGTTTGAAAGCCATGGGAAAGATCCAAAAGTGTGCCACATGAATTGAATGAAAGACAGATGGAAAACCGAAAAACAATTTGTCAAATTTTACTTCAAAGACATTAAAGAAAATCAGTTTTCATCGAATTGTTACTGGTGATGAAAAATGGATTTATTTTAAGAATCCTAAACGGGAAAAATCGTGGGTTAATACGGGACAACCATAAACATCGACTGCAAAACCTGATAGATTCGGCAAGAAGACAATGCTCTGCATTTGGTGGGAGCAGAAAGGTGTGGTGTATTATGAGCTTCTAAAACCCGGTGAAACTGTAAATACTAATCGCTACAGACAACAAATAATCAGTTTGAACTATGCATTGATCGAAAAAAGACCAGGACAGGCCAGAAGACATGCCAAAGTATTTTTTTTTTTTTTTTTTTTACACGAGAATGCACCTGCACACAAGTCAAAACTGGTTTAGGATACAATCATAACACTTGGCTGGGAGCTGCTACCCCACCCGCCGTATTCACCAGACTTGGCCCCTTCCGACTACCATTTTGTTTTATCAATGGGACATGCATTAGCTGAGGAACACTTCGATTCCTACGAAGAAGTCGAAAATTGGGTGTCTGCTTGGTTTGTTTCAAAAGACGAACATTTCTATTGGCGTGATGTTACAAATTGCCAGAAAGGTGGTCAAAATATATAGAAAGCAATGGTCAGTACTTTGAATAAAATGTTTTTACTTTTCAATTCAAAATGATTCATTTTCACACACACACACACACACACACACACACACACACACACACACACACACACACACACACACACACACACACATACATACATACATACATATAAAACAAAAAAACGCTCATTTCATACCGGTACACCTGGTACTTGCCACCATTAAAAGCGAAACAAGAACAAAACAGCGCCAGCACAATCACTGGAGATGAACAGAGAAGCCAGGTCGACAACACATGCGGCACCGAACTGGCAATGAGTTGCGCTATACGCGCCTATAAGCACAAATGCGTAATACACAAGCTCCACCCGAGGTAAAGTTGTTCCAGTTTTTTTCCGTGTACCCCCCTCGTAGATGCACTTCATGTCCTTCTGACAGCGTTAGTTACAGGAATTTCAACCTTAGGTACTTTCAACAAGATGGCGCACCGTCGCGCTAGGGGTTCTTTGTTACAGTTCTTCCATAAAACCTATCTAAACAGAGGACTCAGTAGAGACCCTACAACAAAATAGCCACAACCTTCACAAAAAGAACCTCTTGGTGCATTTGTGAGGGGTAGTTTACCAGTTCCTCATCTACAAACTATTACAGCACGAATATGAGCACAATTCCGTAGGAATAATTTTTTGTATTCGCGAAAAGACTTAATGCTCACCCTGTATAACATGATTTGCTCTTGCTTTCTGGATGATCGAGAGGTGCACATTCTGCAGCAGTCGACAGCTGACCACCATCGAAATCCTGCCTAAACACACCACCACCACCACCACCACCTCCTTCCTGTTCCCTTGCTTAGTACAGCTGCTAAATCACTCGCCAACGGGCTGAATTGGTGGTGGCCTGTTGTGAACGAGCTCTGATACCTCGCATTCTGGAAACCGGGGCGACGTTCGCAGCACAGCCAGTTGCGAGTTCGGAGAACACGTCTCGCCTCTCCTTCAGCAGCACTTCAGCTGTGGCCCAGTGCCGTTTGCTTTGCGCCTCGCCGACTGTTTATTTTCGCTGCCGCTGCTAACGAAATATGGCGTGCGCAGCCACCAGAAATAACATCGCTCTCTTTTGGTGCTTCATACTCGTTCAGTGTGTGCTGTAAGTTTCCCATGTTACGCTGCTCTGCGTACTGGGTCCTTCATCTTCGTGTACCCGTAGTCGCGTGCTGCCTTTCGAAGTCGTTTCGCCCTCTGTACTTTCTAACTGGCAACGTTAGAGGTACACTAAAACTTTCTTTTTTGTATTGTTGTGGGTAACGCTTTTCAGAATTCTGCAGTTTACTGTGAACTCAACTTTCACAAATATCCTTTCCAAATGAAGAGCATATTTTAGAGTAGTATATATTTTTCTCCGGCGGCATTAAATTTGTTCTACGAAGTCATTTTCCTGGCTTTACACTGTATTTTTAAATTAAACTAACGATTTATTGTGCTGTCAGTTAGCTAATTTTTCCTCGATGTTAAATCAAACGCGTGTGTGCGTGCGCGCGCGTGCCGCATGCCAGCATTCCACATTAACATCAAAAGGCGTGATGTCGTGCATTCAAAAATATCAGAATCGCAGAGTGCAGTGCGATTGACCTGCAACTTCTCCCCAGGGCTCGTGGCCATGTCGGTTGGACCCTAGACGGCTGGCAAACCATGGCGTGGTCAGCTGAGTCCCGATTTCAGTTGATATGAGCTGATTGTAGGGTTGGAGTGTGTCGCAGACCCTACTCAGCCACTGACCCAAGTTGTCAACAAGGCACTGTGCGAGCTGGTGTTGGTTCCACAATGACGTGGGCTGTGTTTACTTGGAATGGACTGGGTCCTCTGGTCCAACTGAACCGATCATCGACTGGAACTGGTTATGTCCAGATACTTGGGGACCTCATGTTCCCGAACAATGATACAATTTTTGTGGATGACAATGCGCCATGTTGGTTTGAAGAAAATTTTGGACAATTCTAGCGAAATATTCGGCCACCTAGATCGCCCGACATGAATCCCACCCAACATTTATGGGACAAAATCGAGAGGTCAGTTCGTACAAAAAATTCTGCACTGGGAACACTTCCGCAGTTGTGAACGGCTGTAGAGGCAGCATGGCTCAATATTTCTGCAGGAGACTTCGAACATCTTGAGTCCATGCCACGTCGTGTTGCTAAACTACGATGGGTGAAAGTATGTCCGATACGGTATCAAAAGGTATTGCATGGCTTTTATCACCTCATTGTAGAAGTGCTGCTTTGGTGCTTTCAAGTCATGTGTCGTTTTGGTTGGCAGGTAGCTGCATTTCAGCTTGCAACGCTCCTTAGTTATACATCCCGCTCACCGCGTATGCTTAAGCAGTCGCATGCTCCTCGGCAACTAGAGCTGGTACAAGGAGTCTAGGATACTGGCAGCTAAGAGACGCGATGCTGTCGTTCTGTAGGCAGTCGTATCCGGGCGGGCCCTGCTTCCAGCTGAACGCCACGCCACGGCGGGCACCACCCATATCGAGCGGAAACGGCCGGCCTTCCTGTTTATGGCGCGGCGCTCCCCTGCCGCTGGCGCCCACGCGTCGCCACGCCTCCGGCGTCGCCTCACGTCTCGTTGAAGCCCCCAGCTGCAAACAGCGGCGCCACCGTACGACCGACCAACTTTTTCTCGCGTCTGAAGGTCGCAACAGTATTTACTTTTTTGGTCGTCGCTCTACTCGTTACACATTGTTTTTGCTACCCCTCTAATGTTCTATTAATTCCTATGGCGTAAGGTTTCACAGGGCGAATATACTTAATCACATGTCCATATCTGACATCCATTGAATTGTGGAACACGTTTTATGTATTTTCGAGGGTACGAATCAACATGCATTCCGGAAACAAAGATCCTTGTGAAACTCAATTTGCAGTTTCCATCCATGACGTCTAGAGCGCCATAGACGACACCGCGTAGATAGAAACTGTGTTTCTTGACTCTCGGCAGGCATTCTATGTAGATCCGTAGTGTCACTTAGTAAACAAAATAAGAACTGACGAACTGTCTGACGCGGTTAGTGGCTAGATTCAGGAATCCTCTCAAACAGAAATCAGCACGTCCTTATAATGGGACGAAATCAACAGATATAAAAGGGGCTTTGGGTTTACCACGAGGGATTCTTACAGGTCGGTTACCGGTTGCAGTCTGTGGATATAGTGGATAGTTTCGGAAGCTGCTTCGGGCTTTCGCGGTCGGTGCTGCTGTTAATAAAAAGAATCTAACGAGAAAAAACTGAAGAGAAATGCAGATAGGCCTGCAGAGAATTGACGATTGGGGCAAGGAAAACACATACGCTCTCCTACATGCATCATTTATGAACAGAAGATTGTAAGTATGTATGTATCTAATGAACTGGGGACCTAGAAACGGAGAGGCTGCGTCCCCGCCTTAGCCCTCAGTGGTACACACCACAACAGGCTACAACAGTCCACTCACCCCACCGCCGCCCCACACTGAACCCAGGGTTATTGTGCGGTACGACCCCCAGTGGATCCCCGGGAACGTCTCATTCCAGACGAGTGTAAACCCAATGTTTGCGTCGTAGAGTGATCATGGTGGACGCGTACGTGGAGACAGTGTCTGCGCAGCAATCGCCGACATAGTGTAACTGGGATGGAATAAGGGGAACCAGCCCGCATTCGTCGAGGCTGGCTGGCACACCGGACCTCGACTCTAATCCGTCGGGCAGATTCGTGCCGGGGACAGGCACGCCTTCCCGCTCGGGAAGCAGTGCGTTAGACCGCACGGCTAGCCGGGCGGGCCAACAAAAGAATAATGAAATTACAATTAATGATACATCCAGTCACCCGCAGCGTCGATAGCTGGCATCTCAGGGGTAGGCTCGAAACGAAATTTTCCGCGTATTTACTTGGAATAGACCTACACATGCGTCGAATTCGCTATTTCATAGTGATGATGCTTTTTCCAGGCAACTTCTTTTTCATGTAAGACCACACATTTCAAATAGGCTTAGTGTCAGCCGACTGTAAATGCCACTCCAGTACCTGCACACGCATTGTCCAGTCTTCGTTTTTGTCGATGACCCAACGTTTGGCTGTCGACATCAAATTTCTTTGATAAATTTGTAACATTTTCTCTGCATTTAAGTTGTCAATAAACGCCTGCAAATTTGTCTCAAGAATTCAAACTTAGCTAATCCGTTATGGGGATTGCATGAAGGATAAAGGTTCTCTCTAGTGGGCTGTGAAACAACTAAGGCGATATCTTCTACAATCTGTTTGTAACGCTTACAACGCTGTTATTTGCGCAAGATAGGCGGAGAGATTGATTACTTTTCGATTACAGTATTGCTCTGTGGCATAAACGTGCCAGGGTAGTATTGGAAAAAAGCAGATGCCAGACTGAGATTCGTCGCTTCTCAAGAAACTGTGACTCGTACAGGAAAGAAGTGGCTTATAAATACTTGTTCTCCCGCTGTACCGCTGGCCTGGGACCTCTGTCTGGTAGGTTTAATAGAACTGTGTGTAGCGTGACGGGTTCATTTAGTATGCGTGAGAGCGTTACAGAGATCCTAATCAAACTCCTATGGCAGACGCAACAACAGGGACATTGTGCATCACGTATAAGTATAGCATAAAAATTCCGAGAGCGTACGCTCAAAGAACAGACACCCAACATACACTACTGGCCATTAAAATTGCTACACCACGGTGATGATGTGCTACAGACGCGAAATTTGACAGGAAGAAGATGCTGTTCTATGCAAATAAGCTTTTCAGAGCATTCACACAAGATTGGCGCCGGTGGCGACACCCAAAATGTGCTGACATCAGGAAAGTTTCCAACCGATTTCTCATACACAAACAGCAGTTGACTGGCGTTGCCTGGTGAAACGTTGTTTTGATGCCTCGTGTGAGGAGGAGAAATGCGTACCATCACGTTTCCGACTTTGATAAAGGTCGGATTGTAGCCTATCGCGATTGCCGTTTATCGTATCGCGACATTGCTACTCGCGTTGGTCGAGATCCAGTGACTGTTAGCAGAATATGGAATCGGTTGGTTCAGGAGGGCAATACGGAACGCCGTGCTGGATCCCAACGGCCTCGTATCACTAGCAGTCGAGATGACAGGCAGCTTATCCACATGGATGTAATGGATCGTGCAGCCACGCCTCGATCACGGAGTCAACAGATGGAGACGTTTGCAAGACAACGACCATCTGCACGGACAGTCCGACGACGTTTGCGGCAGCATGGACCATCAGTTCGGAGACCATGGCTGCGGTTACCCTTGACGCTGCATCACAGACAGGAGCGCCTGTGATGGTGTACTCAAGCACAAACCTGGGTGTACGAATGGCAAAACGTCATTTTTTCCGATGAATCCAGGTTTTGTTTACTGCGTCATAATGGTCGCATCCGTGTTTGTCGATATCGCGGTGAACGCGCGTTGTAAGCGTGTATTCGTCATCGCCGTCCTGGCGTATCACCCGGTGTGGTGGTATAGGGTGCCGTTAGTCACACGTCTCGGTCACCTCCTTGAACACTGGACGTTACATTTCAGATGTGTTACGACCCGTGGGTCTACCCTTCATTCGATCCCTGCAAAACCCTACATTTCAGCAGAATAATGCAAGACCGCATGTTGCAGATACAGAAAATGTTAGATTGCTACCCTGGCCAGCACATTCTGCAGATCTCTCACCAATTAAAAACGTCTGGTCAATGGTGGCCGAGCAACTGGCCCGTCAAAATACGCTAGTCACCACTCTTGATGAACTGGAGTATCGTGTTGAAGCTGCATGGGCAGCTGCACCTGTACACGCCATCCAAGCAGTGTTTGACCCAATATCCAGGCGTATGAAGGCCGTTATTACGGCCAGAGGTGGTTGTTCTGGGTACTGATTTCTCAGGATCTATGCGCCCAAATTGCGTGAAAATGTAATCACATGTCAGTTCTAGTATAATATATTTGTCCATTGAAAACCCTTAATAATCTGCATTTCTTCTTGGTGTAGCAATCTTAATGGATAGTAGTGTATTACTTTCTCTCGCGTGTAATTCAAGTGGGAATCCTTGGAGGGACGACGATGTCCTCTACGTGAAGTACAATTGAGAAAATTTGGAGAACTGGCTTGTGGGGCTGACTGCGGAAATGGAGTCTTACCGCCAACGCATGTTTCACGTAAGGACAACAAAGACAATATGAGCCTAAGAGAAATTACGGCTCGTACAGAGGAATAAATATAGTCCTTCTTTCCTCACAGAATTTCCGTGTGGAACAAGAGATGGAATGACGTGTAGCGGTACGAGATACCCTCCGCCACGCACTGTATGGTGATTTTCAGTGTATAAATGTGGATGTTCTGCAGATCAGTACACGGACGTGTTCCATCTCCATTCGCAGCTTATTCTGCCTCTAATGTTACTTAAAATCAGTCTTAACTGAAATTTTTTTTATTCATATGACCGGTTTCGGTTCATTCAGAACCATCTTCAGATCTGATATTTCAGTTACAGGAGTAACCCGTTCAGTTACTCCTGTAACTGAAATATCAGATCTGAAGATGGTTCTGAATGAACCGAAACCGGTCATATGAATAAAAAAATTGCAATCTAGTCGGATTTTAAGTAACATTATAAAATGACTGATTGCTGTTATCCCATAAGACATTATGCCTGTTTTTGCAAATATTTTGCCTCTGCCTCGTCGTGGGCGGGACGTCACACTTGCACATACCGGTCGTCGTCATTGTATCGAGCTTCGTTGAGATAAGATTCTACATGTGATGTTTGACACTGGATTGGTCACCAGTTGCGTAGTTTTTAGCGTTTGCATACGTGGAATGAGTCTGTTTCCTGCCAAGCGATGTCATCACTGCGCAAGATGTGAACGGAGTGAGTGCAGGAAGACGGGAGTGCCTGCGCGCCAGCTGCCCGACCTTCGTGCATTGCCAGTGATGCAGGCCAGCTGGTCGACGTCTGTTGACTCACTTGCTTTTACACGTGGCGCTGGGTTTTCAACTGACGTCACGGGAGAAAGGAAACAGACTTTCCCCGGAATTCACCGTTTACTCTTCCTCGTACCGTTACTGCGTGTCGAGCGACTGTTTTATCGACTGTGTGTGTGTGTGTGTGTGTGTGTGTGTGTAACTCGGACACGCTGCGTGTGCTTTAGGGTTGAGCTACAGTGCTTCATATGCTGAATTTCTTTTATTCTTCAATAAATGAAAAGCATTAGTTTGCTTTCGTTCTACAGTGTTAATTTTATTGTGTTAACCGGTTTTCGGCTTCCAAGCCCGTCTTCAGATATTTACGCCAGAGAAGTTCCAGTGTTCGTAAACATTTGAAAGAAGTTACCTATCTAGATTGAAGCAGAAACGTACAGTAAGTAACACCTCAGGCAATGGTGTTAATGCAATGTAAAAAGTTGAATAGGGGAAAAATACAAAGAGAGTAAACAGGAGAACACTTTAACACAAAACTTGAACACCAAATCTAGCATAAGTTTATATTAATAAACATAACCGATAAAATAAAATTGGCGCTTGTCAAGACTACTTCAGGAAGTATAAAACGTGGCGAGTGATTCACAAACCAATTAGAAGAAAGAATTATCAATGTAACTACAGAATATATGAGTAAATGGAGCACTATCCATAAAATAAACAGAAATTAATAAATGCAGGAAGAGGTTGTGTGGGCGAACATAAGTAAACGCCATATTTGAGAGTGTGGTCGTACACCATCGTAAAAAATTGAATAATATACAAATATAAAAGAAACAAACAGGAAAAACACTAAACTCAAAACTGGGTCCAGAACTCGATGAGACAAATTCAAGAGGTATTTAACATGAAAAGTAATAAAAGTACCAATTAAGAAAAACTTAAGTTGTAACTGCAGTTTATATGGGTTGCATATACAATTTTAATAAAAAAAATCAATGAATACAGGGAAATGGTGGGAATATGTAGGAACACAGTATGGGAAGTAACGAAAAACAGAGGAATATGTAAAGTTTAGGGGAGGGAAGTATTAAGCTGTGTCTGGTCCTTAAAATTAGATCTGGACTGTGAGCTAGATATAGGAACCTAGGCTTTCGCGGCCGGTGTCATAGTGATTAAAATTCTTATGGGTATTATGCCGCGTCATTACTAAAAACTAACGACAACAATAATAAACTAAAACCTACGTTTCGGCCTAATTGCAACGGCCTTCCTCAGGACACGACTTAGTTTCTAGCAATGACGCGGCATAATACCCAGAAGAATTTTAATCACTGGGAGCTAGATGTTCGATGATTTCCAGAGTTAATGACTTTTGTTTGCTAAGTGAAGGGCATGGGACGCTGTCTGCTAGTTGTTGTGGCTCTCACTCGGCATATGCTCAGCAAATCTGGATTCTTTGAGTTCTGCAACCTCCAGCTGCGTTCATGTTCAGCCAGCTTAGTTGCTATGTTTCTGCCTGATAGTCACAATCAGAACAAGTAATAGTGTATAACCCACCGTTGGCTAATAAATGGATCTTACCTTATATTTACTATTGAAAATACACTGGGCTATGGTGGTCTTAACGTAGTACGAAAGCCTATATTTACATTATTTCAGTGTTCTTGCTACAATCTGTGATGCGTCTCCTAGATATGGTAATGCGCACCCCTTTTTTAATTTTTTTTCGCTCCTCTGCCTGTTTACTTCGTACTTGATGCTATACGGTTTTGGAGCAAGATACTTTTTACGTAATTCTGCCACATACTATAATCCTTTCTCTTTCTCCATAAAGCCACTGAGCCTGTACCCGTGGTCCAGGAGCGGGCACGGAAACTCAGCGTGTTCGATCAGAGGGTTAGCTGCCCTCTGTAGTAGAAAAACTGAGCTAATGGATCAACGACGAACTGAAACGGGCGTCTTACGACGTCCGCCCCGAGCAGATGCAAAACGAACAAAATGAGATTACAAAAAAAAAGGTAGCGTCTTCGATTAGTAATCCAAATGTCCTCGGTACCGTGTTCGAATCCCACCACTGCTTAAATTTTGATTATCAGCATTGGCGGCTGAAGACTTCCAGCATAAGAAGTCACCCTCGTTCTACCAAGGCCGAGGAGCGGACGGAGATTCAGGACACGCTCTTGCCCTAGGGGTGGAAAACTGCCGCTAAAGGTGGAAGAATCAGCAGAGGAATACTGCATGAGGATGCAGAAGGCAATGGAAGCTACTGCATTAAAGACAGACCTCCGAATACACAGCCATGGATGGAACGCGTTGCCGTCATGGTGTCTTCAGAGGCCCAAAGTAATAGTAAGCTTGACGGGGTACAAGAAAACTTGTACTCCAGATTACGTTTTTTGCAACTTCCTTGCCTTTTTAAAACGTACCACAGTTTTATCGTTGTTTATACAGATGGATCCCAGGAAGAGAATGTCGTCGACTGTTCCGCTTTTTTACCATATAGGGTTTTCAAAGTACGTCTTGTGGAACAATTTACAAATTTTCATGCGGATATATATGGCATTTTGATAACACCGGAGAGGATTCACAGATTCTCAGTACGAGATTCCGTGTCTGTTCCGACTCGCTTAGTGCACCAAAAGCACCAAATGTTTCCAGTGGACCAATCTATTCAGCCGATCCATGACTCCTTACGGCGGCTCCAGCACTATGGCAAGGGAGTGATGGTTCACTGGGTACCGGGCCACGTCAGGGTACAAGTCAACGACATGGCTGAAAAAGCGGCCAAGGAAGCATGTCGGGATGGTGTTGCATGCCACCATCACATTTTCAGATACACATCATGCATCTGTGGGAGACATAATGGTTGCAGGTGACAGAACGAACTGGGGTCGTTACTCGATCACACAGGCTTGGCGGACTTCACGTCAGCCTCACTCACGGAAGGAAGTTCAGGCTGTGCATTTGACACAGTCCTTTAACATACGGTTTCTTCCTCCAGCGGGAGGATCCACCACTCTTTGAAGCTTGTGGTGTGCCACTTCCAGTTCAACATACTTTAGCAACGTATGTCTTGTCCAGTGTTAGAGGAGGAGTCCTCTGCCTCGCTGGAGTTCTGCCTATCATCCTCGCCGATACTGATTCCAGATATACAGCGGAGAAAAATAGTCAACTATCAGGCCTCATCCCTAAATTGATGGGGAAGGGAAGCAGACTTTAATGTATTTATGAACTGCTCCACATGTGAGGACAGGCTTCGTCCGCATCCATGCGATTGGCATGCTGAAGTGTAGTCTGGGCGCTGATGACCATAATATTGAACGCCCCTCAGCTAATAGAATCACCACCACCATTCCGAAGGACGACGGTTCAGTCCCACGTCCGGCCATCCAGATTTTGGTTTTCCGTCATTTCACTAAATCGCTCCAGGCAAATGCCGGGATGGCTCCTTTAAAAGGGCACTTCCTTCCGTTCCTTCCCCTCCTTCCCTAATCCGATGAGGCCGATGACATAGCTGTTTGGTCTCTTACCACAACCAACAACAACAACCACCACCACCACCACCACCACCATCCATTTTAAAAAAAGATGACCTCGGAAGCACTGTTGCCTGAAACATCTTTGTGCTCTATAGTGAGATCTACCACATGTCGCAGCATATCCTAATTTACAGAGCAGCCAAGACTCCGACGTTCACGTTCTGTGATGATGCATGGACGCCCAACACCGGATGCCTTCTCGTGGTATCGTGTCTCGAGAGGAAGAAAGGACGATACATAATCGACAAGGGCTTCACTCGATCGTCGCCGGCACGAGAGACTAATCGTGTGGACAGCTGGCAGGACTCCAATCTTCAAAGCACTTACAAGCTAGAAGGGTGTTCAGAAACGGAGAACTCAGTGAATTTTCAAGGAAGATCAGGGGTAATGAAGCTCAGCATAACTTAGTTTCAGTGCAAGTATATTCCTGGCAGTACTGAATGGAGTTACTCTAACTCAATAAACGCTGTCACGGTCATCGGCTTAGACAGCACTACTAGTCAGGTGCCTTCAACCTCGCGAAACAGTCTTATCAGTAATGATACTCTGCTTTTGCTCTCCCGCAGTCCTAACCACGCATTCTGGCGACGACCGACATAGGGATAGCGTCCCAGACCGCTACCGAAATGTGTTCTTACTCGGAGAGTGTCCTCCCTTCGTAACATGTACCGCGTTGTGGAAGACCACCTTTATGTACATAGGGGTCACTTGCGTGAACCGTACCATATCGGGGGCAGATCACGAGGCGCATCCTCTGCTGTCATACGGATCGTTAGGGAACCAGTCACGCGCTCGGTGGACGCTGTCCTTCTCGCATGTATAGCCTGTGGTCGATTCGTCGCCAGGCTGACGCTGTTTGAATAAACGCTTACGCAAATCCATCCGCTGCCTTCAGAAGCAGCTTGTGGCTACAACATGAATTAAATGCCGATTTCATCTCTCAGTATCGGATTCCACGATAGTGGTGCGCCATCCTTCGACCACTTTCCATAGACGCTCACAATAGCATGG
This sequence comes from Schistocerca gregaria, assembly GCF_023897955.1. Classification (NCBI taxonomy): domain Eukaryota; kingdom Metazoa; phylum Arthropoda; class Insecta; order Orthoptera; family Acrididae; genus Schistocerca; species Schistocerca gregaria. The sequence continues at coordinate 199,391,468 of NC_064920.1, read as the reverse complement.
GAACAGTAGTTTCCGAGATGTTCGTTACCAGGAGTTGGGCCGATGTGTCAGAGTCGCTTGTGTTAATGAATTTCCGCATTTGCAGTCAGTAGCGTCGGCTAATATACAGTATTTAAAAGAACCGGGAGGGAGTAATAAGAAGGGACGACCAAGAACGAAGTGTTCGGATTAAAAAGGGTGTAAGACAAGGATGTAGTCTTTCGCCCTACTGTTCAGTCTGGAAGCAATGATGGAAATTAAAGAAAGGTGCAGGAGTGGAATTAAAATTCAAGGTGGAAGGATATCAACGATACGATTCGCAGATAACAATGCTATCCTGAGTGAAAGCGAACAAGAATCACACGATCTGCTGAATGGAATGAATAGTCTAATGAACACAGAATATGGACTGAGAGTAAACAGAAGACGAAAGCAATGAAAAGTAGCAGCAGTGAGAACAGGATTTGATGATCGTGAAGTAGAGCAAGTTACGGAATTCTTCTACCTAGGTAGCAAAATAACATAACGGACGGAGCAAGGAGGACATCAATAGCGGACTAGCACTGGCAAAAATTGTGTCCCTGGCTAAGGGAAGTCCAGTAGCATCTACCATAGGCCTTAACTTGAAGAAATTTTTGAGAATGTATGTTTGGAGCATAGCTTTGTATGGTAGTGAAACATAGACTGTGGGAAAACCGAAACAGGAAAGAATAGAATTTGAGATTTGGTGCTACAGGCGAATGTTACAAATTAGGCGGATTGATAAGGTAAGAATTGGGGAGGCCCCGCGCAGAATCGGAGAGGAAAGGAATATGGGGGAAAAAACAGACAAGGAGAAGGAACAGGATGGTAGGACATCTGTTACGACATCAGGGAATGACTTCATTGTACTAGAGGGAACTATAGAGGACAAAAGCTATAGAAGACAGAGATTGAAATACATCCAGCAAATAATTGAGGACGTAGGTTCGTTTGAGACCCAACTCGCTTTATTTGTTCATGAGACCCAGAAAATATTACACAGGCTCCCAGGTGGATGCCACTTTCCTTGAATTCCGGAAGGCGTTTGATACAGTCCCGGACTGTCGTCTGATAAAGTAAGAGCCTACGGAATATCAGACCAGCTGTGTGACTGGATTGAAGAGTTTTTAGCAAACAGAACAGAGCATGTTGTTCTCAATGGAGAGACGTCTACAGACGATAAAGTAAACTCTGGCGTGCCACAGGGGAGTGTTGTGGGACCATTGCTTTTCACAATATATATATAAATGACATAGTAGATAGTGTCGGAAGTTCCATGCGGCTATTCGCGGATGATCCTGTAGTATACAGAGAACTTGCAGCATTAGAAAATTGTAGCGAAATGCAGGAAGATCTGCAGCGGATAGGCACTTGGTGCAGGGAGTGGCAACTGACCCTTAACATTGACAAATGTAATGTATTGCGAATACATAGAAAGAAGGATCCTTTATTGCATGATTATATGATAGCGGAACAAACACTGGTAGCAGTTACATCTGTAAAATATCTGGGAGTATGCGTGCGGAACGATTTGAAGTGGAATTATCATATAAAATTATTTTTTTGTGAGGTGGGTGCCAGGTTGAGATTCATTGGGAGACTCCTTAGAAAATGTAGTCCATCAACAAAGGAGGTGGCTTACAAAACACTCGTTCGACCTATACTTGAGTATTGCTCATCAGTGTGGGATGCGTACCAGGTCGGGTTGGCAGAGGAGGTAGAGAAGATCAAAGAACAGCGGGACGTTTCGTCACAGGGTTATTTGGTAAGCGTGGTAGCGCTATGCACTGCGGTGTGGCTGGCTGCCCAGGTTTCTACAGGGTGCATTTCTGGATGTGGTATCGAATACATTGCTTGCCCCTACTTATACCTCCCGAGGAGATCACGAATGTAAAATTAGAGAGATTCGAGCGCGCACAGAGGCTTTCCGGCAGTCGTTCTTCCCTCGAACCATACGCGACTGGAACAGGAAAGGGTGGTAATGACAGTGGCACGTAAAGTGCCCTCCGCCACACACCGTTGGGTGGCTTGTGGAGTATAAATGTAGATGTAGAATGCCACGAGGCGGTATTCGGTCAGGTGGTGGGCACTTCGCTCATCAGTTTAAGACTTCTGCAAAGACTTGAATGTAAAATAAGATTCGAGCAAATTTGCCAACACTTGTTCTTCCATGTATCCTTCGTGCCTATAACTAGAGGAGGAGGAGGAGGGGGGGGGGGTATTACATGACATGTATAAAGTAAATTCAGTTACCTACACTTAATTGGCTTGCCTAGTATAGGTGTAGGTGTAGACCAGAAAAGTGTTGGTATCGATCACAGAGGGCGTGGTCGACAATGCTTGTGGAATCTCCTGGTGACGGCGGAGGCGCGCCGCTGTGCAACGAGGCGCGCCCTCCCCGTTCAATACTTCTCTGCTATTCCGATGTTGGAGGCGGCCTCCCGCCCGCGGGCGAACGGGTCCTCAGAGAGCAGCGGCATGACAATAAGACCGGCCGCGCACGCTGCGCATCGATCCCTTTTGTTCTCCAACTTGCCATCCTGCGACTTCTGCTCTGCCCCGCCCGCATCTCACAAAGCGCCACCGGGCACCACCTCGCAAATTACTGAGCGCAAGTGCGCACCGTCTTCGTACCTGTCAGTCTTATTTTCTGCTGCCGAACACTGATGCTCCTCACTGTAATATTTCAAGCAAAACACTGTTTCATTGTCTCTTCACATTCTCCACTTCCTACACTACTGGCCATTAAAATTGCTACACCACGAAGATGACGTTCTACAGACGTGAAATTTAACCGACAGGAAGAAGATGCTGTGGTATGCAAATGATCAGCTTTTTAGAGCATTCACACAAGGTTGGTGCCGGTGGCGACACCTACAACGTGCTGACATGAGGAAAGTTTCCAACCGATTTCTCATACACAAACAGCAGTTGACCGGCGTTGCCCGGTGAAACGTTGTTGTGATGCCTCGTGTAAGGAGGAGAAATGCGTACCATCACGTTTCCGATTTTGATAAAGGTCGGATTGTAGCCTACCGCGATTGCGGTTTTACGTATCGCGACATTGTTGCTCGCGTTGGTCGAGATCTGATGACTGTTAGCAGAATATGGAGTCGGTGGGTTCAGGAGGGTAATACGGAAAGCCGTGCTGGATCCCAACGGCCTCGCACTAGCAGACGAGATGACTGACATCTTATCCCTATGGCTGTAACGGATCGTGCAGTCACGTCTCGATCCCTGAGTCAACAATGGGGACGTTTGCAAGACGACAACCATCTGCACGAACAGTTCGACGACGTTTGCAGCAGCATGGACTATCAGCTCGGAGACCATGGCTGCGGTTTCCCTTGACACAGACAGGAGCGCCTGCGATGGTGTACTCAACGACGAACCTGGATGCACGAATGGCAAAACGTCATTTTTTTCGGATGAATCCAGGTTCTGTTTACTGCATTATAATGGTCGCATCCGTGTTCGGCGACATCGTGGTGAACGCACATTGGAAGCGTGTATTCGTCATCGTATTGGTTGAATGCCCCCTTCTTCTGAATCAGAGAGTGAATATCAGCCTGTGGCTAGAGGTCTGCGCGGATAAGAAAAGTGCAATCCGCAACCGCATCCGCGGCAATTAATCCGCATCCGCATATATTTAAGGTTTGAATGAGTAATTAATAGTAACAGACAGCAGTATTTACAATTATCATATGTAATGACATAGTTATTGTCAGGGTGCCATTTCTGCGACAACATGAAATTACATTGAAATGAACACCCTTAGTTGCTTACAGGCGTTGATATACGCCAACGCGGACAGATGAAAAGGTGAGCCCCGACCGGGTCTCGAACTCTGGATCTTCTGCTTACATAGCAGACGCTCTAACCATCTGATGATAGACAGTGGGCAGCTTTGCCACCCAGAGAGCACTTCGCAGGCCACACAAGACACGGTCGCGGAAACGGATTAGGCACAGGTCTCTTGGGTACAGCTACGTCGGTCGTAGCCAGGGACTGAGGACAACAGACATCCGCTCTACCTGGGCCCTGCAAGATTCCAAGAATGTCAACAAACTTGAAGTTTTCAACTAATATTGCAACATACGTCCTGGGCAGATGCCTTGCTCATTATCCGCAGATGACCCGCGGATATTCGCGCCGGTCGCGATTTTATCCGCCAAGTAACAAATACCGCTGTTATCCGCATCCGCGCAGACCTCTATGGCCCACCAATGGTAGCCTTATGAATTTTATCCAATACTATCACTTCCCCACTATGAACGCAAAAACTCCCCTTTATAAGAGGCGCGACGCCAGTCTCTCTCTCTCTCTCTCTCTCTCTCTCTCTCTCTCTCTCTCTTATGACGACAGTGTTATTTCGCTTCAGTTCGAAAGGAAAGATGACAGACGCAAGAGCACTGAATTTCTTTGTTGAGTACTACAATGTAGAATCAATGACCGTAGCTTTGGAACACAGAGTAATATAAACAACGATCGCAATCCCAAAAACTACGTGCTCGCCGCTACCTAGTGTAAAGGATATGCATAAGTGATCCATAATTGTGTTATACGTAGATTCTTAAGACGTCAGTAGATTTTTTTTGTTCTTCATGTTTCTTCTTGTTCATGAGCAGCAATTTACAATCTATCTTTATTTTTTAATTTAATTTAATTTTACTTTATTTTTATTTATTTTTATTAATTTTTTAGTCATCTGCTACAATGTCGTAATATCTGTTGCATGTTATGATTACAAAAAGAAACAGTGTAAGTGATGGTTTGCGTCTGCTTGATTTTTGTGAAATGAAGGAAGCATAAAACTTCATAACCTCAAAAAGACAGCTACAGTACAAGAGAGGCAGAAAATCAGACCGGCAAACATCACAAAAATATTTATGTAAACAAATGTACTTGAATATGAGGATAAATTCTCGAAATTCATTGTGCAGAGCATGAAAAAATTATTAAATGGTGCAGTTTCCCGTTAATTAAATTAGTTACTGTTTGATATTCCAGAAACATCGATGATCTTTAACGCAACTTTAATAAAGTCTTTGTATGTCTACATCACTTTTCACGTATCATGACTCTGCTCGCATGGGTGAAATTCATAGTTCTTTCTTTCTTCTGGTACACCACAGTAAAGTATAAACGTTAACATTTGATTTTTTTAAGCGTATTGAAAATAGTGTTTCAGTATTCTGGGAAAGGTAAGTATCCGCAGTCAGTTAACGAGTTTCGTAAAAAAGAAGGTAACCATTAAGCCCTATTTATTTGTTTCTAACTTTTCTTCATGTCAAACGCAAATGCTGGAGGGTCACGCTCAATCCCATTAGCTGATCTTCGTTTATTTTGCATCCATACCGTGACCCACGTAAACATTTTCGGCGGGGAAATTGACATGCAGCAGTGGCCCACAATGTTGTTCAACATGCTGCAATTCGTCTGGCCTACAGTGTTGGCGGGCAATAAGACTTCTATCTGATGAAAGCATTTTGCAAAAAATGGAATGCATCTGTAAGGGAAATCGCATATAATTCACTGGTGCAACAAATTCTAGAGTGCTTGGAATCTTTCTCTAGAAGCCATGAAAGTAGGCGTCTAACGAATTGACAGATCCGCTGCTGAGCTACTAAGAGATCGGTATATGCTTTATGAATGTGTAATAGAGATAATCGTAGAATTTAAGTGGCAGTCCTGGGAATGAAGACGACTAATTTCACGCGATACGTTTTCGGACAAGTTTAGAGAATCTATATTTGAGGAAGTGTGAGCGACAATACTGGTCCCACCATCGTATACATCGTTCAGCTATCATGAAAATAAGGGTATGTCGCATACAGAGGAACATATACGGCCAAATACGCGGACTTAGTAGGACAGAAAATTAGTATGAAGACCCTCCACCATACGATGGATGTCAATAGATGTAGAGATATGTAAGAAAACGCAGAATCTGTAATATTTTGTGCTATTCTTATACGTGTAATTTATTTACCGTTCAATTAGTGTCCAATCGGTGAAATAGCACCTGAGAATCTGCGAGTTCTGGAAGCTGTCCGTTCTCCTCTGCTGGAGTACGGTTTTCTGTTCATCCTCTCTTCTCTGTGCCTTCCTGAGACCTAGTCGCGTCGTGTCATCCCCCTTCCGCAGAGTCCCCTCTTGCAGCATTGAAAAGCAACCGCCATTAAGGAGGCAGAAAAGAAGCACCTAAGCGCCGATGAAGCGCGAGAACAAAGGCTCTCCGGAGATAAAAGGCGCCCACTGCACTTCGTCTTTGTGGTCAGAGGACAGCGGAACATGCGAGCGGCGTGCCTCCTGCTGCAGGGACAAAAGCACGGGATAATCGCATACACGGGTTCCCCTGCTGCCTTTAGTAGTGGTGCGTTGGTTGCGGCGGGAGTAAAACTCAGGAATGCTCTATGTACGTTACACATTATACACTGGATCTTCGTTTTCGCATCCGTTACTACTATGAGTACAGGGTGTACATAACGTCTGGGAACACTTTAAATTAGAACCATTCATTGTGCAGATGCCATACATATGTCATTTTGAAGAGAAACCCTGAGGGTTTTTTTCCCTGTATAACGCCACAGCGTAGTTTGGTAATGTGCCGATAGTCAACGCTAGTCGTATGCATGGTGAGTTCAGGCGCGGAGCGAGCTTTCTGCGTGTTGGAGTTCGACAGAAACACGTGTGCTACAGCTGTTCAACTGATGTTCAGAACCAAGTTCAGTAAGAAGCCACCAACAAGGAAGCCCATTTACCACAGTCACAAGAAATTTGTAACGACTGGTTGCTTGTGCTCGGCAAAGAGAAGCGGAGGTCTCGGTGTGAGTGAAATGAATCTGGAGAGAAACATTCATAAGGAATCCAAAGAAATCGGCGTGTCGTGTATCCCGTGAACTCGAAATGTCTTAAACGACAGTGTGGAAAGCCCTGCGACAGAAGCTGTCTATAAAACCATTTAAATTGGAGCTAGTCCAGCTCAATGACGATGACAAAGACAAGCATTTTGAGTTTTGTTCGCAGGTGCAACAGTTGAATGGGGATGGCATTGTTGATCGCTTAATTTTTAGCGACGAAGCCGCCTTTCACACTAATGGGAAAGTGAACAGGCATAATTGTCGAATCTGGGGTACAAAGGATCCACATGAATGCAATGAATTTGAGCGCGTTTCCCCAAAGGTAACTGATTTTTTGTGCCATGTCACGTCGAAAACTGCACGGGCCATTCTTCTTCGCCGAGAGCACTGTCACTGGATGTTCCTACTTGGACATGTTGCAGCAGTGGCTGATGCCTCAATTGCAATCGGACTCTTCGTTCATCGTTGAGCAGAATGGGGCTCCAGCCAATTCTCATCGTGAAGTTCGTGGGTATCGGAACACGGAGTTGCCATATTGATGGCTCGGCCGTGATACAGAAGGGACAGCTGTTCCATGAAATGGCCTTTCCGATCACCAGATATCACTGCGTGTGACTTTTTTCTGCGGGGATACTCAAAGATAAGGTGTCTGTACCGCCTCTACCACGTGATGTAGCAGAGTTCCGGGAGAGAATACGGGAAGCAACTGCCACAGTGGACGATGCCATGCTGGGACAGGTATGGCAAGAATTCGATTACCTTGTTGACGTCTGTCAGGTCACCCATGGTTCGCATAACGAATGTTTGAAAGAAAAAGAAACTTTCAATGTTTCTCTTCAAAATGCAATGTGAGTGACATCTTTACAATGTTTAGTTCTTGTGTAATAAATAATCGAAAGTGTTTCCGGACTTAATGTACATCCTGTATTTTGAGAACTGTCATTCTGAGATAGCAAACAGCCGAGAATACAGTGCTTATACCGATGTATTGGTCTTACAAGGAGACTACACGGCAATCTGTTTTTTTGTATTTATGACCAGTGAAGTTAAGTCTGCAGATGTACTTAGATACGACTCTCAACAATTCTCGAGAAAATCCTCTTCGAAAATTTCCGAGCGTTTTTAATTCCCTAAAGCAAGAAAAACTTTCCGACTGGTCGTGTGGCTCCGTAGTAGAATGCTTGGCTTCGTCGTTGCGATACAGGTTCGATTCCCAGCTCATGCAGATTTGGAAACGAAGGTACATGTTGTACGAGCATTTCTGTCAAGCACAAAATACATAAAGCTGGAAGAAGAATTGTTAGCGCTCATGACTGGTAGTCACTGGAACACTGGTTGCTCTTAATGCTGCCATTTTTACTGTTCAAACAGTAAGTAATAGTTCGACACGAAACGTAGTCTACTTTATTTTCATTCCCTTATGACGTAAAGTGTTAAGTTTTGGGATAACTCTTCCCATTCTCAAGGGATATTTTTGGTTCAGAAACGGGCGGTTCGGGTAATAAGTGGTGTAAGTTCACGAGCCTCTTGCCGACCCCTGTTTATTAGTGTGGGTATTCTGACATTGACCTCTCAATATATATTCTTTGTAGTTTGTTGTTAATATCAACTTATTCCCAAGATTGAGCAGCTTTCACCCAGTTTATACTAGGCAGAAATCCAATCTGCATTTGTATCGCGCTTCCTTGACTCTTGTGCAGAAAGGTGTGCAGTATGCTTCTGCATCCATTTCCAATAAGCTACCATAAGAATTCAAAAATCTTAGTAGTAATCCACGCCCTTTCAAATTGAAAATGAGTTTACTCATGGGAGACTCCTTCTATTCTGTTGAGGAGATCGTCGAAAAATTAAGCTGATTCCTGTGTTATATTGTTCTTTGCCTTTACATAAACTTATGTCTTGTGCTTTTTGGGTTGATAAACATTTTATCTGTTATTACTTGTATGTTGTAATTTATGTACTAGCGTGTTCCATGACCTTAGACATTTGTTCCTCAGTTTGGTCCTACGGAAATAGACGTGTAAAATAAACAAAACAAGGCTTTAAAGATGTTGGTGTGTCAGTAAGGATTAGCAGCAACTTAAAGCATGGCGCTGGCCCGTGGCCAGCAGGTGACGAACACTTGCGGAAGGCGTATGACGCGTGGGGGCCGCTCCGACCGACGTTGAGATCGTAGATCATACAGAATGGCTGCCCCCCCCCCCTCCACCCCCCGGTTGGTCGGCGAGGAATACTACACCAATTTCCGAGCGTGTGTTTAAAAAAAATCTATAGAGAATAACTTAGGTATTCTGCTAAGGTATATGCCTCCGCAATCCCGAATCGCTTCCTGTCCTCAGTGTGTGTTTCTGCTAATTGTATTGTATCATAATCTATACATTTTATTTGTATCAGTGAAATCTTAAGCGTCTGTCACCTTAAAGTTGGCGGTCACAGGTTGTACATGGATTTATGCGAACCATAATACGCTCAAAAATCACATGGGGCGTTTTCATAGTCTCCCGATCGCTTTGTGCAAACTATTAGTCCTACAGAAAAAATGAACCGGTTTTTTTCCATGAAATATAATGTAAAATTTTGTACTGAGATAGGATTACGCTGGATGCTACGGTTTCTCATTTATTCAAGAGAAACGTTTAACAGTCTCCTTCAAACGCATTTTTCTCGAGTAACTCGAAAACTTGGCCTCTAGCGAAAACGTATTCCTGTACAAAATTTAACTGCAATGGATTTCCTACAAAGAAATCCCGCTTTTTTTCTGTAGCACTAATAGCTTGCACGTAGTGACCGAGAGAATGTAAAAATCTCGAACGCTGTTTTTGAATACTTTGTGAATCGCAGGAGGGTTTCCACAATGAGGAAATCAAAGAAAAACTGGGAATGAACACTCTACATGTAGCAGTCAGGGCGAACAGGCTTAGTAGGTGGGGTGATGTTACACGCATGGGAGAAGCCAAGGTTACCCAAGAGACTCATGGGTTCAGCAGTAGAGGGTAGGAGGAGTCGGGGCAGACCAAGGAGAAGGTACCTGGATTCGGTTAAGAATTATTTTGAAGTAATAGGCTTAACATCAGAAGAGGCACCAATGTTAGCACTACATAGGGGATCATGGAGGAATTTTATAAGGGGGACTATGCTCCAGACTGAACGCTGAGAGATATAATCAGTCTTAAATGATGATGTGGGTTGATAAAATCCATATTTACGGAAAGCTGAATCGCGCTTACCCCTCCCCACCCTTCCTCAGCCCCCTACGTCCACGTACTTCATCCTGTGCTTTTTTAATGCTAGATGATTCTTCAGTTAGGAGTAGATGGACTACATCTGTAGTAAAAATACATTATAATGACTTTAAAAATAATCCGTATGCTGTAATGCCATAGCACTGTTTTGCAAGTCTTGGATCGAGATGGAGAAAGAGCGAGTGAGGTGCGCGTGGTTTAGGGACGCGGCGGCACGTGGGAGGCGGGCTGCGGTGTGGTGCGGGTGGAGAGGACAAAGGCGGCGCGGCGCGGCGCGGTCGGCCGCCCCGGGCTGTGCCGGGGGCCCAAGGACGGCCACTCGGTCCACCGGCCAGACACCTGCCGCGGGCGCCCTTTCGCTCTCTCGCTCCCGCCTCCCGTGCCTCGCAGCGGCAGCTCGCCGCACAGCCACCGTAAATTAAATGTCCCACACACCTACATCTACATCTACATCCATACTCCGCAAGCCACCTGACGGTGTGTGGCGGAGGGTACTTTGAGTACCTCGATCGGTTCTCCCTTCCATTCCAGTCTCGTATTGTTCGTGGAAAGGAGGATTGTCGGTATGCTTCTGTGTGGGCTCTAATCTCTCTGATTTTATCCTAATGGTCTCTTCGCGAGATATACGTAGGAGGGAGCAATATACTGCTTGACTCCACGGTGAAGATATGTCCTCGAAACTTTAACAAAAGCCCGTACCGAGCTACTGAGCGTCTCTCCTGCAGAATCTTCCACTGGAGTTTATCATCTCCGTAACGCTTTCGCGATTACTAAATGATCCTGTAACGAAGCGCGCTGCTCTCCGTTGGATCTTCTCTATCTCTTCTATCAACCCTACCTGGTGCGGATCCCACACTGCTGAGCAGTATTCAAGCATTGGGCGAACAAGCGTACTGTAACCTACTTCCTTTGTTGTCGGATTGCATTTCCTTAGGATTCTTCCAATGAATCTGTCTGGCATCTGCTTTACCGACGATCATCTTTATATGATCATTCCATTTTAAATCACTCCTAATGAGTACTCCCAGATAATTTATGGAATTAACTGCTTCCAGTTGCTGACCTGCTATTTTGTAGCTAAATGATAAGGGACCTATCTTTCTATGTATTCGCATCACATTACACTTGTCTATATTGAGATTCAATTGCCATTCCCTGCATTTCAGTACAATTTTCCATTGTTACAGCCTCCTCGATATACCACAGCATCATCCGCAAAAAGCCTCAGTGAACTTCCGATGTTATCCACAAGGTCATTTATGTATATTGTGAATAGCAACGGTCCTACGACACTCCCCTACGGCACACCTGAAATCACACTTACTTCACTCCGCATTGAGACGTTCCTTTCCAGCCGAAATAGCAACAGTACACGACCGTAGCGAAATACATTCACAACCACATACACAGGGAGACAGCGAAGACTCTCCATCCCCAATGCAATGCGTTTAAGAGATGTCACATACTCCTACATGATGTACTATTGGACAAAACTAGAAGAAACATTCCTGTAATACGACCGGAAACAGTAACTTCTGAAGTATGCGCCATTCAACGTACGCAGTTCACAGTTAGCGTTTTATTTAAACTAGATAGAATCAGAGGTGTACAAATTTTTCCAGCCTGCCTGGCCCTGCCTGGCCCTACCTGCGCCGCAACCATTAAAGGAACTCAACCCGCTGCAAAAAAATGGACTTGCACAGGGTAGTGTCTTGGCTCCAATATTATTTAACATCTATACGAATGACCTTCCCATCCGCCTCCAGACACGAATGTTCATTTATGCCGATGATGCAGCAGTGGCCACACAGGATAAAACCTTTGAACAAGTGGAGAAGAATCTCATAGGAGCCTTAACAGAACTTGCTACCTATTACGAAGGCAATAATATCAAACCAAACCCTAGTAAATCTCTGGTATCTGCCTTCCATCTTACGAACAAACAAGCCAAACGGAAACTCCGAGTCATGTGGCAAGGGGAAGAGCTGAAGCATACAAACAGCCCAAAATACCAGGGAGTAACATTGGACAGAGCGCTTACTTTTAAGCAGCACTGTCACAGCACTAAAAAAAGGCCTGTGCCAGGAACAACATACTGCGGAAGCTAACAGGTTCATTGTGGGGAGCTCAACCACACCTTCTGCGCACCACGGGTCTGGCGCTGAGTATCTCAGCAGCGGAATACGCGGCGCCAGTTTGGAGGAACTCGGCTCATACTAGGTAAATTGACGTCGCCGTAAACGAAACTGTACGAATTGCCATAGAATGCCTCAAACCAAATAAGACAGAGTATCTGTCACAGTTCTTACATCGGTTACTGCTGCTACAATGGCAGGTTACCAAGATTGAATTTTAACGAGGTGTTCTAACCGGCTCACGAGCGATGGGACACAGCATCATCGAGGTAGTGAAGAAGTGGGAATTTTCCCGTACGATCATTTCACGAGTATACCGTGAATATCGGGAATACTGTAAAATATCAAATCACAGACATCGCTGCGGCCAGAAAAAGATCCTCCAAGCCCGGGACCAACGACGACTGAACAATATCGTCCAGGGTGACAGAAGAGAGACCCTTCCGCAAACTGCTGCAGATTTAATTGCTGGGCCATCAAAGAGTGTCAGCGTGCGAACCATTCAACGAAACATCATCGAGATGGGCTTTCGGAGCCGAAGGCCCACTTGTGTACCCTTGATGACAGCACGACACACAGCTTTATGCCTCGCATGGGTCTCGTCAACGTCGACGTTGGACTGCTGATGACTGGAAACATGTTGCTTGGTCGGAAGAGTCTCATTTCAGATTATATCGAGCGGACGGACGTGTAGGTGTATGAAGACAACCTCATGAATCCATTTTCAGCTGGCGGAAGCTCTGTAACAGTGTTAAGCGTATGCTGTTGGAGTGATGTGGGACCCCTGATACGGCTAGATACGACTGTAATAGGTGACACGTACATAAGCATCCTGTCTGATAGTTTACATCCAGTCATGTTCATTGTGCATCCCGATGGACTTCGGCAATTCCACGAAGACAACGCGACACCCCACACGTCCGGAATTGCTGCGGAGTGGCTCAAGGAACATTCTTCCGAGTTTTAAACACATCCACTGGCCGCCAAATTCCCTAGACATGGGCACTATTGAGCTTATCTGGCATGCCTTGCAACGGGCTGTTCGGAAAAAATCTCCAGTCTCTCGTACTCTTAGGATTTGTGGACAGCCCTGTAGGATTCATTGTGTCAATTCCCTCCAGCAGCACTTCAGACATTAGTCGAATCCATGCCGCTTCGAGTTGCGTCGCTTCTCCATGCTAGGCAGGTGTGCCAGTTTCTTTGGCTCTTCAGTGTGTATTGAAGCGTGCATTTCTCGCCATGTTTCCATATTTTTCTCCAACCCCTGTAACTGTGTCGTCTACGAATATCGTACGTGGTATTCGCATATGGAGAAGGCTTGTAATACCGAAAACATTGCGGTGCTGCACCTGGCTGTGTGTGTGTGATAGACGGGTTGGGTGGGAGTTGAGATGTACCATCAGCTCTGCGGCAGGCGAAGAGGTGCCTGGCGGGCACGAAGTGGCTGGCGCATCCGCAGGTCGCGTGGAGTCAGGGTCAGCCGGGCCACGACCGCCGCTGCCGGTGGCTTCGGCTGTGGCCGCCGACCGCCGACCCACGCGCCCACCTCACTGCGACACGACACGACACGCCGTATGCATGCTACTAGCAGTTTCTTCTGCTCGGCAAGCGAACCGTGGACCCGGCTGCAGGCGGAACTAACGTGGTCGTCCAACGGGGTACAGCCAACGAAAAGTACACTGCTATTCGTAAAAGGTGAAACACAGAGACCGAGAGATGTAATTGCAATGACGTTTATTCCACACATTAGGGACATGACACACAAATGATTAGCATTGCCTACCTGTACATGCACTATGACTGTGGAAATTTAGCACGGAGTAGCGCCAGCACGTGCTGCAATCAAAGCTGCTAGATGTCGTGGTATGCAATCGAAAAGCGCCTGATTATGCTGCTGGGGATACTCAGTCACTTGGTCTGTTGGTGCATCCACAAAGCATCAACTGTGAATGCAGGACGACCTGGACGAACAAGTTGCCGACCAACCATATCCCAGACATGTTCAATGGACGACATGTCAGACGAACGGGCAAGCCAGGGAACCAGTGGTACCCGTGATTCTTCGAAGAATGCTTGCACATTCCTCGCCACATGTGGCCGTGCGTTTTACAGCTGAAATACTGCACGTGGAACGACCTGCAGAACGGGATAATGCCTCGGGCTGTAAAATTTCCTTGATGTAGTGGTAGCTGTTAAGATTACCTCCATGACGTAGAAGGCGAGTTGGCGTGTTGTAGGCAATGGCGCCCCAAACCATCACAATTACCGGTTGTCTACTACGCCGTTCAACACGGTATGCACGACTGCGTTCACCACCGCGGCGTATGGAGCCTCACTGTAGGACAACCCCCCTGGGGGCTAGCCACTCTTCGGCGAGTTCGTGCTTGGCTACCACGGGGCTCCAGCCCTTGTAGTCTTTCCCGTTCCGTACTGCATGTCTATCCTCTTGCTATTTTTTCCCCCTACCAAGTCAGGGGTGTTAATAGGAATGTTCCGCATTGTCTGTCGCTGACATAAGTAGTCTGACCACTGTTTTCGTTAGCTTTTCCTTTGTTTTCGTTAGCTTTTCCTTTGTTTTCGTTCTCCTCTCGTTCCTCCACTTCGGCCTTTGAGGTTCCTCTTTTTCTTCTTCTTCCTCCCTGTGCCCTCCTGAAGATTGGCCCACACGTCTGACGTGCAACAGCTGACTGGGCAACGTGTAATTGCCAGCGCAGGTTTGGCAGGTAGGTTTCGATCGTAACCGTGGTACAGGCCAGACCCTGAGCTGCTACCTTCCCAAACTGCCAATTGGTCCCTCTGTCAGATGTTAAAGGTGTGACGTGTGAACAACGACCTAAGGCGGGTGCGCCCCCTTGTGAAGGGAGCCCCTAGTTGGAAGCGCACCGCCCGAGACACTGGAAGTCATGGGGATTTTGTCGCAATGTGTCAATCATCTTCCCAATCACAGTCATCTTCCCAATCAACGCCTACGAAACGTAAACATAATGAGGCTGACGATTCAAAGTTCCTACCCGCTGCACCACGGTTCCTCGTGGTCTCACGTACTGAAGACAGTCAGTCCTTCACCTCGGTAAATCCGTTTATTATTAAGAAAGGTGCTGATGCAATTGCCGGCTCTGTGAAATTCTGCTCTCGTTTACGGAATGGCACTTTGTTTTTGGAGACCACTTCTGATTGTCAAGCACAACTGCTCGCTGCTTCCCTTCTCCACGGTTACCCAGTTCGTGTCGAGGCCGATAGAACTTCGAAATCTTCCTGTGGTGTAATGTACACCAGGTTGCTTGACGGTCTTACTGAGGCCGAAATCCAATCTTACCCCTCTGAGGGTGGCGTACATCCTGTAACGAGAAGGTAGATTCCTCCTTAGTGCCCACCAGCACTCATTTTCTCGCCTTTGGTAGAGTGGTACTTCGATCCATTGCCACAGTCGGGCCGTACATCCCGAACTCAACGAGCTGCTACCAGTGTCATCGTTTCAACCACACTAGAACGTATTGACACTTAGCCAAATGTGTAACCTGTCGTAGTGATGCGCAAGAGGGCGTTTGTCTGCCTCCCCCTCCTCCTCTCTCTCTCTCTCTCTCTCTCTCTCTCTCTCTCTCTCTCTCTCTCTCTCTCTCTCTCTCTCTCTCTCTCTCTCTCTCTCTCTCTCTCTCTCCCCCCCCCCCCCCCCCCCTCCGCACTGTATCAACTGCAATGGCGGACATCCCTTGGGATTGTCCCGTTTATCTTGATGAGCAGGCTGTCCAAGAGATCCAGGTAAATGTAAAAGTGTCTTACCTGGTCTCTTGCAAGTTCCTGGCTAGTCGCAAACCCTGCGAACTCCTGTCTTATACCTATAGTTATATTCTTTTTACCCCTCGCTCCAACAAGGACATGGGCACGCAGACATGCGACCTCCAATTCGATTCTGACGTTTTGAAATCTCCCAGTGTCAAGGAAGCATTGCTATCCCCCCCCCCCCGTCCAGCTGTGCAACAAGCCATCAAACACTCCCCCCCCCCCCCCCCCCCCCCCAAGGAGCGAAGCCACCAGCTACTAAACCTATAGGCCGGAAAGGACAGTAGTAGTACTGCCGTGATAAAATTCCTCCAGCCGAACAACACCCGAGTCTTCCTCTAACCGGAAAGGCTCGAAGAAGTCCCCCAAAGACAAAACGGTCTTCTCCTTCGCCGGCTCGCAGACCCTCTTCGACGGTGTCGCCACAGGGTACCTAAGCCCGACCGGTCGCTAGTGCGCAGCGCTGGACTCCATAGCACAAGCAAGCAGATAATTCTGTGGACCCCATGGAACAGCATCCTCCTCCTTCTGTGCCCTTTAGTAGCGACTCTTCGCAGGCTGTCACTCGGCAGCCACCGAGTTGACACCCCTACAGCTCTTCAGCATCACGACTCTCCTTCAGCGGAACGTTCGCGGCCTTCAATCCCACAAAGAGGATTTACGACTTCTTTTAGCATTGCAGCGTCCTCTTGTAATCTGCCTTCAGGTAACTGCGCCCTCATAGCCGCTTTGAGCTTTCACATTTCTTGCTGATTCGTTTTGATCTTCCCCTGAGATCGGCATTCCATCTCATGGGGGCGTGGTGATGCTCATGCGGGATGACATTCATGCTCAGTACATCTTCCAGACAACTTATCTTCAAGCTGTTGCAGTTCGCCTTTTTCTTCACCACCTGACTTTTCCCTCTGTACTATATATGTCCCTCCATCAGCTACCTCCCTATTTTTGCTACTCGGTGGCTTTAATGCATCATCCCTTTTGGGGTTCTCGCTCCGTGTCACATTATGACGTCCACTACCCTGGCGACGCCCCTCTTCAGAGAGACTGGTTACATATCCGCCTCACCGCTAAAGCAGAGTGCCCTGTACGAGCCGCATTGCCACTGAATGATAGACACGCATCCCGGAGGCCCATCATTCTGTCACGTTCGAACGCACACACATGCCGATATTCCACCGTGTGATGTCGGCGAAGCGTAGTGGCTCTTGATTACACGTTTCCACTTCGTAAGACGGCTCCGCAGCGACTGATCGTTGCGTAACACTGACCTGCTCGGTCATACAAAAGAGGGCGCTGTTGGATCTGCGTGCACGCCACATCTCTGCCACTTCAACCCCTTATTAGGCTCCGCAGTTCTATATGTGTTGCAGACAACTGTTACGGACAAGGGAAATTCCTCATCCCCCCCCCCCCCCTCCGATTTTGTGGTAATGGCCTTTTGGGTAGCCCGTCAAAAACTGAGCACATATCAAGCATGAAAACAAAAAGGTGTGCTGAACTGCGAAAAAAACAGCAAAATACAAACACTGACCGCTCGAAACATAAGAAGTGCAATAAGGAGCAATCTGAGGGGGCAATTGCGTCATTAGTAAGTAGTCATGGTATTGATCTGCCAAACGGCCAGTGTTCAAATCTTCCTTGCCCCTTTTATTTATTTATTATTTCGCAATGTTATGAACTGTTCGTCCGGTATTTTAAATGTTTGTTCTCTTTCTGTAAGCTTGGCAGTTGTCATACTACACACTGGTTATAGAATGTGAGTCATTTGGTAATACTACGTTACCGTCGCAAGTAAATGTGATGAATAGTGAGAGCAGGCGAGATACCACATAGACCTCTCACAGAAATGAAAACAGCAAATAAACGGGCGTGAACAAGGTCACAACAAAGGGATTAAAGAGCCAAGACTCCAAAAACGTTAAAAACATACACTTTCAGAGAGCACAGGGAAACTGCGTGATGGTGAAACTGTTCAGTTGATTTTTTTGCAGCCCATGTGACAAGCTATTATGTTTTCATCATATCCTTGGGAATAATCACATTCATACAAACATCTATATCGGGCATCTCTCACTCACTAGTCGTACAAACAAGGTGCGACGATAAGAGATTCCTATCATATAACACACGTGCTTTCACAAATTACTTGTCGCCGTGTCATCGAACGTTTGCGGTTTCCATTCGAAAGCCACTTCCTTTCGGCTGCTAATAGAGTAGTTCTTCAGAATCAACTATCATTGTAGGTCCCTACTCACAATTCGCTGTTTGCAAACGGACTTTACACGTCGACAGAGACACAAATTTGAATAAAGCGAACAGCGAAGACAAAAAAGAAGGCGCGAGAGAAGTTTGAACACAGTTCACTGCTTGGCAGGCCAACACTGTAATCAGTTTTTTTACTTCTGTATCGTTCGTTTCATTTGGTCTGGGCGGACATCACATAACATCCGTTCAAGTTGATCGTTCATTTGTCTACTCAGTTTTTTTTAATTACAGAGGACAATTTACTCTCTGACCGAACACGCTGAGCTATCGTGCCGGCTTACCACAACGTCATTTCTGTTACTGGTTGCTCTATATTGCACTTCTTTTTGTTGAACCGTCCATTGTTACTGTTTTCTATTTTTCTTTTTTTTTCCCACAGACCAGTACGCCTTCTTTCTGTTTTAACTCTGGATTTTTGTTCAGATTGTGATGGGCTGTCCATTGGGCCCTATTACCACTAAATCTGAGTAGTGGTCTCCTCTCTCTCTCTCTCTCTCTCTCTCTCTCTCTCTCTCTCTCTCTCTCTCTCTCTCTCTTAGATGTGCTCATCTCTACGTATACCCATGTGAACACATTCTGAGACTACCAACCCAACATGCCAGTTCTGCAGGGTAGCATAGATGTCAGGTGTTAGTGACACTTCATCACTCTACTCTAGACCCATAACCCTCTGGAAACTAATTGGCCCCTTAACCCTACAGTACTTCTTTCCAGGCAATCAGCAATATGTATATCAAATTTGGTTGAAATAGATCCAGTGGATTAAGACATCTGGAAAACACACAATATGTATTGGACAGTAAAATTCTTGCTTAGTGATGACAGTGCAGCCATTGTGATCGTTCATCACTATGCAGAGCAGAAAAAAAAATCTGTTCAGGGAAGAGAAATCACTCAAATGGTGCATTCGCAAGCATGGTTATAGCCCCTACTTGATTGGGTAACAAGAAATTGTGTTTTATGGCTACATCAGTAATAATTAAGAATACCTTGTAACGGGTATGCATCTTCACAATACTGAATATGGACAGTAAAAATTTAGTAGTTCCTGAAGTCCTAAATCTGGGACAGCAGGAATAAAAATCTAACAAAATGTGAGATCTGATGTTCGTGACGCTGCGGGACTGTTTGCGGGTTTCCTGGTGATTGGGAAGAAACCTACACTTAAGCGTATTGTTGCAGGTAACGGCAGCTCAGGCGATCATAAATTATTCCAGGAGTTACTGCAACTCAGTGAACTTATTGCTTGGTCGGTCAGCCAGTGAGGCGCCGAGGGAGCGCCAGAGGCCACCTGAGGGACAGAAGGCACTCTACATTATGAAGGATCTAGAAACTTCGCATTGCGGCCGAAGCTTTGCCCTATGTGTATGAACGCCATAATAGACTTCTGAAGACTTTCACAAACTGCAAATTTCACGTGACACTAGATGATCAACGTTTAGACTTCTATTGCTTCAAATCAAGAAGACGACAATGTTTTGCGTAGTGTTAAAAAACAAGTATTCCATATTCTGAAAGGTAGTATGCACCAGCCCTTCAGGTAAATGCGTTTTAGTCCATGTTTACTGGCCGTTCGCTCTTGTTTGTTTTGCATACTGCCACCTCTCAAAATAAGGAATACTTCGTTAACGTATCGTATAGAGAGGTAGCAAGTTATGAAGACAAACGCACTTTTCAAGGAACGTAATAAATCGATGTCAGATGGATTTTAACAAAATAGATGCTATAAGTACGAGAATACTTTCTTTCTAATTTTTATCACTCATATTTCAAACAGTATCACAGTAAATCTATAGTTTCCAGCAAGGTTATCCATTAGTTTCTGTACAATATTTTGAAAACAGCACTTGTCATCTTATCCCTGGAATGATAGCGATGGTTTCTTATATTTTCAGTGTAGACTCCTGAAACGCTAAGTGTCACAGACCACATGACACCCATTTCATCTCTAGCGCCGGCTACTTCCTGTTATTATTATTATTATTATTTATTATTATTATTATTATTATTATTTACAGGTTTATCTGTGCTGTTTTTATGAAAATTCGTGACGGTTATTTTTCTTTTTTTGCAGGTGAGTATCTGAGTACTACTTCAGCATAGCAGGAGACGCATTATCCAGGCAGTCACGGTAGGGCTTGCACAGTGACCTTTAATGTAGCATCACTTCAGACTATTACAGAAGTCAGGCCGCAGTGACTTGGACCTATACGTCTTACGCCTATTCCTCCGCTCGTTAATAGCTGTTAAGGAAAATAATTATTGTACCCTTGGTCGTGGCCAGTAATGAGCTATTTTGTAGTTTCACTAAGTGTGTATTGTCGAACCGAGGTATTATTCGTGGTCTTTGTAATTGTTATACACACTGCTATTTTTCTAAAAAAAAAGTTTGAGGGTACTCCGACATTGGATATAATGCAGTGAAAATTAGTTAAAACTGAAGCATGGGATACAACCCATTTGCCTTTAGCAATGACGTCGTTTTCCATAATCTTCTGTTTGGCACGAAGTATTATTTGGGTAGCAGCTTCATGAGTGGAACTCCCTTTGTTTAAATATTTTTTTACGCAAAGATAGCATTTCTTCTTTTCTGGAACCATCTGAAGATGACACAGATACTGTAGCTCAAGGCTGTGCAATGTTCATGCCTTGTTTATTTCTTTCTACACCTGAACTTCATACTACTTTGCAAATTCTGCAGTCAAGTTTTTTGTTTGAAACGATCAACCAGTCATTTTTCTTACAAAATGCGATTTCTTGTTCCAAAGTCCAACATTCCGGACGATCATTTAATTTTGTATCATGCACATGTTCGTTCACTGCATTTTCACATGTAGGTTCAGTGCTCAGGTCTACAGTTTCACTTCCGTCATCCACTGATGTTGATGTTGAAATTACTGGCTTTTCACTCGCACACAAATTGACAGTTTTTGGTTTTTTAGATGCAGAACAAGTAAAATAGTTTGTTGGTTTTCTGCTCATCTCTCATCTCCAACTTAACTTAAAAGTTGCAACGAAAGACAGGACACACTGTAAAGCTTCGCACAACCAACAAGACTGAAACAGCAAACGCAAACGAATAAAGAACAACAAAACAAAGATGGCAATGATTCGCGAAGGATTATGGTAGCGGGAGCATAGACACATCTATCGGTCGCTCGGCGTTTGAGCGTACGCATATCCGTTTGGCATTACTATCGCCCAGTATTAACGGGCGAGGGCACTACATGTTTGTCGAACTGGCTGCCAGCGATTCGGTTCTCGAGAACGGTTGTCGCAGATTCGAAAGGCTTGACAGTCAATGACATCGCTTTTCCCACCAAAAACTGCACTGGGATCGTTCGTATTGCAGTTACCAACACGAAAAAATGAAATAAAAAATTTATCCGTGAAATAAATCCTTGGCACTCTTCCAAGTTCTCAACATCGTAAAAAAAAAATTACTTCGTCGACAAAAAGTTTAGGGGTACGCATCCCCCAGCGTTCCCCCAGAAAAACAGCACTGGTTATACAGTCTGATTAAAATTACGTTTACAAGCCGACATGGCACATTGGCCATACAAGGATCAGTAATCGATGATGATGAGGATGATGATGAGTGGTTTAGGGCGCACAACAGCGCCCGTTCCCAACATAAATTTGGACGAGTGCAGCCAAGATCTGTTAAACAAGGATCAATTCAGAGCCGGTCTTTGCGAGAATTGTGAATGCTCCAGTTTCAAGATTGGAGACAGCACATCAGAACAGGTAGATAAAACTAAAAATAAAATACTAGTACAAAACAGGTGAAAATAATTAACTGTGGCTGAACTCAACGAGGGTGCGATACGGTCACCGAGAAAGGGTTTGTATACGAACACGGCCGGAGTGCACGGACGAAGGCCATTGCCATTCACGCCGTAGAAACGTTGGGAATAAGATGTCTACCTACACGTATTGCGAAATGGCTGAAATTGTGGCACACCTAATTACAATGGACAAGAAGCCGTGCGATTGTATCGTGCGAAATATTCCGATAGAAAAATGCCGTGCCGCACATTATTCGCCACCCTGCTTCGCCGATTGTGCGAAACCGGCTCGTTCCTAATGAACAAACCAGGTGCCGGTCGCCAATGAACAACACGGACAGTTGGAGCGAAAGAATGGGTTCCCGAAAGAGTGAAGCGTGCGCCGTCAGCAAGAACGCGAGGTATATCCCTCGCCACTGATACACTGATATCCAGACTGCAACAAACGCATCGGATTTGCGCGCTGGGTTCTGCAGGAATTCTTTGCCGACCGAAGATTCACAGCGAGTGTCCTCTACACTGATGAGGCTGCGTTTTGCGAGGGTGCAATGAATGTTCACAACCTGCGTACGTAGGCTGATGCTACACGTACCCATGCCTCACAACGCAAATATCTCCTGAAGGTGTGCGATACTGTTTGAGCCGTACTTTCTCCCGAAGGAGATACAGTCCGGATGATGCTGTGGTATATCGAGGAGGCTGTAACAATGGAAAATTGTACTGAAATTCAGGGAATGGTAATTGAATCTCAATGTAGACAACTGTAATGTACTGAGAATACATAGAAAAATAGATCCCTTATCATTTAGCTACAATATAGCAGGTCAGCATCTGGAAGCAGTTAATTCCATAAATTATCTGGGAGTAGGCATTAGGAGTGATTTAAAATGGAATGACCATATAAAATTAATCGTCGGTAAAGCAGATGCCAGACAGATTCATTGGAAGAATCCTGCGGAAATGCAATCCGAAAACAAAGGAAGTAGATTACAGTACATTTGTTCGCCAACTGCTTGAATACTGCTCACTGCTGTGGTTGGTAGAAGAGATAGAGAAGATCCAACGGAGAGCAGCGCGCTTCGTTACAGGATCATTTAGTAATCGTGAAAGCGTTACGGAGAAGAGAGACTCCAGTGGAAGACTCTGCAAGAGAAGCTCGGTACGGGCTTTTGTTGAAGTTTCGAGAACATACATTCACCGAGGAATCGAGCAGTATATTGCTCCCTCCTACGTATATCTCGCGAAGAGATCATGAGGATAAAATTAGAGAGATTAGAGAGATTAGAGCCTACACAGAGGGATACCGACAATCTTTCTTTCCACGAACAATACGAGACTGGAATAGAAGGGAGAACAGATAGAGGTACTAGAGGTACCCTCCGCCACACACCGTCAGGTGGCCTGCGGAGTATAGATGTAGATGAGTGCACGTATTTCGTATCCCTGCGAGAGATTCTGCCGGACATGCTGAATTATGTTCACATGTCTATTCTTGGACGCTTTCGATGTCACGACGACGTAGCTCCCCTCGCATTTCGGCACACAAATGAGGGCACATATGCAGGCAACCTCTCCCGACCGCTGGACAAGTCGCAGTGAGGTGGTCGCATGGCCACCATGATCGCCAGATCTGTCCCAATCGATTTTTTCCTATGGTGGTATCTGAAGGGCCTTGTGAGCGAAACACCGATTACATCGCCGGTGGAGTAGTGCACTGGAATGTTGCGGCAGCAGTTAAAGATACACCAGGTGTCTTTAAGCGGGTAGCCGCTCAATTCAGCGTCGTTCTCAGTCGTGCCGAGATGTATCGGGACAAAACTTTTGAGAATCTCCTATAGTGAGCGTTCATTTGTAGCAAATGACTAAATTTAGAAGGCCCGGATAGTCTTCGCGTCCCCCAGTTCCTATGTGATTCTGATCTTTGTTGTATGCCCGATGTACCACGTCAGTAAACTTTTTTTTTTTAAATCTATGTATATTTCAGTGATATATAGACAAGGACCACGTGCCAAGTTCAGTTGCTTCTTACTTTCTTCCAGTACTCCATTTCACAGACGTTCTTTTTTTATTTTCTTTCTTGCTTCAGACTGACCCCCCCCCCCCCCCCCCCCAACACACACACACACACACACACACACACACACACACACACACACACACACACACACACACACACGCACGCACGGCAGTAGGATGCGTCAACCGTACTGCTGCTGCTTGTAATTAATCATGGCAGAGCGCCGTAATAAAGGAATTTGAAAAACACGAAACATCTCCAGCTATCTTCAAAACCATTTCTCTCGTCTTCTCATGACGCTTCTACGTTGGAATTCTTCTAATTTTACCATTTTCCTTATGAAAGCTTTTCTGTGCTGCTGCAAGCTTTATTCGTGTTCTGTATTTCTAAATACTAGATTGGCTATCTGTTTCAAAAGATTACTTCCCCGTCCGGGATATTTCCAGACAGTTCAGGAAAATCAACCGCTAATGACAGCTTTCTTCAAAACATTGTATTGATCATTATTAGTATTATTTTTGCCGCCGCCGCCACCACCACCACCACCACCACCACCACCACCACCACCACCACCACCACCACTCGAAAAACTTCAAAAATAGAACTCACACTATATATCAAGTTCATTTGCATAGCTTGCATATTTTTCTGTTTTGTATAGCATTTATACCGCTTTGTACGGGGTCTGTTTTTTCAGGATTTGCAGTTGTATAATTAATATTATTTCTCTTTGTGCCCTTCCTGATGCCACAGTCAAGGTAACCCAGTGGAAGGAAGTCGTTTGTGCCTCCTGTCTGTGCATCGTGTAAACATTCTGTGAGCCCAGAATTTGCCTAAACACACTTGGGGAAACCGCTGAAAACCGAAACGGCTGCCGGTGTACCAGTGCACGATAGTTAATCCCCCGCGCTGTTTCCATCTGGTTGTAGCTCACCTCCCTGTCTCGGAAGTTAGCGCAAGCGCTGTGCGCTTCACAAGCAGGTATTTGAGTATCTCACATAAACCACAATATACTACTGGTGGTGTGCTGACGCTTGTCCAGGTACCTGATGGATTACAGTAAAGTACTGTTCTTATCTTCAGAAGCGCAGGAATGAGACGAAGCTCGTATTGGAAGAAACATCTCCTCTCTGAACGTGGCCGTCTGAAGTGTGCCCCCCTATTCGAAGAAGAAGCTGTCCAAATCTCTGTGGTTTTTGAAGAATTAACCAGCGGCATTCTCTTGAATTTTTCCAGCATGTGATGCCGTGTACTAGCAACCAAGCATAAAATGCCTGTTGAGATGCAACTGACGGTGATTTGCAGTTGCTCTAAGATGCTATAAACAAAGTAATACGCATGAGTGGGTGCGGGTAGCACTCGTTTAGTTTTAGTTGGGAATGTGTTAGCGTCGTACTGCTTGCATGCTGCGACGTCGCGCCGTTTTGCGATTATAGATCGACGTGTTGTCGGTGTCGCCATCGCTGTGATTGCTTCAGTTTCCCCTTTGCTGTCGGAGGTCATTTCCTTTCCATAATCGAAACGACGTCGCACTGAAACGTGGCGGCCAAACTTGGCTGTTACCAGCGGACGAAATATTAAAAACTAGCCGCTGTGTGTTGCGGAATGTTGAAGTTCTTTACGGTTCCACCGGCGAGGTTTTAAGGGTTCAGGACCGAGCGGATAAAAAGTTATCCGCAGCCGCAAGTCAGCGATCGGGATTAGCAAGTCTTCGATTCACATCCGTCGATATTGCCTCCAGAACACCGTTCTCCATCTTTATAACCCGAGGGACGATGTACCTTTCAGCTGCGCTACGGGACATGGGAACTGAGATGCGACTGCCAGGGAAGCATCTACTAAATATACCGTGGCTTAATGTGCCCTCCCCCCCTCTCCCTACGCGCTAAATCCTTGCTGTTTATCTAGAGGATCATGCGTCGGTCGGAACAAGAATGGCTGGATGAGACAGGCAATAACCAGCTGCGGCTAAAATCAACTAATCTTCTCCATGTGGTTACTGAGGCGAAGTGTAGTCCTCACTCGACTACAGACGGGGACACACTCCAGTCTGTGATGCATGTGGCGTGAACTAAAAAAATACTGTATTATTTCAGATTGAAGTTATCGTGAATGATGACATAACTTCGTAACAACTTTAAAATGAAATTTTATTCTAATAGGACACAATTAGTGCACATTTTCGCTACCTAGCGCACAGTCACTATAGATGTAAAGTGTTACAATCTCTGTTGTGATATATAGTTCCACTTCGTGTCCAATATTTTCAAGAAGCCGGAGAAAGTGGTACAAAGTACCCCCGTTCATTTCAATGCATTTAAATACAGGGTGTTTCAAAAATGACCGGTATATTGGAAACGGCAATAAAAACTAAACGAGCAGCGATAGAAATACACCGTTTGTTGCAATATGCTTGGGACAATAGTACATTTTCAGGCGGACAAACTTTCGAAATTACAGTAGTTACAATTTTCAACAACAGATGACGCTGCAAGTGATGTGAAAGATATAGAAGACAACGCAGTCTGTGGGTGCGCCCTTCTGTACGTCGTCTTTCTGCTGTAAGCGTGTGCTGTTCACAACGTGCAAGTGTGCTGTGGATAACATGGTTTATTCCTTAGAACAGAGGATTTTTCTGGTGTTGGAATTCCACCGCCTAGAACACAGTGTTGTTGCAACAAGACGAAGTTTTCAACGGAGGTTTAATGTAACCAAAGGACCGAAAAGCGATACAATAAAGGATCTGTTTGAAAAATTTCAACAGACTGGGAACGTGACGGATGAACGTGCTGGAAAGGTAGGGCGACCGCGTACGGCAACCACAGAGGGCAACGCGCAGCTAGTGCAGCAGGTGATCAAACAGCGGCCTCAGGTTTCCGTTCGCCGTGTTGCAGCTGCGGTCCAAATGACGCCAACGTCCACGTATCGTCTCATGCGCCAGAGTTTACACCTCTATCCATACAAAATTCAAACGCGGCAACCCCTCAGCGCCGCTACCATTGCTGCACGAGAGGCATTCGCTAACGATATAGTGCACAGGATTGATGGCGGCGATATGCATGTGGGCAGCATTTGGTTTACTGACGAAGCTTATTTTTACCTGGACGGCTTCGTCAATAAACAGAACTGGCGCATATGGGGAACCGAAAAGCCCCTTGTTTCAGTCCCATCGTCCCTGCATCCTCAAAAAGTACTGGTCTGGGCCTCCATTTCTTCCAAAGGAATCATGGGCCCATTTTTCAGATCCGAAACGATTACTGCATCACGCTATCTGGACATTCTTGGTGAATTTGTGGCTATACAAACTGCCTTAGACGACACTGCTAACACCTCGTGGTTTATGCAAGATGGTGCCCGGCCACATCGCACGGCCGACGTCTTTAATTTCCTGAATGAATATTTCGATGATCGTGTGATTGCTTGGGGGCTATCCGAAACATACAGGAGGCGGCGTGGATTGGCCTCCCTATTCGCCAGACATGAACCCCTGTGACTTCTTTCTGTGGGGACACTTGAAAGACCAGGTGTACCGCCAGAATCCAGAAACAATTGAACAGCTGAAGCAGTACATCTCATCTGCATGTGAAGCCATTCCGCCAGACACGTTGTCAAAGGTTTCGGGTAATTTCATTCAGAGACTACGCCATATTATTGCTACGCATGGTGGATATGTGGAAAATATCGTACTATAGTTTCCCAGACCATCTGTTGTTGACAATTGTAATTTCGAAAGTTTGTGTGCCTGAAAATGTACTGTTGTCCCAAGCATATTGCAACAAACGGTGTATTTCTATCGCTGCTCGTTTAGTTTGTATTGCCGTTTCAAATATACCGGTCATTTTTGAAACGCCCTGTATAAGTGCAAGTACTGTTGTTAACCATTCCTCCTCTCACAGACACAGCACACATTTATTCACTCAATTACAGTGTCAAAACTACGGAGTAGCTGCTCGTGGCAACAGACAACAGTCGACGCGAAGTATTTTGAATGTTGCTGACCTCCAACAAAGAGTAGTGGGTGGGATAACGCCACGCACTGTACAATGACTCTCGGAGAACACACATTCAGGGTGTCTGTCCTAATAGTCGTCTGGAGCATTTTCTCCGATGTTTCGTCGGATATTTTCAATTTCATTTTTGTAATGTGTAGCTGAAGTCAGCCTAAATATATACTGCTCATCACGTCTTTCACATGACAGTGTCGACGAAAAGCGTCGGTTTGTTTCCCCCTTGTTTTTAAAAGCGGTATTTTACGTGCTCATGCAATAGAACAGTCCTAAATTAGTCTATTGTGACATTCGTTTTATCGATGTGTATTAATAGAGACACTGTCCGCAGCTCGTGGTCTTGCGGTAGCGTTCTCGCTTCCCGCGCACGGGGTCCCGGGCTCGATTTCCGGCGGGGTCAGGGATTTTCTCTGCCTCGTGATGACTGGGTGTTGTGTGTTCATCATCACATCAGCATTGACTCGCAAGTCGCCGAAGTGGTGTCAACTAAAAAGGACTTGCAATACGGCGGCCGAACTTCCCCGCATGGGGAATCCAAGCCAACAATGCCATACGATCATTTCATTTCAACAGGGATAGTAAAACACGAATATTAAACGGGAATCCAGTAGGAACAGCACGGCCTTGGCCCGCTCTTAGTGTTACCGCCATGCAGCAGCACTGTTGTGGGAGTACTGGTTATTATTTCCTTTTTACTCCCCGCTCTTAATATATACCGACAATACGAATATGACATTAGACTAATTTTGTACTGCTGTATTGAGGTGGGCACGTAAAGTTCCGCTTTAGAAATACACTCCTGGAAATTGAAATAACACCGTGAATTCATTGTCCCAGGAACGGGAAACTTTATTGACACATTCCTGGGGTCAGATACATCACATGATCACACTGACAGAACCACAGGCACATAGACACAGGCAACAGAGCATGCACAATGTCGGCACTAGTACAGTGTATATCCACCTTTCGCAGCAATGCAGGCTGCTATTCTCCCATGGAGACGATCATAGAGATGCTGGATGTAGTCCTGTGGAACGGCTTGCCATGCCATTTCCACCTGGCGCCTCAGTTGGACCAGCGTTCGTGCTGGACGTGCAGATCGCGTGAGACGACGCTTCATCCAGTCCCAAACATGCTCAATGGGGGACATCCGGAGATCTTGCTGGCCAGGATAGTTGACTTACACCTTCTAGAGCACGTTGGGTGGCACGGGATACGTGCTGACGTGCATTGTCCTGTTGGAACAGCAAGTTCCCTTGCCGGTCGAGGAATGGTAGAACGATGGGTTCGATGACGGTTTGGATGTACCGTGCACTATTCAGTGTCCCCTCGACGATCACCAGAGGTGTACGGCCAGTGTAGGAGATCGCTCCCCACACCATGATGCCGGGTGTTGGCCCTGTGTGCCTCGGTCGTATGCAGTCTTGATTGTGGCGCTCACCTGCACGGCGCCAAACACGCATCCGACCATCATTGGCACCAAGGCAGAAGCGACTCTCATCGCTGAAGACGACACGTCTCCATTCGTCCCTCCATTCACACCTGTCGCGACACCACTGGATGCGGGCTGCACGATGTTGGGGCGTGAGCGGAAGACGGCCTAACGGTGTGCGGGACCGTAGCCCAGCTTCATGGAGACGGTTACGAATGGTCCTCGCCGATACCCCAGGAGCAACAGTGTCCCTAATTTGCTGGGAAGTGGCGGTGCGGTCCCCTACGGCACTGCGTAGGATCCTACGGTCTTGGCGTGCATCCGTGCGTCGCTGCGGTCCGGTCCCAGGTCGACGGGCACGTACAACTTCCGCCGACCACTGGCGACAACACCGATGTACTGTGGAGACCTCACGCCCCACGTGTTGAGCAATTCAGCGGTACGTCCACCCGGCCTCCCGCATGCCCACTATACGCCCTCGCTCAAAGTCCATCAACTGCACATACGGTTCACGTCCACGCTGTCGCGGCATGCTACCAGTGTTAAAGACTGCGATGGAGCTCCGTATGCCACGGCAAACTGGCTGACACTGACGGCGGCGGTGCACAAATGCTGCGCAGCTAGCGCCATTCGACGGCCAGCACCGCGGTTCCTGGTGTGTCCGCTGTGCCGTGCGTGTGATCATTGCTTGTACAGCCCTCTCGCAGTGTCCGGAGCAAGTATGGTGGGTCTGACACACCGGTGTCAATGTGTTCTTTTTTCCATTTCCAGGAGTGTAGTTTTGTTCATTAAGGGCAAACAGACTCTCTTCGTCGCCACGAAGCATCACATGAGAGAAGTGATTAGCAACGCGCGCGCGCACGGACGGGAGTTCCAGGATTCTCACACCCCAATGCAAAGGCAGCACCTTGGCCATCCTGCTACCTTGTGATGTAGATGTAAGTAGATTCAAGACTGAAATAACGTCGAATGAACATATCACAAGTGGTAACACAGTCATCCGGTTTGTGCGGTTTATGCGGTGGGCAGCATATGTAGAGGAATTCGGTCTTCGTGGTTGCGACAGTATGTTTGCATGTCAGACGTGCTTAGCAGCACAGTCTCGACACAAGGCAGGAGGAAACCTACCACTGAAGTTCAAAAGCACTTGTATAGGAACTTTAGGCTGTTATATTACCCTAGGTAGTACGTGTATTGACCTGTAGTTAAAGAGAGCGGTTTTCCTTATCACCTTGAACAGTTTACACTTCCATGTAGCACAAGCAGTCGACTACCAGAAGTCCGTTTTCACACCCCTTCAAAGCCATTTGAATAACCAGATTATTTCAGTAATACTATCCGCCGCTGTTCGCATCGTAAGCAAGAGTGCACACAAATACGCTCGTCGGTACACGTATGTTGTCACAGTCCACTTCATCAGACTGCAACAGGTCGTTCGAAAAAGAGTTGTTACCTTTGTGTCTGTGAGCATATTCCAGCTTCAGTGTCGGCTTTCCCTGTGACTTTTACTCATTGTGTGTAATCGAAGAAAAATATTGTTGCACATTTTAGTGCTGTTGCTTAGCAAACAGTTGTAAAATTTCTCCCGTGCATGTGGTACTTCATCATTCTGCGTTTAGTAAAATCAGTATCGAGAAAAGTGTGTTAAAGATTTTTCATAATGAGTTTGTAAGTACAAAACATTTTTCTGTTTTCAGAAGAAATTATACTTCCTTTATATATAATGGACTTTTATTTATTTAGTCGTATGGCTAGGGCCCCCTGTCGGGCAGACTGTTCGCCGGTGTTTCAGTTTGACGCCACTTCTGCGGCCTGCAGTCGACGGGGATGATAGGATGATGATGACAGCACGACACCCAGTCCCTGGGCGGAGAAAATTCCCCGACCCAGCCGGGACTCGAACCCGGGCCCAGAGGATTGACAACCCGTCGCGCTGACCATTCAGCTACCGGGGGTGGACATGAAATGGACTAAAATCAAATAAATCAGTCACTAGGGATGAAATCACAGCAACGGCAACAATATGGGAAACTATCACTAGAAACTGTTCAGGTATTGGTTCCACTTCAGAATTAATATTTGTAGTATCAGTTCAAATTTATGCCTCACTAGAAGGCTTATCGCGAATGTCGCCTTAAAACCCAGAATATGTGTAGACGCCTTCAGTTCCGACTCCCATTCACTGACTGATCCGTTCCCGCAGTCGTGCTGTTGCCAGATACCCATGGGGAAGCCTCTGGTCGTAGTGTCCGAAATCATACGTGGAAACATGATAGAACACAGAAGTTCGTGTGAGACCTGGAAGCTTGCGTAGATACCTTAATGGTTAAGGTGACTGCTGGCGACAAGCGCGAAATCTGCGTTCGGCTCCCAGTACGACAAAAAAGAAAAAATTAGTTGTCAGTATACATAATCGAAAATATACCCAAAAAGACTTGGAAGAGAGAAACTTAACAGAAGACTACAGCCTGACCTGAGAAACATTTAGAATCGAAATAAACAACTTAAGGGTTCTGCGATGGAAACAGAGGAAACTTGGAAGTATCTTCTACATCTACATTTATACTCCACAAGCCACTCAACGGTGTGTGGCGGAGGGCACTTTACGTGCCACTGTCATTACCTCCCTTTTCTGTTCCAGTCACGTATGGTTCGCGGGAAGAAAGACTGCCAGAAAGCCTCCGTGCGCGCTCGAACCCCTCTAATTTCACATTCGTGATTTCCTCTGGAGGTATAAGTAGGGGCAAGCAATATATTCGATACCTCATCCAAAAACGCACCCTCTCGAAACCTGTACAGCAAGCTACACCGCGATGCAGAGCGCCTCTGTTGCAGTCTGCCACTTGAGTTTGCTAAACATCTCCGTAACGCTATCACGCTTACCAAATAACCCTGTGGCTAAACGCAGGTACGAAAGTAGCAAAAATAGTGAAGGAATAATAAAGTAGTGGAGAGATAGGAAGGAGAACCTCATTCGAAAGAACAACTCTTGTGGGTGTTTTACCTGGCCCGCAGTTTGCCGGATTCGACGTAAGCGGGAGGTCAATCGAGGATACACATACATCAGTTGGGAACAGAAAAGCGTTCAAATTTGGAGGCCACGTAGTCCGTGTTCGCAGCTACAATATGGAGTAAGAGTTAGGTTGTTGGGCCCTTCAAAGTCATTATGTATCAGTATCTAAATTCATTCTCCTCAAGCTACTGTACACAGTGCAGAGCAGGGTACTTGATACCAAAATTTGCAACATTTTTGGCCAATTCCCTTCACGCTTTGACCAAGGATATAAGGTACAGAATGTGTGCTTATGTGTGCGCTCTAGTCACCTGTGTCTTGTTCACTCCTACGCGAGATACGACTGTGGCAGCTGTTCTCAAAAGCGGGTTCTCAAAATTTGTCAAACAGTTTTACAAGAGCAATGTTGTCTTTCTTCCAAACTTTTCTATTCAAGTTCCGCTAACACCCCCGTTAATGGGCTGCAGCGGCCTGTTAAGGCATCAGTAGCGCGTTTCTGATTCAGTTCGACGTCTTACCTGATACGAACTTAAAACGCTGGAGCAATGTTCCACAACTGACCGTAATACACTGCCGCATAATCTTTCCAGTAATACGCGGAAATACGCGTTTTGCAGGCTTCTGGGATGAATAATAACCCTTGTCCGGGAACGTACCGTTTCCGCTCTACGACAGTTGCAGTTCAGACGCTTAACTCATTCACATCTGCTTGAGGAACTGAAATAGGCGTAAATCAGTACAATTATCAGATAACCATTCGAAAGAAAAGATAACTAAACATCCATTTATCACTTCAGCACATTTGTTTCTATTAACGCAGTGCCTCAGCTTCCAAGAACAGGTCGAGAAAGTTTGATAGGAAGCTCAAGTATGCAGGACCAGTTAGCTTGAGTGGAAGAAGGTATGGCCCAATCACGTTACCGTCCAGAATACGTGCCCGCATGTTAGTACCAAACCTGTGCTGAAATCCAAGAAAGTGCATGGCAGGAGTGTTTCCGTCTGCCCAGGCATGACTGCCGCGAATACAGAATATATTCCCTAGTGAACTTACATTCATGTGTGAACAGAACTCGACTTGGAAATAAGGGTGCGTCGATGAAGTGGTGCAGGAACCACGGGTAGTAGGCAACGCGCTGTGGAAAGTCGATTGGACCCATAGCGTGAACCCCTTGTAAGTGGTACGGACTTCGTTGTTCATGCAGAATGTGCAAGACGATACTGTGACTAACAAGGGGACCCTCCATACTGTAAATCATGGATTTTGATGCGCTTCAAATATGTTGTAGAGGCACTTACCCTGAGTACCCGGGTATCCGCTTTTTTAGCGACGGGCCTTGGTTTTTGAGAAAATCGATTTTGAAGTTTATTGCGTGATTTGTATATCCTTAACATTATATGTATTCCGACAAAGTCAGCGTAGCGCAGCAGTAAAGGGCTACGGTTACTGCGCTGGAGGTACCGTGTTCGAATCCTGTTCGTGTACTTTTTTTTCTCAAAATCGACCGAATTTTTCAATTTTATTTCAGAGAATATCAACACAGTGTCACGTGCGCGAAATTATAAAGACATATTCAGTTACTAATTTCTCCTGTCATACAATGTTACAAAATCTTATTTTTTATCGTCCACATTGCTTAGTGTGCCAGAACCACGCCCATTTTATGAAAGCAACCGTCTTGCAGGCGCACGGTTTCTTCATGAGCGATGCCGGGAAACACAGTTCTTTTGCGTTCAAAAAGATTTCTCTTTAATCTGCAAATTTCGTTGCGAACCATGCGTATCTAATCACGCTTTCAAAATTAGGTGCCCTGCATTGATGTAGGCTTAGTGAATGTAATTTTATCGAATCTTCTCTAGAGGCGATCTCTCTAATGTCTTTCATCAAGTCGTGGGCATTCTGAATAATTTTCGTGGAGATTTTCTCCTGTCGGTAAAAATAAACATCACACGTCTGGCAATAAGGAGTTCACTTTTAGGATGCAGGTCGTCGCTCTCCTTTCATCAGTGAATAGATGATTGTATAAAGTTGAAACGCTTAGCCCTCCCCACGAATCGATAATGTAAAAAAAAAGAAAAAAAAGTCTATCCCACGTATGGAAGAATTAGAGAACGCAAAAATTCTTGGTACACCAGTTTCGTGAACTTTCCGGATTTCGTGCAGGACACGACTAAATTTATGTATTTCCCAGTTAATTCGTCCACTCGTTTTTGAGCATTAGGACGAAATTTTCCGGTCGGTTCTTGTATACATAAAAAAACGTATGGAAGCAGGATTCGAACACGGTATCTCCAGAGCGGTAGCCGTGAACCTTTACCGCTACGCTACGCAGACTTGCTCGAAATATATGTAATGTTACACGTATACAAAGCGCCTAATGAACTTCAAAAACAATTTCCTCAAAAACCAAGACCCGTCGCTAAAAAAAACAGCTATAGCCAGGTACTCAGGGTAAGTGCCTCTACGACATATTTGAAGCGCATCAAAAGCCGTGATTTATAGTATGGAGAGTCCCCTTGTAAGACCCATTCCACACGCAATTGTTAGAGTGCTAACTGGGTTCTCTTCAACGTGATTCAGTATATTTTCAAATCCGGGCGAGCTGCGTTGCCTTGCAGAACCACAGTCGTGCCTCCTTATAGTGAAGCTACCTGTTTCTCAGAGCTGCTGCGTAACTTGAACAAAAAGTTTGTGCGATGACTTGTTACGTTGTGGGAAACGTTCGTGATAACAGCCGACTTGCAGCTCTTCTGTTACCTCGAACTTCGCCACACATAAGGAGAATGTCTGTGTATTCTGAAAACGTGTTCCGAACCATGTTTACTGTATCGAGGCTCACAGGTATTGAATTGGTCTCCCAGCAAGGTAGACGTTAAGTGACATCAGGTTTCTGTCTCACCAGGGCAAGCAACTCCGAGGCTTTTCACTTTCCCTCAGCAGACGTGAACGTGTTACACATCTAAATTGAAACAGTCGTAGAACAAAAACGACACGTTTCCGGACATGGATTCCTGTGCAAAATACACTACTGGCCATTAAAATTGCTACACCAAGAAGAAACGCAAATGATAAACGGTTTTCATTGGACAAATATATTATACTAGAACTGATATGTTGTTACATTTTCACGCAATTTGGATGCATAGATCGTGAGAAATCACTACCCAGAAAAACCACCTCTGCCCGTAATAACGGCCTTGAAAAGCCTGGCCATTGAGTCAAACAGAGCTTGGGTGGCGTGTACAGGTACAGCTACCCATGCGCTTCAACACGATACCACAGTTCATCAAGAGTAGTGACTGGCGAATTGTAACAAGCCAGTTGCTCGGCCACCATTGACCAGGCGTTTTCAATTGGAGATCTGGAGAATGTGCTGGGCAAGGCAGCAGTCGGACATTTTCTGTATCCAGAAAGTCCCGTACAGGACCTGCAACATGCGGTCGTGCATTATCCTGATGAAATGTAGGGTTTCGCAGGGATCTAATGAAGGGTAGAGGCACGGGTCGTAACACATCTGAAATGTAACGTCCACTGTTCAAAGTGCCGTCAATGCGAACAAGAGGTGACCGAGACGTGTAACCAATGGCACCCCATACCATCACGCCGGGTGATACGCCAGTACGGCGATGACGAATACACGCTTCCAATGTGCGTTCACCGCAATGTCACCAAACACGGATGCGACCAAAATGATGCTGTAAACAGAACCTGGATTCATCCGAAAAAATGACGTTTTGCCATTCAT
Source organism: Schistocerca gregaria (assembly GCF_023897955.1). NCBI lineage: Eukaryota > Metazoa > Arthropoda > Insecta > Orthoptera > Acrididae > Schistocerca > Schistocerca gregaria. The sequence goes on along the minus strand of NC_064920.1, from coordinate 199,355,180 downwards.
GCACCCAGGTTCTTCGTTGAGTACACCATCGCAGGCGCTCCTGTCTGTGATGCAGCGTCAAGGGTAACGGCAGCCATGGTCTCCGAGCTGATAGTCCATGCTGCTGCAAACGACGTCGAACTGTTCGTGCAGATGATTGTCTTCTTGCAAACGTCCCCATCTGTTGACTGAGGGATCGAGACGTGGCTGCACGATCCGTTACAGCCATGCCGGTAAGATGCCTGTCATCTCGACTGCTAGTGATACGAGGCCGTTGGGATCCAGCACGGCGTTCCGTATTACCCTCCCGAACCCAGCCATCCCATATTCTGCTAACAGTCATTAGATCTCGACCAACGCAAGCAGCAATGTCGCGATACGATAAACGGGAATCGCGATAGGCTACAATCCGATCTTCATCAAAGTCGGAAACGTGATGGTACGCATTTCTCCTCCTTATACGAGGCATGACAACAACGTTTCACCAGGCCACGCTGGTCAACTGCTGTTTGTGTATGAGAAATCGGTTGTAAACGATCCTCATATCAGCACGTTGTAGGAGTCACCACCGGCGCTAACCTTGTCTGAATGCTCTGAAAAGATAATCATTTGCTTATCACAGCATCTTCTTCCTGTCGGTTGAATTTCTCGTCTGCAGCAATTTTAATGACCAGTAGTGTATTACGTACTCACTTCCCTATACATGTCTTTGAAGTTTGTAACGGAAATTCCCGAGCCCTCTGTAGTAGTCTTTCATTCTCGTTCCCCATGTTCTTGAGATTATGAACACACGCAACGAAGGAAATGAAAGGTTACGTTAGTTTGTTTTCCTTGCGCGTGTAAGACGCGTTGAAAGAATAGCTTTTTTTCTTTCTCCGATCATCTTTGGTGTAGGCCGTTGGCAGGAACACAGCGAGCAGCCAAAATTTCTGTTCATGCGTGACGTGGCGCCTGGCCAGGCGGCTGTGCGTGCAAGAACGCGCCTGTCCAAAGCTCCCACCACACAGTGTTCACAGCAGTGATGCAGCGATCTGCGAAGGACGCTTGTACTATGTCCTTGTCCCTTACTTACCTTATGTGATCCTTGGTAGAGATGTGGTCCGTTTCATGACGACACCTCTCTCACCTCTCTTACGAAGTCGAAAGACACAGACTGACGTGAATGTGGGGGCGTTATTAAACAATGTACGAGTATTAAAGACTGGCAATAGCAAGAAAAGCGTTTTTGAAGAAGAAAATATTAACATGGATTATTAATTTAAGTGTTCAGAAATCTCTTTGTGTGATACATGCACGAAAAACGATTTAGACAAAAAGAGGTTAGAGCCTTAGGAAATGTGATCCTGCTAGGGTTATTTGGGTATATCGCGTAACTAATGAGAAGGTACTCAATAGAACTGGAGAAAAAAGAAATTTGTGGCACAACTTGAAGGGATCGGTTCGTAGAATGCATTAGGACGCCTCAAGTATCACGAATTTAGTATCGCAGTGATGTGTGTGTGTGTGTGTGTGTGTGTGTGTGTGTGTGTGTGTGTGTGTGGGGGGGGGGGGGGGGGGGGTAGAAGATCGCAACAAAAATAGTGACGTTAGGGGCAATAACGCTGTAGATCTGCACCTTCGTTGTGCATTAAAAACCCTTATTCCGGCAAACTATTGAGAACATGCGAAGCAAATGTTTCGGAGTTTCTAGGGTTCAGGTCACAAAGGAAGTGCATATAGCCGAAACGTAAAACAATTGTCAAGTCATCTAAATCAGATTTTCAGTTACCATTAAATACAATTGTTGTTGTTGTTCTTGTTGTTCTTGTTGTGGTCTTCATTCCTGAGACTGGTTTGATGCAGCTCTCCATGCTACTCTATCCTGTGCAAGCTTCTTCATCTCCCAGTACCTACTGCAACCTACATCCTTCTGAATCTGCTTAGTGTATTCATCTCTTGGTCTCCCTCTACGATTTTTACCCTCCACCCTGCCCTCCAATACTAAATTGATGATCCGTTGATGCCTCAGAACATGTCCTATCAACCAGTCCCTTCTTGTCAAGTTGTGCCACACACTCCTCTTCTCTCCAATTCTATTCAATACCACGTCATTAGTTATGTGATCTACCTATCTAATCTTCAGCATTCTTCTGTAGCACTACATTTCGAAAGCTTTAAATACAATTATTTTTATGAAATACATTAAACTCGCGTATTAAGTAGTTGTATCCTTTCCTATCTTCTACACTGAAGCGCCAAGGAAACTAGTACAAGCATGTGTATTCAAATACAAAGATATGTAAACAGGCAGAATACGGCGTTGCGGTCGGCAACGCCTATAAAGACATTTGTCTGGAGCAGTAGATAGATCGGTTACTGCTGCTACAATGACAGGTCATCAAGATTTGAGTGAGTTTGAACTTTGGTGTTGTAGTCGGCGCACGAGCGATGGGACACAGTATTTCCGAGGTAGCGATGAAATGGGGATTTTCTCGTACGACTATTTCACGAGTGAACAGTGAATATCAGGAATCCGGTATCACAACAAATCTCGGCCAACGGTGCGGCCGGAAAAAGATCCTGCAAGAACGGGACCAATGACGACAGAAGAGAATCGTTCAACATGACAAAGTGCAACCCTTCCGCAAATTGCTGGAGATTTCAATGCTGGCCCATCAAAAGTGTCAGCGTGGGATCCATTCAGTGAAACATCACTCGTGTATCCTTGACGACTGCACGACACAAAGCTTTACACGTCGCCTTGGCCCGTCATTGGCAGTTGAAGACTGGAAACGTGTTGCCTGCTCAGACGAGTCTAGTTTCAAATTCTATCGAGCAGAAGGACGCGTACAGGCATGGAGACAACCGTATGAATCCATGGACCCTGCATGTCAGCAGGCGACGGTTAAAGCTGGTGGATGCTCAGTAATGATGTGGGGTGTGTGTGTGGAATTGTATCCGTATGGGTCCCCTAATACGTCTGCATACAACTCCGACAGGTGGCACGTATGTGAGTATCCTGTCTGATCATCTGCATCCATTCATGTCCATAGTGCAGCAGAACATTTGACACCCCACACGTTCAGAATTGCTACAGAATGACTCCAGGGACACTTTTCTGAGCTTAAAGACTTGCAGTGGCTACCAAACTCCCCAGACATGAACATCATTTAGCATATCTGGGATGCCTTGCAATGTGATGTTCGGAAGAGATCTCCACCCCCTCGTAGTCTCACGGGTTTATGGACAACGCTGCAGGATTCATTGTGTCAGTTACCTCCAGCACTACTTCATACATTAGTCGACTCCATGCCATGTCGTGTTGTGGCACTTACGCGTGCTAGCGGGGGCCCCAGACGATATTGAGCATATGTACCAATTTATTTGGCTCTTCAGTGCATTATACACTCCTGGAAATTGAAATAAGAACACCGTGAATTCATTGTCCCAGGAAGGGGAAACTTTATTGACACATTCCTGGGGTCAGATACATCACATGATCACACTGACAGAACCACAGGCACATAGACACAGGCAACAGAGCATGCACAATATCGGCACTAGTGCAGTGTATATCCACCTTTCCCAGCAATGCAGGCTGCTATTCTCCCATGGAGACGATCGTAGAGATGCTGGATGTAGTCCTGTGGAACGGCTTGCCATGCCATTTCCACCTGGCGCCTCAGTTGGACCAGCGTTCGTGCTGGACGTGCAGATCGCGTGAGACGACGCTTCATCCAGTCCCAAACATGCTCAATGTGGGCCAGATCCGGAGATCTTGCTGGCCAGGGTAGTTGACTTACACCTTCTAGAGCACGTTGGGTGGCACGGGATACATGCGGACGTGCATTGTCCTGTTGGAACAGAAAGTTCACTTGCCGGTCTAGGAATGGTAGAACGATGGGTTCGATGACGGTTTGGATGTACCGTGCACTATTCAGTGTCCCCTCGACGATCACCAGAGGTGTACGGCCAGTGTAGGAGATCGCTCCCCACACCATGATTCCGGGTGTTGGCCCTGTGTGCCTCGGTCGTATGCGGTCCTGATTGTGGCGCTCACCTGCACGGCGCCAAACACGCATACGACCATCATTGGCACCAAGGCAGAAGCGAGTCTCATCGATGAAGACGACACGTCTCCATTCGTCCCTCCATTCACGCCTGTCGCGACACCACTGGAGGCGGGCTGCACGATGTTGGGGCGTGAGCGGAAGACGGCCTAACGGTGTGCGGGACCGTAGCCCAGCTTCATGGAGACGGTTGCGAATGGTCCTCGCCGATACCCCAGGAGCAACAGTGTCCCTAATTTGCTGGGAAGTGGCGGTGCGGTCCCCTACGGCACTGCGTAGGATCCTACGGTCTTGGCGTGCATCCGTGCGTCGCTGCGGTCCGGTCCCAGGTCGACGGGCACTTGCACCTTCCGCCGACCACTGGCGACAACATCGATGTACTATGGAGACCTCACGCCCCACGTGTTGAGCAGTTCGGCGGTACGTCCACCCGGCCTCCCGCATGCCCACTATACGCTCTCGCTCAAAGTCCGTCAACTGCACATACGGTTCACGTCCACGCTGTCGCGGCATGCTACCAGTGTTAAAGACTGCGATGGAGCTCCGTATGCCACGGCAAACTGGCTGACACTGACGGCGGCGGTGCACAAATGCTGCGCAGCTAGCGCCATTCGACGGCCAACACCGCGGTTCCTGGTGTGTCCGCTGTGCCGTGCGTGTGATCATTGCTTGTACAGCCCTCTCGCAGTGTCCGGAGCAAGTATGGTGGGTCTGACACACCGGTGTCAATGTGTTCTTTTTTCCATTTCCAGGAGTGTATTCTGTAATTGTATTTTATTTTCTGTAACTGTATTTTATTTTCTGAGTCTGATTAAGTTGTAGAGCAACAAGATGCATATACTTCGTAATTGTTCGTACTGAGTATCATGAAGCTAACAACCAACCTCCATCAAACGCCACGAGTCGTGTTGTACTGAGTCCCAGAAGAACATTGAGCTTCGTTTAGGCATAAAAAAACTGTTGGTACAGAGGGTGCTCTGATTATACAGTTTTGCCAAGACCTGCGGAGACCCTTTTTCCAAAGAATTCCCAAAACTCTACTAAACTAATTGTTGAGGATTATTCATAAAGTTTTAATTATCAGCGTAAAAATAAAACAGCTGCGACCATGGTTCTGCTCGGTGTTACTCTCGTACCACATAGCCAACCTTCAAGGCGACACACATTTGTCTCGTTAGTGGATGACTGGGCTGAGACCTTGGTTGTTGAAGTCTGCATGTTGGCGGTCCGCATCGAGAATCGTCGCCTCGACATTTTGGAAACCCAAGATACAGATTAAGAGTAAACCGAAGAAAGACGGAAGTAATGAGGAGTAGCAGAAATGAGAATAGACAAAAACGTAACATGAAAATTGGTCACGAAGTACACGTATTTAAGGAATTCCGCTACCTTGAACCAAATAACCCATTACGGACGCGTCAAGGAACACACAAAAAGCTCACCACTGCATGCAAAGATGGGACTCCTGGCTAAGAGGAGTCTAGTGGTCTAAAACATAGGCCTTAACTTGGGGAAGAAATTCCTGAGAATGTACGTTTGGATCACAGCATAGTGTGGTAGTGACTCACGAGCAGGCGGTAAACCAGAATGGAAGAGAATCGAAGAATTTGAGTTGTGCTGCTACAGAAGAACGTTGAAAATTAGTTGTATTGATAAGGTAAGGAATGTGGAAATTATCCGCAGAATCAACAAAGAAAGGAACTTGTGGAGAAAAGTGACAAGAAGGGGGTACGGGATGATACGCGGAGTGCACAAGCGGTAAGATGCAATCGATACTATAACTGCGCAATAGTAACGACGATGTAGACGATGACAGCGCCACTAAGGAGGACGAAGTAAATATTCCAGAGTTCCAGCCGAGAACAGCTGTCAACATGAACTTAAAAGGAGATATCGTCGGTTTAGCAAAGCAGCTTAAATCACTTAGTAAGACAAGGCATCCGGTCCAGCCTGTATACTAGTCAGGTTCGTTTCAGAGTACGCTGATGCAATAGCTCTGTGCTTAGCTATCGTATATAACCCCTCTCTCGTCAAAATATCCGTACGTAAAGACTAGAAAGTTGCATAAGTCACAATAATACCCAATAAAGGAAATAAGAGTAATCCGCTGAGTTACAGACCCATATCACTATCGTCGATTTTTAGCAGGATTTTGGAACATCTACATGGTTACTCTGAAATTCACATTTAAATGCTTGGCAGAGGGTTCATCGAACCACAATCATACTATCTCCCTACCATTACACTCCCGATCAGCGCGCAGGAAAAACAAACTCCAAGTTGGAGACTGAAATTCCGTAAATAATCTCGCCGCGACGAAAAACGTCTTTGCTTTAATGACTTCCATCCCAACTCGCGTATCATATCTGCCACACTGTCTCCCCTATTACGTGATAATACAAAACGAGCTGCCCTTTTTTGCACCCTTTCGATGTCCTCCGTCAATCCCACCTGGTAAGGATCCCATACTGCGCAGCAATATTCTAACAGAGGACAAACGAGTGTAGTGTAAGCTGTCTCTTTAGTGGATTTGTTGCATCTTCTAAGTGTCCTGCCAATGAAACGCAGTCTCTGGCTCGCCTTCCCGACAATATTGTCTATGTGGTCTTTCCAACTGAAGTTGTTCGTAATTTTAACACCCAGGTACTTAGTTGAATTGAAAGCCCTCTGTTGTGTTAGAACATTACGAATTACCTCGAAGGAAACGATTTATTGAGGGATAGCTAACAGGGATTCAGAAAATAACGTTCTTATGAAATACGATTAGCTCTTTATTTTCATGAAGCGTTGATTGCTAACGGCAGAATTTCAAATTGATTCCGTATTTTTATTTTTGTTCTACGCTCATAGGCAGCACACCGCGGCTGGTACACGCGGCGATCGGGGACCACAGCACAGCTACGACACCTGAGGATGAGCTTATAATAGTCCGAAACCGGTCGTGTGAAAATAAAGTAATTTACAACTGAAGCGATATTTTCAACATCTGCTATTTTCAGAAGGGCTTCTACACTTTCTCACAAGCGTCTCCAGATGAAATTGTGTACCTGTGGACTGTTGTCTGTTTTGCGACTGGATTCGTTATTTCCTGTCAGAAAGTTCATAGTTATATTCGTTTGCGGAAAGTAATAGAGTATCATAGAATTAATATGAGGCGTTCTCCAAGGAACTGCAATAGGCCATCTGCTGCCTCTGCTCAATGCAAATTATGTAGGTTGTGTCATTTACCATCCTGTTAATTCTGCAGACGATTAAAACCAATTGGAAAATGATTTAAGCAAGATATCTGTATGTTGTGTGTTACGACCAGACGAAACCACTTTCGTCTGGCCATAACTGTGGGTTCTTTGATTGCCCTATGAGAAGGCTCATCAAACAAGAAGACATGAAATATTAATTCACTTTATTACATAACTGAACAAAAGATGCCTTTAACTTTGACACATTTCTTTTCCACAGGAGCACTAAATAATTTGTAACTGTCGTTGACTAGCAAAACATCAGTTGATGCACTTACAAACTAATTTCTCTTAGTGTACAATGTTCAAAATTTACTAAAGTAAAAGCTCATCGGAGAGTTTAACTCGTTGGCCGTAAACTGTGATGTTGACTTCTTCAGTTAAGGTCACGAATGCTCGACGCTATATTCAGCTCAGCGTGAGGGCGCTGCTATACTAAGAGGGAGGCCTAGTCTGCAGGAGTGAGTGCCCCCCATTGGTTGTTGCGGATTGGAGCGAACTCTCGCTAATATCTGTGGTATCAATTCGCGTTGCTGACTTTAGTGTGGCACCGCGATCTCTGGACGATACCACAGTGCGAAAAGTGGCAATTGTCATCCACATGAGTAATAAAGGAATCCTCTAAATCTCGGTTACGCGATAAATCACACAGATGTAGATACTGTAAATCAATTAAATACTTACGGATTACAATTACATCTACATCTACATGACTACTCTGCAATTCACATTTAAGTGCTTGGCAGAGGGTTCATCGAACCACAATCATACTATCTCTACTATTCCACTCCCGAACAGGGAGCGGGAAAAACGAACACCTAAACCTTTCTGTTCGAGCTCTGATTTCTCTTATTTTATTTTGATGATCATTCCTACCTATGTAGGTTGGGCTCAACAAAATATTATCGCATTCGGAAGAGAAAGTTGGTGACTGAAATTTCGTAAAAAGGTCTCGCCGCGACGAAAAACGTCTATGCTGTAATGACTTCCATCCCAACTCGTGTATCATATCTGTCACACTCTCTCCCCTATAACGCGATAATACAAAACGAGGTGCCCTTTTTTGCACCCTTTCGATATCCTCCGTCAATCCCACCTGGTAAGGACCCCACACCGCGCAGCAATATTCTAACAGAGGACGAACGAGTGTAGTGTAAGCTGTCTCTTTAGTGGACTTGTTGCATCTTCTAAGTGTCCTGCCAATGAAACGCAACCTTTGGCTCGCCTTCCCGACAATATTATCTATGTGGTCCTTCCAACTGAAGTTGTTCGTAATTTTAACACCCAGGTACTTAGTTGAATTGACAGCCTTGAGAATTGTACTATTTATCGAGTAATCGAATTCCAACGGATTTCTTTTGGAACTCATGTGGATCATCTCACACTTTTCGTTATTTAGCGTCAACTGCCACCTGACACACCATACAGCAATTTTTTCTAAATCGCTTTGCAGCTGATACTGGTCTTCGGATGAACTTACTAGACGGTAAATTACAGCATCATCTGCTCAGATTGTCACCCAGATCATTTATATAGATCAGGAACAGTAGAGGTCCCAGGACGCTTCCCTGGGGGACTTAAATTGTAAAGATCACGCATATAATGGTCTGAGAAAACAAACCAAAGCGATTTATTGGCACAACCCTTAGATAATGCAACAGGTCTATTAAAGAGGCATTCCTGTCAGATCACGGAAGTTCCGCGCTGTCGGGCTGAGTAGCACTTGGATGGCTGACCCTCCGGTCTGCGGCTGCGAAGCGCTGTTGGCAAGCGGGGTGCACTCAGCCCTTGTGAAGCAAACTCAGGAGCTACTTGATTCAGAAGTAGCGGCTCCGGTCTCGGAAACTGACATGCGGTCGGGAGAGCGGTGTGCTGATCACATGCCCGTCCATATCCGCATCCAATGACGCCTGTGGACTGAGGTACCGTTGGGTCTTCAGGGCCTGTTCGGGAGTAGTTTCATAAAGAGGCTGCTTACAATACGCTTGTTCGCCCTCTTACGGAGTATTGCTGCGCGGCGTGGGATCTGCATCAGATAGGACTGACGGAGGACATCGAAAAAATTTAAAGAAGCGCAACTCCCGGCAGGCACTTGAATGTGAATTGTAGAATAATCATGTAGATGTAGACATGTGTTAAACCATCAGAAAATCTTTTCCATGGTAATAGTTGTAGAGGAAGAAAGAGATTGGAATACATACAAGAAATAATGACGTAGGGCGTAATTACTACTCTGAGATGAAAGACATTAGCGCAGGAGAGGAATTCGATGCGGGCAACATAAAACCAGTTGAAAGACTGATGATTTAAACGTTGTCACTACGCTCCGCCATTGTGTTGTGACTCCATTAGCGGCGCCCTAAAATTGTGTCGCAGTAATTTTAGCCCATACCAGAACCGCAGACATATACCTCCAAAAAAATAAATAAATGAAATAAAGTTACTGATGTTGGAGGTGACAATTAAAACTTCGACTATCGCCACGTGTTTATTAAATTTGTGACACAATCTTGGGATTTTATTATAATACCTATTTATCTTCTTATTGTAGGATACGTTTGCTTCCAAGATCAGTAATTATACGAAGAGCGGAAATAGCGGAAACTCATTGTTTGAGAAGCTCTCTGACATGCTTGTTCCAGTTCAAATTTTCATCAATATGTACACCCAAAAATTTGGAGCATTCTAGCCTATTTACTGACTCCTGCTCGTACTGCATCAGTTGTTGGTATGACTCTATTTTTTGTACAGAACTGAATTTAGTGTGTTTTCAAATTTAGAAAGTGTTTTTCCAGAGACACACTTAATAATTCTTTGGAAAATACCATGTTGCTTTCTCCATAGTGGGATTTCTTACCACACTATTATCATCTGCCAAAAGTACCAATTTTACTTGTTGACTGTTAAGGGGAAGGTCATTCACATACCTGTGTATAAGAATCGTAACGAACCCAAAATTGAACGCTCTGGGACACTCTGTGATCTTTACCTCAGTCGCTGAAATTTGTTTTCTGCCTTTCTGACATTGACTTCCGTCAAACAACCTTCTGCGTTCTGTTCGTCAAGTACAATTCAAGCTAGATGTGTGAAAAGCCATCAGTTCATAAAACTTCAGATTTTCTAAGAAAGTGTCATAATCTACAGAATTAAACTCCCTGGAAGAATCATACAAATACCAACTAGCGGTATGTTGTTATTTAAGGCTTGTACTATTTGATGAGAGAATATATACATAGCAATATCAGTCGAGCAACCTTTCTGGAATCTAAACTGTGATACGCTAAGTAAATTATTTCAACTTAAGTATTCAACTAATCTGTAGTACATTCCTTTTTAGAACATTTCGGAAAATCTCAGTAAAAATTGGTTGATGATTAAGTCTGTCTTGACTCCTTTCTTATGAAGTGGTTTAATAAATGCATATTTTTACCTGTCTTGGAAAAATTCCATGTGGTAGTGATGCACTTCATGTATCACAAAGAACATTAACTCATTCGGTAGAGAATTCCAGAGAAGACTAATTTTCGACCTGCCATCACTTCCGATATTTTCTCTTTATTTTCGTAGATCGTTTCGTTACTTCTCGTTTCCTAGCGACCTGTAGTTCGTATTTAATCCATTATTTTTCTGATAATAGCTTTTTCGCTTGATTTGTTTATTATTTTTGCATCAAGCTTAGAATCATTTTTTAAATACACGAAGATAGTCTTCTTATGTGAGATTTCTACAACATATTGGAGGAAACAAGCGAACAGGTCATGTAAATCGACAGCCTCAATAAAGGATTCCTGTGCAGTAGCGGTAAACTACGGGTAAATTCCGTTCTTTGATTGTTGAATTTTTATCTCTGACTGACAGCACAATATTCGTATGGCGGTAGCCCATTGTCTGCATGTCACGCCAGAAAGGCCTGAATATAAACTTTTGTTTGAGAAAACATGCTGGCGCCTGCTGTACTGGAACTACTGGATTGCGACGTCAGTTCTAGCGCAATGTTTCATGCCAGTAATCATTGGTAACATGTGGGAAGTTAGGATTTTCCTTTTCATCCCTGATATTCACTGATCAATGTTGCTGCGTATTTCAAAGCTACCGACAGGAACTCTGAATTCTTCGAAAAACGTGGAATTGTTTCTAATTTCTCGCACTTTAAAAACCGCCCAAAGCAGTAGCGTCGACATGAAATAGAACAAAGCAGCAGTTATCCCGCAGACTGGTATGATCAAAGCCAACCGCCCCTACTTGCTCGGTACAGTGTTTGCAGAGGAAAAGGAGGGAAAGCGTACTTCTAGGACAGTAACAATTCTTGATAGCCCACGGGGAGCTGTAAGAGAGATGAACGGATAACGCAAATTGAGATCTTGAAGGGCGACGTTTTCTCGAAACCCTGTTGATTAAATTTAGAGAACCGGTGTTTATGGGACCTGTATGGCCATTACGCTGCCACCATTGCACGTCTAAAATTACAGTGCTGAGGGTGCGTAAAGCGGCATATAGAAAGTACTTTCTTCGTTCCTCAGTACGCGCGGTTAGAAGATAACAGAAAACAGACGATATTGATACGAAGTACCCTACTCCTCGCGCTGTACTGTGGCTTGCGGGGTGTAGCTGTAGATGCAAAAGGTATTTCGAGAGAAAAATTTTACATACCTGTGCTGTATGTGTAAAACAATTTAATTCAGAAATAGCTTATAGGTAGCGCCTCACGTGTTAACTTTAGAACGTATTAGCAAGGAAAGCACTGTTAAACTGTGCAGTTGAGCATGTAATAACAAACAAATTGTACATATGTGCCTGTAATCTCACTCGTTACAAACAATTTCGAAAAAAATGGAAGTTATCTGTAGAACATAGTGCTTTCCACAACTGTATGTGTTTTTATAATGTTAGTCATTCTCAAGTGCTTACCAAGCTCCTTGAAATTGCAGTGGAGAGCTGTACCATACATTCTAATGAATCCTGTACTTTCGTTCCTACAACCGATCCTCTTCGTCTCAGAGTATTCCTAAGTGTCATCTGCCGCCGCTCAGCGATATCAATGCACGTAGGCCGCCGTGAATTTGATGACGGAGAGTGTGAGAAACTGCGGGGAAGCTGACGTGATGATGACAAATGGTGAGGCAGTTTGCGCCAATCAGCCACGGTTATTATGTAAGCTGCGTAGTCTGTTACTCTCTTAATGCTGTAACGCAAATGCCTCTTTGGAACATAGCGCGTTGTTACACACAAGCTCAGCATGAGATTCTACTGATAAAGTCTAAGGGTTCCTCTCTGCAAGCTTCGTCCATAAAGAATGTTTATACCATGTTCGCGTGTAACAAAACAAAACACTTCAGTCAAAGAAATGAAGACTACGATGTCTGTCCATCAGACTTCCCTCAGGGGCTCGTGTTTTCTGAGTCCGTTGGCTACTACGGGATTCAAGTCATCGCAGCATTACTTCCTTTGTGTGCTGCAAGCTTGGCCGCGCGGGATTAGCCGAGCGGTTTAAGGCGCTGCAGTCATGGACTGTGCGGCTGGTCCCGGCGGAGGTTAGTCCTCCCTCGGGCATGGGTTTGTCTGTTTGTCCTTAGGATAATTTAGGTTAAGTAGTGTGTAAGCTTAGGGAGTGACGACCTTAAGTCCCATAAGATTTCACACAGTTTCTTTTATTTTTTGATTTTTTTTCTGCAAGCTTGTACTTACACACTCCCTTACGCCCTGTACCTCTCTATCGGATGATTTTCTTGGTGCATAAACCAGGTCCAAGCTTGGACCTGTTTATGATATGGGACTTGACTTTCCACTTCCTGGATTGTCAACAACTTTTCATTAACTAAATATGTGGTCCCCATTGTTTGGTTTGACCTGCCACCAATTTTCAAAATTCTCTAGAAGTGCGGGTCGTGCAGGGAAGGTCGCCCAATGCACTGTGTGCTCCAGCTTTGTGCCTTTCCATCTTTACACCTTTTCCCTTAATAAGGTAATACACCCAAAACCAGCACAGTAGCCATCCTGTTATTGGAGAAGGTCCTCAAGTACCTGGACTGTGGTAGCCCCCTGACAATACAGGGATCACATTGTTGCTGCCTGAGCTGAAATCTCCCCATGTATGCCAAGGAGTATGTGCCTATCGTGACTGGGACATGGGGACGCTGAACAATGGATTAATGGCCAGGGAGACATTGCTAAGGCTGGTTGGCGCACATGGAGAGTACCCTCGTTTGAACTGGGTGGCACCACGGTAGATGAGCTGCAAGTGAAGCGAATGAAGTTTGCAGTCATACAGCCCCAGCAATCTATGTGGAAGGAAAGTCCTTGTTTAATGCAGAGGGACACAACCCTAAAATATTCCCTTCCCTGGCTGTGTCATGGGATGAATGTAGGGCTAAGTGGCAATCAGTGAATTACTCCCCCCCTCCCCATACTTTGTTTGCACAAGGACTGATGGGGTTCCTTCTTGGCCACAAAACTCTTATTCGTCGTGGAGAATATAGAAGACAATAACAGGGAAGTGGCGGCCATCTAGAAAATGAAAAGTGGATCAATTTAGATCAAAACAGCATCCCCTGTCAGTCATGGGTGCTGCCCACTTGTAACAAGTTGGGTGACATCCCAGTGACAGTCACTCCTCATGGTAGTCTAAAGGTAGTCCAGGGCATGATTTTTCACTGAGACATGCTCTTACAATCTGATGATGAGCTACATATCTGCTTGAAATGACGGGCTGTACAATTTGTCTGTCGTGTCCATAAGAGGCCAAAGAACAACAAGGGATGCAACTGGTACCTTCATTTTGACCTTTGGGAGGATTCATTGCCCAAAACGGTCAAGGTGATGGTATACTGATGCAGTGAGAAACCATGTATATCTCTCCTCCCATGTGATACTTCAGGTGTTTCAAATTCTGGCACATGTCTTCACATGGCAATTCTTGCCCCACCTGTAGAGATAGTGGATGATCGGTGTGTGCAGAGACTCCTTGTGCCCCCCCTCCCCATCTGTGGCAACTGTGGAAAGCACCATTCTCCCTGCTCACCAAATTGCACCATTTCACAGAAAGAGAAGATAAAAGTCTGTGGACAAACTTATTTACCAAGTGGTCAAAAACTAGTATCAACAGTTGCACCCAGCGTGTACAACAGCGTCCTGTGCTGCAATATATCACCCGCCGTGGCGACAGTACTCTCACCCATTACACCTCCTACTGTAGACCGTTAGGGCTGCACCACCAAACCTGCCCCTCAGATGGTAGGGAGCTCTCCTCTTGCTGCTTCCCCCCTCATCTACTTTGGCATTGTTGACCTCTCACCCACTCGGAACATTGGTCCAAAAAAACCCAGCTGGAGACAGATCGCCTTCCTCTTGCTTCCCTCGTCTGGAAGGGGTCCCTCGGGACACTTCCTTCTAAGGCTACTGCCAATCTACAACCAGTTACCAGCCATTGGCTGAAGAGCCCATAGCCTGCTGGTAGCAGGGCTTCTGATCATCGTCGTTACCTCTCTAAGGAGACGAAAGACGAGAAAAAGTCCTAAGAGAAGGGAAGGTTCCAGTGGCCCCTGCTCACCGTATTCCACTTCTTCCACTGCTGTGGCTAAGGCAGAGATCCTGACAGCTCCTGAGGCTCTGGGTCACACCACACAACAGACCTTAGGTGTGTTGATGACTTAGCCCCTCAACCAGTGTTAACGTGTGATCCTAGAGCATAACCCACCTGTGTCCCTTCATGGCCTCACTGTGAACTGACAACATTATTCGCCAGTGGAATTGTAGCAATTCTTTCTACTACCTGGTTGAGTTAAGACATATTTTAAGCACTTCACCTGCCTTCTACATTGCCCTTCAGAAGACTTGATTTCCAGCAACGTGGACCCTGGCACTTTGTGGATACTAGGGGTGTTATAAGAATCGTGCTACCTATGACAGATGGAGTATGCACACACATTCTGGACACTCTACATGGCGAACTTGCGGCTCTTAATACACCTTTGGAGGCTGTGGCGATTTGGGTAAGAGCATTTCAGGATATTACCATCTGCAATGTTTACCTCTCTCCCAATAGTGATGTCTCACAACATATTGTTTGCGGTGGTTTCTCAGATTCCTCCAAGTTTCCTAATCTCTGGTGATTTCAACGGTGGTAACCCTTTGTGGGTCAGAACCACAATCTCTTGTTGTAGTCGAGACCTCGAAAACTTACTGACACAACATGACCTTTGCCTCTTGAATACTGGTGCCCCTCACACCTTTCAGTGTGGTGCACACTCCTTTCTCAGCCATTGATCTTTCCACATGCAGTCCGTGTCTTCTACCATCCATCCAGTGGAGAGTCTGCAGTGAACTGTGTGATACTGAGCACTTCCAGATCCTTCTGTCCCTCTGTCAGTGTAACTCCCTGGGTGCCTACCCAGATGGGCCCTCTTCAGTGTTGACTGGGGCACCTCTGTTTCTTGCCTTTGGCTCCCTGTTGCATGGAGATATGAGGAGGCAGTCCAGAAAAACTACAGCCATTGTTTCAGCAGCAGATTTAGTGCTCCGCTGTTCCTCAGCTCTGCCCCGACGGAAGACAGTACCTTGGTGGTCATCAGAAATCGCAGAGGCCATTAGAGATTGTAGGTGGGCCCTCCAGCCTTCGGTTCCACAAAAAGGATTTACGGCTGCTTTTAGCGTTGCAGCATCCCCTTGTACTGTGCCTTCAGGAAACAAAATTACGTCCTCACGAGCGCTCTGAGCTTTCACATTTCTTACCCATTGTTTTGACCTTTTCCCTGATGTCTGCATTCTGTGTCATACACGGGATGACATTCATAGTCAACCCATCTCCCTGACTACCAATCTTAAAGCTGTGGCAGTTCGTATTTTCCTTCTCCATCTGACCTTTTCCGTCTGTACTAGATACGTCCCTCCATCTTTTGCTATCACCAGGGCAGCCAACAGTAAACTTTGGAGGCGGTGGTGTTATGGCGTGGTCGTGTATTTCATTGATTTGCGTGGCACTATCACAGCACAGGCCTACATTGATACTTTAGGCACCTTCTTGCATCACACTGTTGGAAGAGCAATTCGGGGATGGCGATTGCATTTTTCAACACGATCGAGAACCTGTTCATAATGGACAGCCTGTGGTGGAGGGGTTACACGACAGTAACATCCATGTAATGGACTGGCCTGCACAGTGTCCTGACCTGAATCCTACAGAACACCTTTGGGATGTTTTGGAACGCGAACTTCTTGCCAAGCCTCCGACATAGATACCTCTCGTCAGTGTAGCACTGCATGAAGAATGGAATGCCAGTCCCCAAGAAACCTTCCAGCACGCGATTGCGAGATTGGAAGCTGTCGTCAAGGCTAAGTGTGGGCCAACACCATTCTGAATTCCAGCATTACGGATGAGGGCGCCATAGACTTGTAAGTCATTTTCAGCCATGTTTCCGGATACTTTTGATCACGTAGTGTAACTCAATGAAATATGGAATGACACTGTTATTCGAAGACAATAGTTACACTGAAGCCACTGCGATTCATGTCGGCCTCCTGGACCTTAGAGAAGGCTGTACAAGTGGTTCTTAATAGGGTCTGTGATCACCAAGGACGGCCGTACATGATTTTTAACGTGATCCTATGCTAGCTACAATGTTGGTAGGAAGTTTTTGTGACAGGGCGTTCCATTCCTCCAGAAGCGCGGTTGACATCTTCTGGATGGCCGATGGTGCATGTGGAAGTGCTGCAGTACGTCTCCTGAACTAGCCCTACACGTGCTCGATGGCATAAGCAGGTCAGACCATTCGCCAAATACCCATCGTTCCCAGAACTGCTACATTTGCGCTGTTTGATGCGGTCGTGCATTGCGATCCTTTAAGATGAAGTGAGGAGTGTATGCAACCCTTGAGAAGATGAGTCTGGTGAAGGGTAATATTGTCACAATGACAATGTGTGTGTTCAAAGCTTTGGAGGTCAGTTTGCGAATGCAGCATTGCGCCTGCACACACTGTATCACCTGGGCACCAAAACGATCATGTTCGACAATTTTCCTGGCTGTGTTACGTGTTACCACCTGTGGATATACGAGGGTACGTCCAGAATAACTGCTCAGACTGAACTGGCTCTTAACCGAGAAGAGCACCCAACTCCTCGTTAGTCCGTTTTCTTTGGTCTTGACGTCACTGCAAACTGTGCTGCCGAAGTGCAGGTGTGCACGGAACACGATGTACTGGTCGCCGGCCCCCGTGCGGTCGCCATACACTGTGGAGCGTAAGAATGCCTGCCTTGCAGTCCTGTTAAATATGGTTCCAATTTGAGATTTTTACTCTGCAGCGGAGTGTGCGCTGATATGAAACTTCCTGGGAGATTAAAACTGTGTACCTGACCGTGACTCGAACTCGGGACCTTTGCCTTTCGCTGGCAAGTCCTCTACCAACTGAGCTACCGAAGCACGACTCACGCCCGGTCCTCACAGCTTTACTTCTGCCAGTATCGCGTCTCCTTCCTTCCAGGTTCGCAGGAGAGCTTCTGTAAAGTTTGGAAGGCAAAGGTCCCGAGTTCGAGTCTCGGTCGGGCACACAGGTTTAATCTGCCAGGAAGTTTCATGGTTCCAATTGTTCCCTCTGGTTGACATGTCTTCTCTCGCACGTTTTACTATGTAGTGGTCTTCTGCAGCTGTAGTTGACTGAGGCCGATCCGACCTCTCCTTTGGGGAGCAGTGCCTTTTGCTCGGAATACTCTCCGTTCACACAAAATAATAATGTGCGCAGTTCCAAAGCCTGGGCTACACACAACACTTCATTCGTATAGTGCCCACTGGTCCTTCTCTGTGCAAAGTCGTCCAGGTATTGTCAGGGCCATGTTGTTCAACAAAGAATACGATCATTGTGTACCGTAATGGCTGACTGATTGACGAACACTTTCTTTTCCTGTCCGTTCAGCTACCTCGTGACGTGGGGCCAGTCTTGTGTGGCGTTATAGTCACGTTGACCTTATGTCATGTGACGTCTTTCTACGCACGACTGTGGGACCTCTGGCAACATGCTCGTGCACTTTAATACATTTTCACCATGTAGTTAATGTGTTTTGGTGCTTTATCTAGCACGTCATTAAGTTTTGCAGAGGAGTGTGTGTAGATTGTGCTGATATAAGCTGTCGCCAGCACACTGGGCGGCAAAGAGGTTGCGAGAAGATAGATAGTAGGCACCGGAGCAAGCGGGACCAAAGACAGACTGGCAAGAAATGTGCCGCCAAAGTCCTCTCAGCCGCCAATATTTAGATCGCCGCCACAGACCGGAGGGCCTAGTCGGTCATCCAGTGAGTCACCGAGTCGAATCTTTAGTCACAGGCCAGTCACTTTGAGTTGCAGACAAGTCTGTTTCAGGCAATACATAGCGCCCAGAGTAGTGTACATAGCGGACTTGTACTTCACCAACAGCGAGGCTAATGTGGACTATTACAGAAGAGATTGTAGCATATAAACTTGGTTTAAGATAAAAAATTCTCTGTTTACGTTGATAAAGAACCCTGTTAATACATGCGTGCACTTGTCATCCTCAACTTGCTTCCCATGGTTCCTACAGCGACAACGAGACGACGCAGAACAGATGAAAAGAGAAACCGTATTACGAACTCCGCTCTCAAACAATTTCGGGAGACCTAATACAGTACTTAAACATCTCCCCCTACCTGTGATACAAAAAGAGTTCCAAAGGTGGCGGGTGATGCTGTGTTGACACACAAGGTAAGCGACACCAGCAAAGCTGAGATTCTCTGTGTCCGTGGCTAGCTGGGCGTGCCGCGGCCACCGACTGCCTGCCTACGTGACCCGCCGGCCGCAGCCACGCCTAACAAGGCCGCGGCCGTCCCCAGCTTTACGGCCGCTTGCCCGCGGACGTGTCGCGCCAGCAAAGCAGGCACGGCGCTGCGGAAGGATGCGTCTCGTCGCAGAAACACCGCCCACCTGTGCCCATCCGCGGTAAAAGTGGCTGAGCTCTGTGTTGGACCATGCACTAGCCTCTGTCGCGTCTCTCTACACAAAAGAACGTAGCCAGCACGTCCCTTAGAATTGTGTGTGGAGTATAGACACTGCTTCAATGGGCAACACAAATCTCGGTTTCCGAATTTCCACAACACACAGTCTACATGGCAACGTAATGATCAGTTGAATACTTAGTGTTGAAACAGAGATCGCTGCTTTATTGACATCTACATCTACATGACTACTCTGCAATTCACATTTAAGTGCTTGGCAGAGGGTTCATCGAACCACAATCATACTATCTCTCTACTATTCCACTCCCGAACAGCGAGCGGGAAAAAAGAACACCTAAACCTTTCTGTTCGAGCTCTGATTTCTCTTATTTTATTTTGATGATCATTACTACCTATGAAGGTTGGGCTCAACAAAATATATTCGCATCCGGAAATGAAAGTTGGACACTGAAATTTCGTAAATAGAACTCGCCGCGACGAAAAACGTCTTTGCTTTAATGACTTCCATCCCAGCTCGCGTATCATATCTGCCACACTCTCTTCCCTATTACGTGATAATACAAAACGAGCTGCCCTTTTTTGCACCCTTCCGATGTCCTCCGTCAATCCCACCTGGTAAGGACCCTACACCGCGCAGCAGTATTCTAACAGAGGACGAACGAGTGTAGTGTAAGCTGTCTCTTTAGTGGACTTGTTGCATCTTCTAAGTGTCCTGCCAATGAAACGCAACCTTTGGCTCGCCTTCCCTACAATATTATCTATGTGGTCCTTCCAACTGAAGTTGTTCGTAATTATAACACCCAGGTACTTAGTTGAATTGACAGCCTTGAGAATTGTACTATTTATCGAGTAATTGAATTCCAACGGATTTCTTTTGGAACTCATGTGGATCACCTCTCACTTTTCGTTTTTTAGCGTCAACTGCCACCTGACGCACCATACAGCAATCTTTTCTACATCGCTTTGCAACTGATACTGGTCTTCGGATGACCTTACTAGACGGTAAATTACAGAATCATCTGCGAACAATCTAAGAGAACTGCTCAGATTGTCACCCAGGTCATTTATATAGATCAGGAACAGCAGAGGTCCAAGGACGCTTCCCTGGGGAACACCTGATATCACTTCACTTTTACTCGATGATTTGCCGTCTATTACTACGAACTGCGACCTTTCTGACAGGAAATCACGAATCCAGTCGCACAACTGAGACGATACCCCATAGGTCCGCAGCTTGATTAGAAGTCGCTTGTGAGGAACGGTGTCAAAAGCTTTCCGGAAATCTACAAATACGGAATCAACTTGAGATCCCCTGTCGATAGCGGCCATTACTTCGTGCGAATAAAGAGCTAGCTGCGTTGCACAAGAGCGATGTTTTCTGAAGCCATGCAGATTACGTGTCAATAGATCGTTCCCTTCGAGGTGATTCATGATGTTTGAATACAGTATGTCAAATAACCGCATAATCACTCATTTTCGAAGCAGTCGCGATCAAAATAGTGCAACAATACAGACAACAATGACGGCAAAGCTCAATGTATCACCAAACGGTTTTCAACGTATGATAGTGTATATTTTAATTTTCTTCACTTTTGTAGGCTGTAGTATACAGAGAAGTTGCAGCGAAATGCTGGACTATCTGCAGCGGATAGGCACTTCGTGCTGGGAGTGGCAACTGACCTTTAACATAGACGAATGTAATGTATTGCGAATACATACGATCCCTTATTGCAGGGCTTCCCAACGTGTGGTCCGCAGACCCCTTAGGGGTCCGCCGGCTCTTCCTCGGGGGTGCGCGGCCACTCTTCACCAAATCGTGTAAAATGATGAGTAAAATTATTGAATGAAAGTGTGAAAATCATTCATCACTTTTTTTGTGTGTGTGTGTGTGTGTGTGTGTGTGTGTGTGTGTGTGTGTGTGTGTGTGTGTGTGTGTGTGTGTGAAAAAAATGTTTACTTCTACTTCAGGTCGTATTGCCAAGCAGCCTTTGCAGTTCCTAAGTGAGAACGTATACACAGTTTAGTGCCGGAGAATGCGGCTTCTCTGATCGACCGTTTCGCAACAATACGGGGGTCGTTTGTGCGCTCACGGCGGTAGATACGCTGTAACCTTTTACGCATGCGCGGAGCGAGCTTTGTCGACCAATCACAGCACTCGCTGGCACGTATGCGGTCCCAGGCATAATTAAATGTTAAACTTGCTTTGTCAGTGCACTACCTATTTCATACGTCGATTTTTGACCTTCAAGTTGTTTTCATTCATGTCTAAACCAAAGACTATAGATACTTCGGAGCGAGGGGGCGGGGGGCGGGGGGGCATTGGGAACAGACTAGGGGTCCGCCTTGGATTTTCGACTGAAGAAGGGGTCCACCAGCTGAAAAGATTGGGAAGCCCTGCCTTATTGTATGATTATATGATAGCGGAACAAACACTGGTAGCAATTACTTCTGTAAAATATCTGAGAGTATGCGTACTGAACGATCTGAAGTGGAATGGTCATATAAAATTAATTGTTGGTAAGGCGGAGACCAGGTTGAGATTCATTGGGAGAGTCCTTACAAAATGTAGTCCATCAACAAAGGAGGTGGCTTACAAAACACTCGTTCGACCTATACTTGAGTATTGCCCATCAGTGTGGGATCCGTACCAGGTTGACGGAGGAGATAGAAAAGATCCAAAGAAGAGCGGCGCGTTTCGTCACAGGGTTATTTGGTAAGCGGGATAGCGTTACGGAGATGTTTAACAAACGCAAGTTGCATATCCTGCAAGAGAGGCGCTCTGCATTGCGGTGTAGCTTACTGTCCAGGTTTCGAGAGGGTGCGTTTCTGAATGAGGTGTCGAATATATCGCTCCCCACTACTTATACCTCCCGAGGAGATCACGAACGTCACATTAGAGATTAGAGCGCGCACGGAGGCTTTCAGACAGTCGAACTTCCCGCGGACCATACGCGAGAGGAACAGGAAAGGGAGGGAATAACAGTGGCATGTGAAGTGCCCTCAGCCACACACTGTTGGGTGGCTTGCGGAGTATAAATGTAGAATATCTAGAAAACTGAGCAGTAGGCCTAAAACACTTATGTATTTCGTGGAATTGTGAAGGTAATCCCAAAAGTAAGGTCTGTTAATTTTTTATAAGTACATGGACCTGTTTATTCCTACAATGGTTTACATCAGTTTACAGCTTGAACATTCAGCTATTTTTCGACATAATCACCATTTCTGTCGATGCATTTTTGTAGACGTTGTGGCAGTTTTTGTAAACCCATGTCATACCAGCTTACCGCAATGATGTTCAGAAAGTTACGAACCTCTTCTTTCACCTCGTCGTCGGAGGTGAATCGCTTTCCGGCCAAACCCGTGACAACTGAGTCCACAAAGTTGTTCTGTTTAGCTGCAAGGCGGTGAGGAAATGCGCGGGAAGCATCAACTCGTTGCCGCATGCATGGCACACATCTTGCGCGCAACTTCCGCTAGTTCGATGTTTCCGTTAAAATTCTGTGAGCGGTGCTTCGGGAAACATCAGGAACCAACGTGCAGAGATCATCCAGAGTGTTCGGCCGATCTTCACGCATTGCTTTGACCAACCTTCAATACTCTCTCCTCGGAAATTGACGGTTTCCCGCTCCTTTGTTCGTCGTGAATTTCGGTCCGACCAGCTGCAAACTCTCTACACCACTTACGAACATGTTTGACATCATGCACGACTCACCATTTACTTCCGTCAAACGGCGATGCATTTAAATCGGCGCA
Source organism: Schistocerca gregaria (assembly GCF_023897955.1). Taxonomy (NCBI): domain Eukaryota; kingdom Metazoa; phylum Arthropoda; class Insecta; order Orthoptera; family Acrididae; genus Schistocerca; species Schistocerca gregaria. Next base: position 199,332,205 of record NC_064920.1, on the reverse strand, counting down.
GTGTCGTTTCCGTTCAAAAACCGGATATCTGCGCGCAATTCGCGCTAGGCGGTAATAATTCAACTGGGACTGCCAAGACATAGCGCCTCAGCACGGCGTGCGCATGTTTACATACAGCGCGTGAAGCGTTCTTCATAACAGTGTGACCAACTGCCACACACACATAGTTCTGTACTTGTAAAAAAAAAATAGACCTTACTTTTGGGATTACCTTCGTAACATGGTTAATTTTGGCTAAATGTTGTTTTCAAATTAAACCTTCATGAATTTTGTCAGTGGATCTCCAAATGAACTAAACTGCATGTAGTGGATTTGAAGCCTGAAAAGGTTGGGCACCCTTGTCTTAGACGCTTATTTACGGTGAATTCCTGGGAAATGTTGTTAGCTACTTAAACTATACTGTTGCAGCTCTCATATAAGTTTATCGTCGCGTTGTCTCATTACAGCTACAAAAATTTTATATTGCTACACACCTAACAATATTGAAATACACGGTCCAGGCACAGTGATTTGATCACCTGTCAAAAGACTGAATAACCACCTTTCGCAGCACGGACCGATGCTGTGTCAGTGAGGTTCTGGAAGGTAGTGACAGATGCGGAGTCAGGCCGACTACCTTGCAGTGGCGAGCTGCGCTAGATTCCTGGGTTGAGGATATATGGCGCAAGGAGCCCGGTCGAGGTGGTCGCACAGATTCTCGATTGGGCTTAAATTCGAGTAGTTTGATGGCCAGCGGAGGGCGGAAAACTCATCCTGGTGCTCTTGGACCGCGCAGGTACACTGCAAGCTGTGCGAGACGTTGCATTGTCGTGTTGGCAGGTGATGACATGCCGAGGAAACGTTAACTACATGTAGAGCTGGACATGGTCACCAAGGACGATTATTGCACGGCCGTACACGCCTGCCGCCGTCCATCCGATGGAGCATTAAACGTCATTTATCTGAAAAACCCAGATGTCGCCACGTACAAGGAGACGGTACGACTCTGGGGTCGGGGATTTGTCCACAATTTTGTGTGGTGAAAGAGGACCCCTAACACCTCACGTGGTTAAAATATTAGTACGCACTACTCGGAAAATCCCGAGAAAAATCGATCCAAAGTTTCTTAGGTGCCTTATGAGTATAAAATGTTAGTCCACTGCCGAGCCGCCGTCTGGCCTACATGGTTAGCGCTCGGACCCTTACGCCAAAGGTATCGGGTTCGATTCCTCCTCCTGCACTTTTTTTTCCTTCTGTTGCTTGCAAAATTGCAGCGCATTGTTGCAGGAGAATCGTGAAATTAATTCCCGGGAAGACTATAAAAATTCATTCTATAATTCACAATCAGTTATCGTCACCAATATTCCGATACATGATGCAATATGCCTGCTTTGCCTTAAAATTGCCAGCAACTCGAAACATTTTCGTAAATGTTAATGGGCATGTTTTTTACAGATTTATTGCAAACGCCCTGTGATGGTAAAAAATCCGATTTTATATGTTGCGCAAGAGATCGCAAAAATTATTGCTTTGTTTGTTTTAACGATAATTACCAATGCGGTTCTTGTTTATAATTATTATATGTATAAAAATTGAATGTTTTCCAATCGACTTCGTTATTCTGATTAAAAAGGCATTGTTTCTCCTCATACTTTACAATGGAAAAATGGAAAACCCACCGCCATGAATTGTGTTGTTGGACAAAAAGAAAATAATTTTTGTTCAATAACGAAACTAATTTGTTAAAGATAATGTAGGTTTGTGAAACTTTCTGTATTATTGGTGGAATAACCAAAGAAAATCAAACAGAAGAAAAAAATTGCCAGAGGAGAAATCAAACCCGAGATCTCTGGCGTAAGAATCTGAGCCCTAAACACCTAGGCCAGACGGCGGCTTGGCAGTGTACTAACATTTTATACTCATAAGATACCTAAGAAACTTTGGATCGATTTTTCCCGGGATTTTCCGGGTAGTGCGTCCTAATATTTTAACCACGTGAGATGTTAGGGGTCCTCATCACTACACAAAATTGCGACAAATCCCCGACCCCAGGGTCGTGCCGTCTCCTTGTTAGTGTACGTCCAGTTGCGGTGATGGATGGATGGATGGATGGACGGACGGACGGGCGCATGACGGCAAGGTCTTCAGCGCCCGCTGAGTGTCAAGAAAAGACGCAGAACAGTAACATAAAACAGAACGTAAAACACAGGCAACAAGCTTGGAAAAATGTGCCTAGCCACACCGAAGCGTGGGGCGAAGCATGCCGTCAGCAGTAAAACATAGACAACACAGGAAGAAAGTGGTAGAGGGAGCTAAAACAATATAGCAGAGGGAAGTGGCTGGCTGACCGCGATGTGCAAAATCCAGCCTTCATCGCCGATGGACAGCTGTGAGCATGGGTGCATGAACCAGGTGCCTGATGTGGAGGCCCATAAGCAGCAAAGTTCGCTGAACGGTCGTTCAGAGACCCCCTTGCTTAAGTTGATCAACAATTGCACGTCTGTTTGCCAGTAGTAATTGTGACCTCCCGTTCTGTCTTTGCTCCGTTTCTTTCGCTGATGTTTCCTCTTCTTCCTTCCTTGCTTCTTCGTACCGCGGCTGTATCTCAGGGTTTTCAATGCAGAAATGTAGTGAGAAGGGGCCACATGTGTGTAGTGGTTCAAGATATTGTAGTGCTGTGAGGGAGCGTCACTCGTGCCTCTGGTTTGAGAAGACTGATGACTGTTCTACTCATTCAGAGCGCGATAGCATTGAAAAAGTTTCAATCTCGAAAGTAGTTTATTAATACCAATTAGCTGAAATAAAAAAACTCATCCAACCCAGAAGTCACATTTACAGTAATTAGTTTCTGATGTTTGTGAAGTGGGCATTAATACTTAAAAGATCGTTTCAGTAATTCTACCACTGTCCGTGTATGAGTTGCTATGCCACGTAGCAAGCTGACTATGCAATGGTGCATATTTGTCGTATCCCGACAGTAAATTGCTACTCGCTTTCTTTAAGCATCAAGACGATTACTATGTCGCTCATAAAGTCTTTGATAGTTATTATCAAGCTAATTTCCGTAAACTGCGGTTAATGTTACTGAATCACACACGCGACGATTACGCCCGATATCCTGCTGCGTATCACGAACTCCGCGCCGATGTTTGAGAATTTACGCGCGATTTGTTTGCACCAAAGTCGGGCCGTGGTTCCCTAGAATTTTTTTTTTTTAAATCAACTGCTGGTTGTAAGTTAACAATTCTATCCTTATTCATGAAAGTTACAGCAGATCGGCACTTGACGATTACTTGATCACTCACTCGAATAACACGGAAGTTTTTTGTTCTTACAAAGAGACAACACATCAAGCATAATACAACAAGGTGATTTGCTATGTCAGAACATATTTATATCTCATTAAAACTCATTGTCTATTAAATGTTGTACATAATTATTTACTCTGTAAATAATTAATAAAATTTAGAAATGAATGACATGTATAAAAAAATATCAAGTTGATATGACGTCACCGATCACAACTGGTTTCGACTCCCCTACATTCACGCATACCTGCCAACTCTCCCGATTTAGGCATGGGACTCCAGATTTTTCCCTTTTTCTCCCGCCTCCCGATTCTTCCAGTATTTCACCCGAATTTTACTTGTTATCGTCAAACTTACGATATTTGTTTTGAAAACCCGCCATTTCAGGGTTTTTTTCTTCGCCAGTTGCCGGAGTTCGTTGCGTATTAGTCGACCTTAATCGATACGTATCGAAGTTTATAGAAATCAGGATGTCGCGCGCGACTTATATATCGATAGTTATTTTTCCTCTTTCCCGCGTATTTTGTCGAAGATGTACCCGTGTCCCGTATTGCACATGTAGTAACCTCGGTAGTGCACAGTGTTCTGCTTGAACGTGTGTTGATGCATATTGTCGTAGTGTTTTGATTCGGGGCTTTGTTTTTAAACATGGCCAAAAAATATAACTTCGTCTTCTTAAAACAATTTTCGGAACAGTTTCCGTGCATTATCTAGTCGAGAGAAGGCCCGTTGTTCGCTTTTTGCACCGTTTGCCGATGTGATATTTGTGTATCACATGGTGGAAAAAGTGATGTTTGCATACTTGTGGAAACAAAAAAGCACCGAGACAATTTGAAGAGCGTCAATAACAATACAAAACTGGAAGTCAGCGACAAAAGTGAAAGTGATGGAGTGATAAATGTTGAATGTTTATTTTCGTCTTTTATTGTAGCACGTAATTTGCCGATTAATTGCGCTGACCATATGAGAATTTTACGAATTTTTGTAATGACATACTTTCCCTGAAAATGTGTAATACTAGCTAACTTTGAACATGCAGAGATAAAACATGTGAAAACTTACGAGGAGAAAGTAGATGCTGCCCCCTGAAAAATAAAAAGAAGTGCTTGTGTTAAGATTTCAGCATACACCGGAGAAGCAGTTGGCAAGCCTATTTTTACAGTTTTCATGTGTGTCACAAAACAGTATGGTGGATGCTGTTTTATGACAATCATACATTTTTTCTAATGCAAAAAAACATCCCAAGCTAACAGCAATTAGCTGGGCGAAACTACAAATAAGGGTTACGGAATGAACAGTTTGGGTATTTCCAATGTTTCTATATGTTTAAGCATTATATAGCATTGTGGCGCCTTAAAGGAAAACTTTTCAGTTGTCTTAGGTGTATACAAAAATGAGCCACAGCTTTTTAATCTTTCATATCTCCCGATTTTTAAAACTGAATCTCTTGATTTTTGGTTTTTGAAGGTTGGCAGGTATGCTCACGTGACGCAAAGTAGTCTCGACTACATAGGACATACTCATGTTCTGTCACAAAATCTTAAGTCATCGTTCAACCGTGTCGTATATAGCGCGTGGCGCACCGCATTTGCCTCGGCACCGGCTTTCGGCGACACAAATTTGCCAAGCACGTTGTACTTAACCACGGTAGCACGCGAACAGTTTATAAACATAGCTGTTCCGGGAACAGTTCCACGAGTGGCCCGAAAGCCAATGGTGATGCCGTTTTGGACGTCAGATAATTCGCCCGTTTCCGCATTGCAACTACTGCGCTGTCGTGTCTCCGCGACACGCTTCATACGCCCTCCGCTGTTAGTGCCGTCACCTGCCGTCTGTCAGCGGCTATTGGACGTTGACGTCGCAAATGAGCGGCGGTGACATTAGTGTGACTGGACCGTGAAATACCGCCCGCAGTGTGGTACGAACGCCGCATCACGACGGGCTACGCCGCCTGCTCGGCATGATCGCCGGCACGTGTACAGGTGTGTGTGGGGAGGGGGGGGGGGGGGTACCGAATTGCCGGCACGCTCGTTGCGACACAACTGCCCGCGGTCACTTTCCTTTCCTCTTCGCGCCGCTTGCCGGCAGTTCTGCCCAGTACAGTGCTGCTGCCCGCTGCCTCGCTTAACGCTGCTGCTCCTCCCAGGATTCAGCTTACGGGCCCGCGCTCCATTGCGGTTTTTCCTCCTACAAACAACAGTCCATCAGCCAATTCAATCATTAAATGATGTGGCCTCTTCGAGTCGTGGATTCAGGTAGACTTCCAGCAGTCTTCTCCAAGTGGGACGGTCTTGGACAGTTCTCCGCCAGGTGTTACCAGCGATCTTCTTGATGTCTTGGTCCCATCTGTCCGGTGGTCTTCCTCTAGGCCTCCGGTGCTCTCTCGGACTCCCCTCCAGTACTAGCTTCGTCCATCTGTTGTCTTTTCTTCTTGCGGCGTGGGCAGCCCACTGCCATTTCAAGGAACCTACTGTCTCTAAGATGTCATTAACCTTCGTTACAGACCGGATGTCATCTGCCCTTTTCCTGTCATTTCTTGTATAGCCCAGCATTGATCTCTCCATTGCTGTCTGTGCTGTCCTAAGTTTCCCTTTTGTAAATGAGTTCAGTGTCCATGTCTCGCAGCCATACGTCATCACAGGAAGAATGCATTGATCAAATACTGCTTTCTTCAGATCTACTGGCATTTTTGATCTGAATACTTTTGAATTGTTTCCAAATGCTTGACAGCCAAGCTTGATGCTTCGATAGGTTTCTGGCCTTACCTCTCCCTTCATATTTATAATCTGGCCAAGGCAGACATATTCACTGACCTCTTCTAGTAGACTGTCCTTGACTTTCACATCTCCAGCTGGAACCCATTTGTTGGACATTACTTTTGTTTTGGAAAGGTTTATGTTCAAGCCAACCAGCTGACATTCCGATGCAAGGTCTGTAACTAAGTTTTGGAGCTCTGCGAAGTCTTTGCCGGTAAGGCAATATCATCAGCAAATCTCAAGTTGGTAAGCCTTCTTCCATTATTGAACTAGGAAATCACAGCAAGCCCCAAACTACTTGGCGCTGGTTTTCCGGCGTGCGGCTTATCCGTACATACCGGGTGACCAAAAAGCCGGTATAAATTTGAAAACTTAATAAAGCACGGAATAATGTAAACAGAGAGGTACAAATTGACACACATGCTTGGAATGACATGTGGTTTTATTAGAACCGAAAAAAAAGTTCACAAAAGTCCGACAGATGGCGCTGGACAGCAAAACGTCGGTGACTGTGCATGACAATCGTGTATAAAAGGAGCTGTAATGAGAGAGAGAATCAGATGCGCCTGCAGTCGCAGCATGTTGACGTTACCTGAAAAAGGGGCTTTTAGTTAAGCTGTATTATCAGAATGGGGAATGTGCTAGTTCAGCGTTACGATCGTATCGCCATAGGAAGGGGATTCGAACGGGTAAAGATCCGTTGACAAATGCAGCTGTGGAGAGAATGATTTCCAAGTTCGAAGCCACAGGTTGTTCAGACGATAGATCCCGTAGTGGCCGACCGAGCGCAAGGCGCAATGCTGCTGAGACAGCTCAGGAAGAAATGGAGTCTGTAGCGGGTTCGTCTATGCACGGGGAAGTCAGCGCTCGTGCAGTCGCACGTCGCACCGGCATTCCATACACCACTGTTTGGTTGGCACTTAGGCGTACCCTCCGATGCTATCCGTACAAAATCCATCAGCATCATTAACTGTTACCTGGCGATTTAGTGAAGCGGAGAGCATTTGCGGTGTGGGCGTTTCAAAAGATTGTGGAAGATGACCATTGGTTGAGTAACGTGTTCTGGACCGACGGAGCTCATTTCACGCTCCGAGGGTCTCACAACGCCCACAACTGCTACCGAAAGTCCTAGAACAGTCGCGGATACTCCGTTGCACGACGAGAAAGTCATGGTACGGGTTGGATTTACCACATCTACCGCTATCGGGCCTTTTTTCTTCGAGGAAACACGTGATTCTGGTTTTGTAACAGCTACCATGACGGGTGAGAGGTACGCCGATATGTTGCAGAATGGCATCATCCCCAGCCTGGCTGATAAACACCTGCTGGAACGTACGATGTTTATGCAAGATGGCACTCCACCCCACATTGCTAGAAACGTGAAAGATTCCGTACGCGCGTCGTTTGGTGGTGATCGTGTGCTGAGCCGCCACTTTCGTCATGCTTGGCCTCCCAGGTCCCCAGACCTCAGTCCGTGCGATTATTGGCTTTGGGGTTACCTGTAGTCGCAAGTGTATCGTGATCGACCGACATATCTAGGGATGCTGAAAGACAACATCCGACGCCAATGCCTCACCATAACTCCGGACATGCTTTATAGTGCTGTTCACAACATTATTCCTCGACTACAGCTATTGTTCAGGAATGATAGTGGGCATATTGAGCATTTCCTGTAAAGAACATCATCTTTGCTTTGTATTTCTTTGTTATGCTAATTATTGCTACTCTGATCAGATGAAGCGTCAGCTGTCGAAAATTTTTGAACTTTTGTATTTTTTTGGTTCTAATAAAACCCCATGCCATTCCAAGCATGTGTCAATTTGTACCTCTCTATCTACATTATTCCGTGATTTATTCAGTTTTCGAGTTTATATTGACTTTTTGATCACCCGGAATATATTTCGGCGATTTTTTTAAAAAAAAAACGGAGCCCGGAATATTGTTTAATTCGAACGAAAGTTTTTGTTTAGAATATGTAGTAAGACCACCACCTTCTATCGTGTAAGGAATCTAACACCCATCTATAAAGCAACTTCGTGTTATTGCTTTACAGATAAACTTTTTAGGGCTGAAGACTACAAACGCTAATTGTTGAGACAGTTCATAGTGGACAAAACAGCGGTATCACTAAAATACTGTGAGAATACCATATAAACAGTCTTTCCCGCAATAAAATATTATTTACAGCGGCTGTATGTTTCGGTCAGAACGTGACCATCTTCAAACCATTCACACTGTATGAATACCGAATGTATTTAGAGGGAAGTTTGACAATAGTAGTAACATATGAAATACATGATCCGTAACAAAAATGAAAGAAGAAACTATACCCCGGATGGTAGGCGTTGGCGGTGAACGGAACAGGTGCTGTGATTCCGTGACCGTCAACTGCTAAGGAGAGCCACGTAGCTCTTGCTTAAATACGCGACCTTACGCTCACTGCGTACCGAATTACGTCAGCTATAGCCCGTCAGTCTCATGTTTATATATATATAAAACCATTAATAATAGACTGATCTGTAGGCATTTGTGGAAACTTTTAGATCGTATGCCAGTATTAAGACAGTAGTTGAGCGACTCCAATGGTTCCCGTGGAGACAGTGTACGGATAGATGTGCATCACCCAACGGGAAATGATTTCAGAGCAGCGACAGCGACTGGGAGTTAAATACGTACGAGCGTGCAAGCAGTATTCATATTTCAGTATAAATTATCTGACGGATACGGGTGACCACTGTAAATAAATATTTTATTCAGTCAGGACTGTTTGTAATGCATTTTTAAAACGCAGTTGTTTTGTTACTTGTGGATTATTGGTCCGTAGACTGACAAAGTGGAAAACAAAACTGGTAAACGAAGAAAATAACTGCTGTATTTGTTCATGTAAGTTATGAGCAAAGTCTGCGTAATTTGCCTTGTGTTCCAAGCAAAAGCTAGTCTTTTGCGCGCGCGGGGTGAATTGTTTGTCCTACAGTGATAATTTTGTATTTAAATTTACTGGTATGTGTGCATACTGTCGCCAAAATGTGTTGCCAATAGTAGTAAAGAAATTAAATTGTCATCCGTTACGAAGTTTTATTGTGTGAATAGCGAAAATATAGCGAAGTAAGCGATAAACATCGTTTCTTTCATCATTTAGTTGCTGGCGTCAGCGACAAAAAGTTTTGAAAAGGTCTGAAATTTTTTGTAAACTATCTTGTAAGCCGCAAACTGCTCACATTCTCAAATATTAGATGAATATATTCTGTGGGATTTAAGCGCCACACTGCCTCAAGTTATATACGCATTACGTAACTATAATACTTGAATTACTGTGTTAATCGTGTAACACAAGACTATACCTCGTTATGAATACATTCTCAGAATTTTTAAATTTGGTCGTCAATCATATCAAAGATTGAAAACTGAAGTTTTGTTGCCCACGGAAACCATTTGGTAGGCAACCTGTAACTGGAATTGGCTGGCAGTTTTAGCCATATAGTAATATGACCTTACGACTTATCTTAGAAGAAAGATTAAGAAAAGGCAAACCTACGTTTCTAGCATTTGTAGACTTGGAAAAAGCTTTTGACAATGTTGACTGGAATACTCTCTTTCAGATTCTGAAGGTGGCAGGGGTAAAATACAGGGAGCGAAAGGCTATTTACAATTTGTACGTAAACCAGATGACAGTTACAAGAGTCGAGGGACATGAAAGGGAGACAGTCGTTGGGAAGGGAGTGAAACAGGGTTGTAGCCTATCCCCCATGTTATTCAATCTGTATATTGAGCAAGCAGTAAAGGAAACAAAAGAAAAATTCGGAGTAGGTATTAAAATTCATGGAGAAGAAGTAAAAACTTTGAGGTTCGCCAATGACATTGTAATTCTGTCAGAGACGGCAAAGGAACTGGAAGAGCAGTTGAATGGACAGTGTCTTGAAAGGAGGATATAAGATGAATATCAACAAAAGCAAAACGAGGATAATGGAATGTAGTCAAATTAAATCGGGTGACGCTGAGGGAATTAGATTAGGACACTTAAAGTAGTAAAGAAGTTTTGCTATTTAGGAAGTAAAATAACTGATGACGGTCGAAGTAGAGAGGATATAAAACGTAGACTGGCAATGGCAAGGAAAGCGTTTCTGAAGAAGAGAAATTTGTTAACATCGAATATAGATTTGTCAGGAAGTCGTTTCTGAAAGTATTTATATGGAGTGTAGCCATGTATGGAAGTGAAACATGGACGATAACTAGTTTGGACAAGAAGAGAATAGAAGCTTTCGAAATGTGGTGCTACAGAAGAATGCTGAAGATAAGGTGGATAGATCACGTAACTAATGAGGAGGTATTGAATAGGATTGGGGAGGAGAGAAGTTTGTGGCACAACTTGACTAGAAGAAGGGATCGGTTGGTAGGACATGTCCTGAGGCGTCAAGGATCACAAATTTAGTATTGGAGGGTAAAAATCGTAGAGGGAGACCAAGAGATGAATACACTAAGCAGATTCAGAAGGACGTAGGTTGCGGTAGGTACTGGGAGATGAAAAAACTAGCACAGGACAGAGTAGCATGGAGAGCTGCATCAAACCAGTCTCAGGACTGAAAACAACAACAACAACAGTAATATAGATTTTTGCTTGTACTAGTTTAGATCACAGTAACGTCCGTGAGTGGTTAAATAGGTCTTTTAACGTGGATTCGAGAAGCTAATCGGCGCAGTTACAGCAAATAAAGTGTGATTGGTAGAGAATGATATAGAATACTCGTAAATATTGTTGGACACCCCTCAACTTGGTACCACCACTTCTTACAGCCAGCACACTCTGGTAGTAGAGTGTACGCTGCTAACTGAGTATAGTTGCCGTTCTTAAATCTTCAAAACGTAGAGGTCTCGCCTTGTATATTTTTTACAGACAGGAAGTGGCAGGCTACACATTCCTCGCTCCCAGTAACGGTTGGGAGGTGTTGCAAACGCTCTTTCTCTGGCGGGCACCCAAGAGCGCCACCAGCCGGCCACTCTCTCTCTGCGTGCTAAAGGTCAAGCAGTGGCGGCCACTTGGCGCCGGGGCTGCACACAGGGATGTAAATGCGTGCGGCCGCCTTAATTGCAGCAACGGTGCCTGCAGTCCCATTGTATGCTGCGCGCGCAGCCTCCCGTGTCGGCCCTTCCCCCCTCCCCCCCCCCCGCCTAATGAGTGTAATTAACAAGTAGCGCGACGCTCGACAGGTCAGCGAACTCGCCATAGCGGCCCGCTCGGCTCATTCACGTCCGTTGTGCATCACTACTGCTGTGGTGGCGGTAGGTTCAGGGAATCGTGGCAAGGGGGGAGGGGAGTGCTTCGAAGAAATCCGGGGGAGGGAAGGTGTTAGATAGTTTCAAGGAATCTTGGCGCGGGAGGGGGCGGCGGGGTTAGAGAGCTTCAGGGAATCGGGGCCCACAAGAGCTTCAAGGAATAGTTGGCAAACGGATTGGGGGGGGGGGGGGGGGGGGCGGACGTGTTCAAGTATCGAATACACATCTGAGAACCGAAAACTTCTAATAGTAGTAGAGGATACGTGCTGGCACATTACTGTTCATCCATCTAGATTCCTGTACTCTGTTGTGTGTAAATCGTGCCTGCGTCCGTAATGTGGGATTTCCTGTCAAACGCTACATCTCTAAAAATTTCCTTACGATGAAGTGTTTCTTGTGCAATTTTATGGGAACTATGCGACAGATAATACATTACGTATACCCTATGCACAAGTTTAGAGATTTGCGTGTCTCAACAGGTGAGCCTTCAGTTAGGTAAATGGGCGCAATTCTTAATTGATACATGTTGCATTAATGACTGATATTGTGACGTCACGTTTTAAACATTTAACCGCCCACTCTTCGTCACATCTTATTGACTAAAATCTCCCACTTTTTTTTGTGCGACTGAAACTATGACGTAATTTCATTCCCGTTAGCTTTCATTTGCAGTTAATGTAAGTTTCTTACTTAGTTTTTATCAACATTTACTTGTAGAAAAAAACCGCATAACGGTCTTTTTTTCTTTTGCAGAAGAGCTTAAAATTTTTGTTGTATTATTGCAAATGTACATATGAGGTTGTTTGATAAGTCTGGTATAGCAGCTAGAAAAATGATTGTTCCGTTAACAACGCACCTTACTTCTCGACGTAGTCTCCTTCGAGGGATATACACTTCGTCCAGCGATCTTGTAGCTTTTTCATCCCATCGGAAAAATAGGTTGTGTCAAACTCTAATTTGATGAAAATTTCTTCCCAGCAAGCAAAAGTTTCAAGTTAGGGAATAGGAAAAATATGCTCGGGGCAAAGTCTGATTGGTGAATATCGTGGAAAGGGGACCAATTCGAAGCCCAGTTCATGCACGTCCTCCATTGTTACCGCTGGTGTGTGGGATAATGCATTATCCTTGGGTAAGAGCATTTTTTTGCGTGCCAACATTGCGTGTTCTTCCAGCCAACGCAATTTTCAAATGATGCAGCAAAGATGCATAATGTCCAGTTACGGTTCTGCCTTTTTCCAAGTAATCTGTGAGGATTATTCCGTGGGAAGCCCAAAAAACAATGACCAATACCGTACCAGCAGACAGTCTTCTCCTTCGGCGCGTTTTCATAACCCTTCGTTCGTTGTTTTGACTGTCGTTTTCTTCCGGTTCCTCAACAGCCAGAATTCGACCCAAAAGGTCTGGCGGATTGCGATTAAACGTTCCTAGACATTACGTTGCAATATTATCCCGGATGCGCTACCGAGCGCAGTGGTGGCACACTGGACTCGCATTCGAGAGGACGACGATTCAATCCCGCGTCCGGCCATCCTGATTTAGGTTTTCCGTGATTTCCCGAAATCGCTCCAGGCAAATGCCAGGATGGTTCCTTTGAAAGGGCACGGCCAACTTCCTTCCCCAATCCGATGAGACAGCTGACCTCGCTGTTTGGTCTCCTTCCCCAAAAACAACCAAACCCGGATGCGCTTTGTGCCACCTGTGAGCAGTCGCAGCACCGACCTCTCTCGCAGCTTCATAGCCAATTCTCTGTGCAGGATATTAAGCATTCGCCCAGTTGATATGCCTCCAGTCTCAGCAATCTCACATTTTTTTTACATTACCATATCATGCATTTTCTCAGTGGTTTCCTTTGTGGTGACCACAGTTGGAAGGCCGGAGCACGCTTCGTATTCGGTGCTTGTCACACCACTTTCAAATTCATCATCCCAAAATTGAATGGTCGTCAGTGATGGCGCAGAGTCATTGTGACCTTCATCCAGTTCTGTTTTGATTTGTGCGGCAGTTCAGCCATTCAAGTGAATATGTTTAATAATAGCATGAAACACAACTTTCTCCATTTATAATCGCAGTTGTTGTAGGCGCTTCAGTCCGGAACCGCCCTGCTGCTACGGTCGCAGGTTCGAATCTTGCCTTGGGCATGGATGTGTGTGATGACATTAGGGTAGTTAGGTTTAAGTAGTTCTAAGTTCTAGGGGACTGATGACCTCAGATGTTGAGTCCCATAGTGCTTAGAGCCATTTGAACATTTTTATAATCGTAGTTGACGCACTTGAAGTGTTGAAATTCGTTATACGGCCCTTGCAATAATCAAACTTATCAACATTGAAGGCGCAACAGAAATGTTCCATTCTTTCGTGGAAATTTACCAGACTTACCATACTACCCTGGTATATGCATGCAAATGTGTGCATATTCCTGTGTTATTTCTCCAAGTGCATCGTTCTGTACAACTATTCTTTTTGTATAACGAATGAGCAGGTGAAAACTACTGCCCGAATTCCGTAGATATTAGCAACTGGAAAGAAGCACGAACGAATACACATCTGAGAAATGAAACCTTTTGTGAGAACATAAAAACAAATGTTTTCGTTGTGATCTCGAATTCTGCAGACACGACCTGATCTCTAGGTTAAACAGTGGGGGGGGGGGGGGGGGGGGGGCGGCTTGTTTCTTCTCTGATGAGGTATTCGAATACCCCACTCCAGTTCCCGCTGGACATATCTGAATCGGCCACCTCACAATTCTTGTTTCTCAGGTTGCTCAAAACTATTCTGAAGATGCTTCGTGGCAACTTTTTCCAGTTACTACCCTAGATGTTTCGGAAATGCTTGTGAAGAGAGAGCGAAATGACCGTCTTATGTGTTTGCTCATGTACACTGTACACACCAAATGGCCAGTTTGATCGAAATTACCATGTCACGATATTTATAGACAGATCAAGAAGCGAGACCCATTCCACGGTGTGTCTAAATTGCTTAACACGTGAATGGGGGAAACATTTTAGTACTGCCATTCCAAAACATGCATCAAGTCTTTCGCTTTCTTTACTGGTCGATCTGAACCACCTCATCATATTACTCAAGTACTATAATTTTTTGTCAGCACAGATCACGGGAGCCCAAAAATACGTTCGATCGAAGATAGGTACTGTCGCAGTCTTTATTCTGTTCTACAGTTAGTCACCATTTCCTACCCGACAGCGTCATACTTCAACCCATTCCCATGATCAGAAATTAATTTTGAACACTGTGGAAGCCAGCCTACTGGTACGGTGCAAACCGTCCAACGATGTTCAAATGTGCGGCTAGGCAGTCACCGTAATGTAATAAAATATGTATATAATAGTAATTAATAAAAACAATAAAAATAATAGTTATAATTATTATTTGGATATTAATAGTAGTAATTCTTTCTTTGCCAGAGAGGCTAGATGAACGGATTGTCTTTGAAATTAGTTTTGTAATGTGATTGAGAGTGTGAATATGCTGGGATAGCTTTTAATAAAGTGACGTCAGTAGAAAAGAGAAATAACTGGTAATAGTTTTCTTACAGTTCTGTTAGGTAATTATACACTCTATCAATCATTGCTAACGGAACATTACTATTAGCCCGACGCTGATCAGCAATCAGGAGACTAGCTCCGTATTCACGATAATTGCCTCTATCTTGAATCGTCACAGAAATATCTCAATATATACCAAAAGTATAGTTAAACTCCTGTGCTTACAGCACCAGACATTATTTCGTAGGTCAGTTCAATGAGAAGTAATAAAACCCGTAGCTCCTGATCGTGGTTTCGTCTCAAATGCCAATATAAGATAGCAAGCATAATCTTTTGCAGATGATATTCTAGAATCTTTTGACCAGGCCTGTCTTCCTGGGATGTTATGTCGCAACGTTGAGAAAATCTGAAAGTGGAAACATATTGAATTACTCGTAGCCGCCGCGTAGCTCATGGAATCTGAAAGAACGTTTAGCGTCCTAACCGGCGGCATGTCTCGAAGATGAGCTGAAAGAAAATTACTGATTATTTTCTAGTATGCCATCTAACAATGGTCAATGTTCCGTTAAGGCCACGTCTACTCAGGACAAGCAAGGTTTAGGTTTACAATTACGTACCATTCACAAGTTTGAAGTCGTGCACAACTACATTTTTGGTTTCGTTTACAACTGATACAGCAAGATGAGCCTCAATCGTTCTTTCGTCTTAGAGTCCAAGAACGGAAGTAGTCAACCAGAATAGAAAGTTCAGACACGTAGTCTCGAATGTCTATGGAATATACATCAAGGCCTACATTACAGCATAATTCATTTATTTACTCTTTGGCACACATCGCCAGCTATTCATACAATAATTACCATCACATTGTATTTACAACCCCAGGAGATATTACATCACGGAAAGTACGAGAGTAATCTCAGGGTAGTGCGCCTTGCTATAAATACCTCAGTCAATGTTGTCTGCGTTGTAAATTTATTGCAAGACATCCTGCTGGAATAGATGTAGGCTTACGACTGAATCCACTGTAGGGAATCGATGTTGTTGTTTTCAGTCCTGAGACTGGTTTGATGCAGCTCTTCATGCTACTCTATCCTGTGCAAGCTTCTTCATCTCCCAGTATTTACTGCTTAATATATTCATCTCTTGGTCTCCCTCTACGATTTTTTCCCTTCACGCTGCCCTCCAATGCTAAATTTGTGATCCCTTGATCCTTCAGAACATGTCCTACCAACCGGTCCCTTTTTTGTCAGGTTGTGCCACATACTCCTCCCCAATTCTATTCAATACCTCCTCATTAGTTATATGATCTATCCATCTAATCTTTAGCATTTTTTTGTAGCACCAGAGATAAGTTACAGATACGCCGATGGCAGTAATCGCAAGAAGCATCAAACTGCCGCCAGTGACGTTCATCCTTTAGAAATTGCGCGCTTTGGAGCACCCCACAAGATTGCTTCGTGGTTTACGTGTCAACATCTATGAAACATGGATGTTCCTCGTTTGTGCTTGGATTTGGCAAAGTTCATTTCACATCTGTCTGTCATGCACTCGATGCTCGCTGTCTTGTAACAGGCCGAGGTCATCCGTCAAAATTCGCCATGCTGTTTTTGAAATGCCTGCTTGAAAACTGCATCTCCTGTTCGGCCTCGACAGCTTCAGCAAGACTCAGCAACATTTTTTTCTCGTCACTCCCATCTGTTACTGGTTGTGTTGGCGCCTCCTCAGTAGGTCTGGTTATCCGCTGTCAAATTAGTCTGGAGTAGGAACTTCTCGTACGTGCGATAACTTGTTTCGCTGCTTGGTGGATCGCGTGCAAATCGATCTGCAAAATCTTCGACGGACTACATTTTACTAACTGTAACCTTAAATCACACTTGTGCCTGACGAAAAGACAATTGTCAGTACGGCAGTGGATTCTTTACTTGCTACGAGTGGAGAACGAGTGGAAACTAGGTGTAAAATATTAACTTTATTAGAAGATACATATGAAGGTTTATTTATCTTTGTATGACCCATTTCCACAGAAATGTTCTGAATATTTACTACTATCTAAATATTAAAGTAGCACTGCATACAGACAAATTTACAAAACACTTCACATGAAGTGCGTAGGCTTGATGTTCACTGTTAGAGTTCAGCATAAGACATAGTGTGCACAGATTGCCTATCTGTCATCGCAATCGTCGGTCACAATCTAGATTAGAATGTTCCTTTGTTCGGCTGTATATCGGCTTCTCGATGCGGTGACAGCGCGAAGCTGAGAGAGGGCGTGTCACCGCCGGTGCCTTGCATTCGTCATCGCAGTAACCAACGAGACGTAGTTATCTTCTGTGGTATCGATGCGTGGTACGGACTTTGTCACGGCACCGCTATCTGTGGATGATGCCACAACGCTAGCAACCGCTCCTCTGCGTTCTAGATTCAGGCTGAACGTGTGCGTGTGCACATCTCCTCCTAATCCACTGTACTGATGTCAAACAAATTTCGTACACGTATCCCATACAATGAGGTAACAATCGCTGTGGGTGTAAGAACCACCTACCTAACATAGTTCGGAAGATACGTCATAAACAATGATATGCCTGAAAAATGCCGCATCATGAATGACTTTTAAATTTATTACTTCTGTGTAACTGACGACTCGCAGCATATTCCGCAGACGAGATCCAGATGTTCCACTGATTGTACCTACACAAATATATCTATGACACATAGTTCAAGAGATATGACGTGATAAACTTCAGTCGAGACACCTTAAGGAAGCCTCGGACACTTGGCAGCGCTTTTGATACCTTTCAGTCGCGAAGCGAAAACGGCTGCATGCGAAAACAGTAGCAATCTATAGAGAGCGATGTAGAAGCGGTGCCAATCGCATTGTATACACGCGAAGCAACTGCGCCCATCGTACAGAAATTGATTCATTGTTTTCGGAAACACATGGCTACGTCGATATGCAGCAGGATTTTAGAACATATATTGTGTTCGAACATTATGAATTACCTCAAAGGAAACGGTCTATTGACACAGTGTCAACATGGGTTTAGAAAACGTCGTTCCTGTGAAACACAACTAGCTCTTTATTCACATAAAGTGTTGAGTGCTATTGACAAGGGATTTCAGATCGATTCCGTATTCCTGGATTTCCGAAAGGCTTTTGACACTGTACCACACAAGCGGCTCGTAGTGAAATTGCGTGCATATGGAATAGCGTCTCGGTTATGTGACTGGATTTGCGATTTCCTGTCACAGAGGTCACAGTTCGTAGTAATTGACGGAAAGTCATCGAGTAAAACAGAAGTGATTTCTGGCGTTCCTCAAGGTAGTGTTAAAAGGCCCTTTGCTGTTCTTTATCTATATAAACGATTTGGGTCTGAGCAGCCGTCTTAGGTTGTTTGCAGATGACGCTGTCGTTTATCGACGAATAAACTGCAAAACTATTTAGAAAAAATGTCTGAATGGTGCGAAAAGTGGCAGTTGACACTAAATAACGAAAAGTGTGAGGCCAACCATATGAATGCTAAAAGGAACTCGTTAAACTTCGGTTACACGATAAATCAGTGTAATCTAAAATCTGTAAATTCAACTAAATACCTAGGTATTACAACTACGAACAACTTAATTTGGAAAGAACACTTAGAAAATGTTGTGGGGAAGGCTAACTAAACACTTAAAAATGTAACAGACCTACTAAGGAGACTGCCTACACTACGCTTGTCCGTCCTCTTTTAGAATACTGCTGCGCGGTGTGTGGTCCTTACCAGATAGGATTGACGGAGTACATCGAAAAAGTTGAAAGAAAGGCAGCACATTTTGTATTATCGCGAAATGTGGTAGAGAGTGTCACAGAAATGATACAGGATTTGGGCTGGAAATCATTAAAAGAAAGGCGTGTTTCTTTGCGACGGAATCTTCTCACGAAATTCCAATCACCAGCTTCCTCCCTCGAATGCGGTAATATTTTATTGACACCAACCTACATAGGGAGGAACGATCACCATGATAAAATAAGGGAAATCAGAGCTCGTACGGAAAGATATAGGTGTTCATTCTTTCCGCGCGCTATACGAGATTGGAATAATAGAGAATTTTGAAGGTGGTTCAATGAAGCCTCTGCCAGGCACTTAAATGTGATTTGCAAAGTATCCATGTAGATGAATTTTTCGATAATACACTAAAAACACAGTTCATTTTTTGTTTTAGTTTCTAATAGAAAATTGGTAAAATGAACACCTGTGCAATGATGGAATGTGAGGTTTATCAGCTAGTCAGTTTAATAAGTTGTCGTTACGATATACTCGAGGAAGGTATGTGTCGATTCCGCAGAAACGTCGGAACACGCGAGGCAATACTGACCCTACGTCTTACATAGATGTGTTGAAGAAAGACAAAATCTCTATTTATATCATTTGTAGATCTAGAGAAATCTCTGTACAGTGTTGAGTGGGAAACAGTTTGAAACTCTGAAGACACCACTAAAATACAGGAAGCAGAAGGTTATCTGCAACTTTCATAGAAATCAGACTGCAACTATTAGACTTGGAGGACATGAAAGGACAGTAACTTACCTCTGAAGCTGTTAAATCTGTACTCTTATCAAACAGTAAAAGAAACCAAGGAGAAATTTGGAAAGCGAATAAAAGTTCAGGGAGAAAAAAAGTTTTGAGATTTGTTGACGACTTCGTAATTCTGCCAGACAGCAAAGGAATAGGGAGAGTAACTGTACGGAATGGATTGTGTCCTGAAAAGAGGTTATAAAAGGGACATCAAGAAAAGTAAAACAAAGGAAAGGAACGTAGTATAATTAAATCAGGCTATCTGAGGAAATAAGAGTTGGAATAAAGAAAAAGGTAGAGGGGTTTTGCTACTTAGGCAGCAAAATAAAAGTGAAGGCCGCAGTAGAGGAGATATAACATAGCGAGAACAGCCTTGGATCGGAAGAGATTCTCTCTGGTTTCAAGCAGTTAACAGAAGTGGTTAAGACTGCCAGTTTTGCTTCCGAGATGAAAGCAGAGCTCGCCATTAGCAAAATAGTCGACAGGACCGACTGCGGACCTTTGGTAAAGAGCCGAATTCAGGGTGAATCAAAGGCTCAGACAGTTCTGCAGCTTCGTGGACTTTCGCCATTGGGTGGTTTGGTTTCGGGCTACGCTGAATAGGTCAGTAATCCTCTACACACAGGAGGCGGCTACACAGGTAGCAGGGACTGTGGGTCATTGACTGGATGGGTTTCTCGGTTAGAGGGTCCCGGGGAAATACAAAAAGGGCTTCAGTCTCAAAGGGTGCTGGTCGAACATAGGAAGAACATAGATACATGAACCATCGATATAACAGTTGTAAATTGTCGTAGCTATGTTCGGAAAGTAAAAGTGTTTCAAGAGGTAATAGAAAGCACAGATGCTAAAGTCTTTATAAGCACTGAAAGCTGGCTAAAGCCGGAGATCAGCACAGCCAAACTTTCTGCGAGAGGTCTAACGGTGTTCCGAAAGGATAGGCTAGACACGTTGGCGTGTTTGTTGCTGTTAGAAGTATTATTTTGTAGCGAAATTGAACCAGATAATTTCTGAGTATGGGCAGGAGTCACCTTGGCAACAGGAATAAAATAATTTGGTCTTTTTGCCGACCTCCCAACTCAGATAACACAGTTGGGTGATAGGTTCAAAGGAAACTTGTGTAAAATTTCAAACTCGTACCCGACTCTCACATTTATAGTTTGTGGTGACTAATTTATCCTCGATAAGTTGGCGAAAATACACGTTTAAATCAGGAGGAACGCGTAAAACATCATCCGAAATTGTGCTAAGCGCATTTTCTGAAAATTATTTCGGGCAGTTAGTTCATGAGCCAACGCGAAAAGTAAACGGTTGTGAAAACGCACTCGACCTCTTAGCAACAAGTAATCCTTAGCTAATAACAAACATCAAAACGGACACAGGGATTACTGAAGGAACGGTTGTCATAGCGAGATTGAATATTGTAATTCCAATATCCTCCAAATAAACTAAAAAATATACCTGCTAAAAAGCAGATAAAAATTCACTTGTCTTCCTGAGTGACAATCTATACTCCTTCCAAATTAACAATGTACAGTAAGTGTAGACTATATATAGCTTGAAGGGAAAGAAATAGTATCGACAGCATTTATACCAAATAAATTAACAAACGACGGAGCTGATCCCGCTTGGTACACACAACGGGTCAGAACACTGTTGTAGAAACAACGAAGAAAACAAGCCAAATTTAAACAGGCGCAAAATCCCCGTGATTGGCGATCTTTTACAGAAGCTCGAAATTTAGCGCGGTCTTCAATGCGAGATACTTACAATTTCCACAATGAAACTTTATCTCGAAACCTGGAAGAAAATCCAAAAAGATTCTGCTCGTATGTAAAGTATACTAGCGGCAAGATACACTCAATGCCTTCTCTGCGAATAGCAGTAGAAATACTATCGACGACAGTGCTGCGAAAGCAGAATTACTAAACATACCCTTGCTACATTCCTTCACCAAAGAAGACGAAATAAATATTCCAGAATTCGAATCCAAAACAACTGCCAAAATGAGTGACGTAGATGTACGTAGATATCCTCGGAGTAGTGAAGCAACTTCGATCACTTGATAAAAGCAGGTCTTCTGGTACAGACTGTATACCAATTAGATTACTTTCAGAGTATGTTGACGCAGTAGCTCCGTACCTAACAAACATATACAACCACTCGCTCGAAGATAGATCCGTACCCAAAGACAGGAAAGTTGCACAGCTCACACCAATATTCAAGAAAGGTAGGAATAATCCACTAAATTACAGCCCCATATTATTAACGTCCATATTCAGCAGGATTTTGGAACACATATTGCGTTCGAACGTTATGAATTACCTCGAAGAGAACAGTCTGCTGATACACAGCAACACGGCTATGAATTACCTCGAAGAGAACAGTCTGCTGATACACAGCAACACGGCTATAGAAAACATCGTTCTTATGAAACACAACTAGCTCTTTACATACACGAAGTGCTGAGTACTGTTGACAAGGTATTTCAAATTGATTCCGTACTCCTAGATTTCCAAAAGGGCTCTAACGCTGTACTACACAAGAGGCTTGTAGTGAAATTGCGTGCTTTCGGAATATAGTCTGTTACGTAACTGGATTCGTGATTTCATTTTAGAGACGGCACAGTTCGTAGTAATTGACGGAAGGTCATCGAGAAAAAAAAAGTTATTTCTGGTGTGCCCCAAGGTAGTGTTGCAGGCTCTTTGCTGTTCCTCAATTATATAAATGAATTAGGTGACAATCTGGGCAGCGCTCTTAGGTTGTTTGCAGATGATGCTGTCGTTTATCGACTACTGAAGTTATCAGAACATGAAAACAAGTTGCAAAACTATTTAGAAAAGATACCCGAATGGTGCGAAAATTGGCAACTGGCTCTAAACAAGGCGAAAAGTGAGAGCTCATCCACATGAGTGCTAAAAGGAACCAGTTAAACTACGTTTACAGGATGAATCAGTTTAATATAAAGGCCATAACTTCAACTAAATACGTAGGAATTACAATTACGAACGATTTTAATTGGAGAGAACACATAGAAAAAGTTGTGGGGGAAGGAAACGAAATAAGTGCATTTTATTGGCAAAACAGTGAGAAAATGTAAGAAATCTACTAAAGAGGATGTCCACACTACGCTTGTCCATCCTCTTCTGGAGAACTGCTGTGCGGTATGGGACCCTTACGAGATAGGATCAACGGAGTACATCGAGAAAGTTCAACGAAGAGCAACACGTTTTGTATTATCGCGAAATACGGTAGACAATGTTACTGACATGTTACCGGACTTGAGGTGGACACTTTTAAAACAAGTTTCTCGTTGCGACGGAATCTTCTCACGCAATACCAATCACCAGCTATCTCCTCCGAATGCGAAAATGTTTTGTTGAAGTCGACCGACACAGGCAGAATCGATTATCATAATAAAATAAGGGAAATCAGAGCTCACACGGAAAGATACAGGTGTCCCGTTCTCTCCGCGCGTCGTTAGACAGTGGAGTAGTAGAGAATTATTGTGACGGTGGTTCGATGAACCATACCAGGCACTTTAGTGTTTGGTAAGTATCCATGTCGATGTAGACGTAGACTGTTGGAAGTAACTGTAGGTTTTTTCCTCCTCCGTTAATGCTGCCACAAATGGTTTCGAATTGGCAATGTAACGCGCTGTAAAGCCAGCATATCACGAAAGAAGATGGGACCAATTACGGCTTGCAGACTCTGCATACCAAACCTCAATCTTTTGACCCTGCAATGGTGTTTCGTGGATGTTATGCGGATTTTCCGCTGTCCAGAACCTGTGATTCCGTGAGTTGATTTAACTGCTCAGGTGAAACCAGGCTTCAGATCCATGTCCAAGCCATTCGTTGTTATCTCATTGAACAGCCACTCAAAAACTGGAGACGCTAAGGAGCATCTGCTGGTTTTAATGCACGAACCGAAGACACTCAGTAGGCATGCGTGTGCAGGTTCAGGTGGGGTATTCCACCGCATGATCGACGTGATACCCCGGTCTCTTGCGATAGGTGCCACGTTGATTTGATAGGAATCTGAAGCATTTTCTGGCGGACTGCAGCCACATTTTGTGATGTACAGCCACATTTTGTGATGTACAGCCACGTTTCGGAATGTGTTTTGACTTGTTCAAAACAGATCCTATCTGACGCCATTTTCGGCCTAACTGTTTGTATGGCATTCGTTGCTAGTACTCTGACGACGGTAAACTTTGCGGCAAACAACTGACCACACTGTTTCCGCGATTTTATCGTCACGTAATTTTCCACAACGAATACCCGCCGCGCCAATGTGAGCACCATAGCCCCCTTTGCAGTGCTTCGCTCGCGCTGACGCAGACCGCACTACGCTCTGAACCGGCGGGGAACACGTAACAGGCGTACAAGTGGTACGCATGTCACGGTTTGTGGTTCTATGCTTACATTCATGTCCAAGAGAATCCACTAGCCCGGGCCACTTCTGTTGGCCCCACGCGGTACTTTCATAGGGGATGAAAACTTTTCCCGTCTCCAGGACAAAATGGCCACTTCAGCAGCTCAGCGCCAACTCTCAAACGCGTGTTTGGGACCTTGATTGTGGAAGCGAGTTGGAATAGGAAATTTGGAGATGAGCTCTAAAGTTTTAGGAGAATAGTTCAAGGGTACTATGATATCGTTGATTAGATTGTGGTTAACCATCTGCCGACGCATTTTATAACACTGCGAGATCGGAGATAGAGTTAGTCTTTGAAATGGCGCTGCTTTCAGCTTCAACAAGATGTGCTACACCAAAATTTGATTATCGTCAAACATAAAGGAATACAGGAACTGATGCTTTGGGAAAAAGCATCCCAGCTTCTACTGCCGGATAAGGTCATTTATCTGTAAAAATTCTAATTTTGTATTCAGAAGTGGCACAACGGACAATTATGACCAGCTGGTCACATATACATAAACGTATGCGGTACTTAGTCACATTTCCTAGCATTGCACTTACTTGTTTGTACATTTTTCAGTAATCCGTCAACGAATGTGCAGTTTCAGTGCAGTAATTAAAACTCAGCGGAATTGAAGAAAATCCACATTTAAACAGCGCAACATGACGCCGTTTTAAAACTCCGGTATATCCACATTGCGGTAGTCTATAGGATCAAAAGCAACAGTCATCGCTTAGTTCAAATGGCTCTAAGCACAATGGGGCTTAACATCTGTCACCAATCCGCTAGACTTCGAACTACTGAAACCAAATGAACCGAAGGACATCACACACATCCATGCCCGAGGCAGGATTCGAATCTGTGACCGCAGCAGCCGCGCGGTTACGGACTGAAGCGCCTAGAACCGCTCGGCCACTGCGTCCGGCTTGTCGCTTGGTCCACGAGCTGTTCCATTCATCTGTGCACCGAAACTCCTTATTGCATTTTGTTGACGATTGAGAGAGAAACTTGCAACAGAGCTACTTCTATTTTGGGAAAAATTTACATTTGTTTGATCGTTAATCGGATATAACGGCCATGATACCCTTTCTTACTTTTTTTAGTACCCTTTTTCATCATAATTAATTAATAAATAATTTTAAGAAGATATAGTAGTAAAGTAAGTGTCTATATAGTCAATGTAAATAAGTAACACTATGAAGTACTTTTACTGCTGCCGATGATGATGATGATGATGATGATGTCGTCAGCAGATAAAAAAGGAATTTATGGGTGTACAAAATACCCATCCAATGTAGCGAGTTCTGGGAAATAGAAGTTTAAGGAGACTGCACCAATTACGAATACTGGTAAATACAGTGGTCGTGTCATTAGCTGTCTTATGAAGCTGGAGATGTTATTTATTTCTCTAATATAATGCAGGAGATTAATCCAGAATCGTGTTCCTGCTACTGAGAACTATTTCGAGAAACTAACTGAACGATGGATTGGGACAGAGGGCAGTTTACTCTGATAGGAACTAGTATTTCTCATGTTGTTCAGACGAAAACTTTAAGATTGAGGAAAAACGTGAGGGATAGCGAAAGTTGGTAAGACAGTAGAGAAGGCAGAGTGTATGGAAATATCTGCGCTTTTCTGCACGCAACCAGGACAGCTGTGAAATATTATCGGTGTCGAACATCACAGATACGTCGAACATAGGCATTCATAACCTGTCGGAGGTGCCTGAGCTTCCCTAAGAAAGAACGTGCAGGATAAAATCACTGTAATCAATAATTGCAGATATGTTTCTTTTTCGGGTCAACAGGTAAGAGTTTTTTATATTTTTGTAGACCGTGGAGAGATGATGAAGCCTTATTGCACATAGCAGTTATATGCTCAGTCCAGTTTAGATATACATCTATTATTACTCTTAAACTCTTTGCTTAGGGAGAGAAGTTTATATTTGTCCCATTTAGCGGAAGACTGTAGGGGTTCGCGATATTCCGGGCTAATGAGCCTGGAATGACCAACCAGTAGCTCATGGATTTTGAGTGGGTTGAGCATTAAGTCTATATCGTATACAGATTCTGATAGTGCGCACAGGTGGTATTGAGAATCTGTCTTCAGGTTTATTGGTTTTGCTCGTAGATGCAACTGGAGATCACAGCGTACATGGGGTATTAGTAATATGACGAAACTGATGACACATTGTTGACATACAGTGGAAAGTGTATAGGACCTAATATCGAACTCTGGGGGACGCTTGATTACTTGCGTCCATTGTCATTTAATGGTGCCGGACGTGACGCATTGCTGGTCAGACGTCAGGTATGAGCGCAACTATTCCACTGCAAATTGCGAGAAATTTAGGTTGGCGAAGTCGACAGTTTCAAAGACTTTGCTGACGTCTAAGCACATAATAGTCGCCTCTTATGCATTCATGGCAAGTGTCAGGCCATCTGTTACCTTTATTAAGGCGGATGTGGTGCGATGTTTACGAAAACCTGATTTGTATTCGTCTAGTAGGCTGTATGTAGTTACGTAGTTTGTTAGCTGGTTGTCACCTATATATTCCAAAGCTTACGCTTTGTAAGTACTACATGTGTTTCAAGAAAATGTTGAACTATTTGTAATCTTTTGCCCCGTGATACCTCCTTTATGATTCTTATTGATCTGCTGGCCGTGAACAGACACGTGCCCGTGTTTTAAAGTCATTTTTATCGGCTTTACCTGTTCGAGGTTGGATACTTCTCGTTTTGCATTCCATTCCCAAAATCACGGAATAATGAGGTGCAACAATACATAACGAACTCAATGGTAGATTTCACATGCTGTGAGAAATGAAACCCCTGTTACAATTCTTTCCAGAAGTTTAAAAATTCAATTTCTAATTTACAGTTTGTCATTTCGATAATATGTATTAAGTGGGTAATCCAACGAAACATCTCGGAATATCCAGAATGAGATTTTCACTCTGCAGCGGAGTGTGCGCTGATATGCAACTTCCTGACAGATTAAAAGTGTGTGCTGGGCCGAGACTGGAACTCGGGACCTTTGCCTTTCGCGGGCAAGTGCTCTATCTCGAGTTAGAGTCTCGGCCCGGCACACAGTTTTAATCTGCCAGGAAGTTTCATCTGCCAGGAAGTTTCATCTCGGAATATCTTCAGATTATGCAAAATAACATTAAGTTTGCTGTTAAACAATAGTCAAACATAAATGAGTCGTTTCATTCCCAATCATTGCACATTTGTTGCCTTTTTATAGAGTTTTAACACTCTGTGATGTAAGCTTTTTATCTCTGTGCTCATGCAGCAACGTTCGTTTTTCACAGAAATATACACGGCGCGCCAATGTAAAGGTCTCTATTAAACTGAACGCTGTAGATTTCACGCACGCCATCTCCCCTTGACATCAGTCGTTGCAGTAATATAACAGCGGTCTAACAGCAGTCTGTTGCTGCTCCAGAGGTATATTGACAGGTTGAGAAATACCTTCTCTGACTGTGAATAACTGATCATCTTTTTTGTCAGAAATGCACTGTTTTAGTAGTAAGCTTTGTTAGTTCAGTTCACTGCCTCCAAATTTTTAAAGTGAAAAGATCCAATGAGAATGATTATTGTTATAGTCCTCCAAAGTTATGGCATCGTTGCTGGTTGTTCATTCGCCTTCTCATTAGATTGCATTTTGTTGGGACTGTCTACCCATTTCACGAACGGACCAGTAGTTAATAAAGGATGCAATAGTTGTTGTGGTAGGCATTTTATAAACCTTGAGGTAGGTACTTCAGGCTTGACGATTAGAGTTGCATTTTTTTCAGCGTGGGGTATTTTCCTTGTGGGCGTCCGCAGTTTTCGTAGAGAGAGAGAGAGAGAGAGAGAGAGAGAGAGAGAGAGGGGGGGGGGGGGAGGCGACGGGCGGCCCTGGGAAGAGGAGTAAATAAGTGCCCGCTTCGAATGCTACAACTGTGGTCAGACATGTGTAGACAAACACAAAGCTGTAAACGTATTTTGTTAGCTGTCCCGCGCCCTGGTTCCCGGGCTCGATTCACGGGGTCAGGGATTTTCTCTGCCTCGTGATGACTGGGTGTTGTGTGATGTCCTTAGGTTAGTTAGGTTTAAGTAGTTGTAACTTCTAGGGGACTGATGACCATAGCTGTTAAGTCCCATGGTGCTCAGAGCCATTTGAACCATTTGTTAGAAGCTGGACCCTGCAAACTGTGCATGCACAATTAGAGCTTAAAAATCCAGTTTGAGAATTGTTATTGTACATACATTTTTTTAAAGGTGTTGTTCTTACGATTTACTTAACAGATGTTTCCTTTTTCTTCTGTTGCAGGTGAGTACCAGGATGATCATCCACGGTAGGGCTCGCACAGAGCGCATTGACCTAAATGCAGTTGATCCGTCTCGTACGCAGATCTTCTCACGCTGTAACTTGGCCTATGGGAGCGTGGAGCGTTCCCTCTCTGGTCCAATCCTTCGCTTGTAAAAAGCTGCTACGGGGAATATGGTGTATTGTTGTGTGTATCCAGAAATCTGAGAGTTGACAGTTACGCGGTGTCTGACTCACCAAGCAGCAGTGTTGCGTGTTTGTTTATTTTTCAAATTCCACATTCCGAACGGTTCTGCTTCCTTACCTTCGCGGCTATTAAGTCCTATCAACTTCAGATTTCCTATTCTGCAGAGATATTAAAACTGCCAATCACCATCTGACAGTGGCCATCTGCGTCTGATAGAGTATAATTCAGGGCAGATCCCCGGCGTATTGGACTTCATTTGAATTCATCTTAGTATCAGATAAACCAGTATGTTTGAGAGTATTACTTTTTCATTTCAGTCGCATGTAAATTTTAACATAGTTGTTTGTTCGTGGTATGTACGTCCGAGAACAGCTTTTCTTGGTTAACCCGAAGTTTTCATGCAAATAATTCAGTCTTAGTAGCAGAGATATCGTCTCGGGGTGCACAATAGGACTTTCCTCGAAGTCTTCCATAAACAAATTTGCGATCACAGGACGCAACCTGCTAGGTCGTAGTCTCACTATTGATATCTCTGAGTTTGGTCATCTTTGGTGGCACTAGTGTTCAGTGTGTGTGTGTGTGTTTCCTGCGTTAGTCCAACAACCGAGGTTTTAAATTTGCCTGTACATCGTCTGTCCGTTGTAGTTTACCTTGAAAATGGCGGGGTGTGCTCCCGCCCAAATATCGGCTGTCGCTATTATTACCTGACTGAATTCTCGTGAGTTGTTTGAAAAAAGAAGGTGCTGTTTAAGGCTTTCCCGACGTAATGGGTATTGCAGGAGCTCCTCTGGCCTTGGTTAATATGACGTCGCTGAGACTTTTGTAGTTCTTTGGACGATGGCTTGGTCATCATCTTCGATGCTGTTTGGTCGATACTAAACATTATGGCCTCAGACTGACAAACTGGTTGTTCATTGAAATATACAGGGTTGACATTAATAAAACCGACAAACTGCAGGACGGTCTCCTGACAGGAAACGGAGAGAAAATGGTCCCATGAACATGCGTCCGGAAATGCATCGTTGCCACGGTGATGGCGCTGACGATTGAAAGTTCCTCTGACCACGTGCCGTGTGTTACTTGTGCGTTTGCCGAGCGGTCTAGGGCGCGGCAGTCGTGGACTGTGTGGCTGGTCCCGGCAGTGGTTCGAGTCCTGCCTCTGTCTCTCTCTCTCTCTGTGTGTGTGTGTGTGTGTGTGTGTGTGTGTGTGTGTGTGTGTGTGTGTGTGTTTGTCCGTCCTTAGGATAATTTAGGTTAAGTAGTGTGTAAGCTTAGGGACTGATGACCTTAGCAGTTACGTCCCATAAGATTTCACACAGTTGTTACTTGTGCGTTTCAGGCTGTGAGATTGAAGCAGCGTACTGTAAGCAGCAGAATGGTCCGGTATTCACGTCGGGAAAAACCCGAGATGGTGCTTGCTCACGACCAAGCAGATGGAAACGGTTGAGAGGCAGCACAATTATACTGAAAAAAGTTTCCTCACAGACACAACCACACC
Organism: Schistocerca gregaria; assembly: GCF_023897955.1. Taxonomy (NCBI): domain Eukaryota; kingdom Metazoa; phylum Arthropoda; class Insecta; order Orthoptera; family Acrididae; genus Schistocerca; species Schistocerca gregaria. The sequence goes on along the minus strand of NC_064920.1, from coordinate 199,302,420 downwards.
GCACAAGATTTGACGCCCCTTTTTGGGTGTTTGTGTGATCATGGGTCCTTTCAGAAAGAAGAACGTACGAGGAGGCAGCGAACTATGCTTACACCAGGTTTGGAGTACCTGGTTCTACAGGATATTACGACGAATGCTAGTATAAGCTCCAGGCAAGTGGCCCACCAACGTGGTTTAAGCCACAGTACGATTATATGTATGGTGCATGACAACCGCCACTATTATTATCACGTGCAACGAGTGCAGGTATTATCAGCAGCGGATTTCCTTCTACGGGAAGGATTTTGACGGCCGTTTATGCATCACACTTACGGGATTTCTATCATCAGACCTCTTTACCGACGAAGCAAGCTTTGCCAGAACTGGTATCATGAATCTGCATAATCGCTATCTGTGGCTTAAAAACAATCGTCGAGGAGTGGTTGAGGCCCCTCATCAGCATCGGCTCAGCGTCAATTTGTGTGCAGGGGTCGTTGGCGATCACGTACGTGGTTCGGTTATTATTCCACAACGCAACAGCGGAGGAAGGTACCTGGACTTCCTGCGGAACGCTCTGCCTGGGCCGCTTCAGAATGTGCCGTTGGCAATACATGCTGTGTGGTTTCTGCACGACTGAGCACCATCCTACTTCACCATCACAGTTCGCCGACATCTGAACATGATCTTCGCCGGTCATTGGGTTGGACGCGGAGGCCCTGTAGCATGATCTGCTAGGTCACCAGACTTAAACCTCTGGGGGCATCTGAAAAGCGTTTTGTATGTTGAACCAGTTTCTGATTGGCAGATCCTTCAACAGCGAGCTCACGACGTTGGCGACGCTACCCGGAGAGAGGCCGTAACGTGCGAAAGAGTGCGGCAGTCAGTGATGCAACGTGTGAAAGCGGCCACTTTGAACCTCTTTTGTGACATGGATCGATGGAGCTCGGTGTGCTCCGCGACGATTTGTTGTCGTTTACGCACAACGTTCGTTTCCGGACTTGCGGTCATAGCACTTTTTTCTCTCTGTTTCTTATCAGGAATCCGTCTCTGCAGTATGACGGTTTTATTCATGTTCACCCTGTACTGCATTACTGAAGAACGCGACACTGTTTCACTGCGGCTACTATGGGAGTTTACGGTCTATGAAGACGTCACAGCACAGAAGCGCTGGCGTAGCGCGGAGAGAACAGACAGGCAGGCGTGTGCGCTGGCATGGCGCCAGTCAGCTGGAGTAGGCATTTACCTCTCATTGTTACCGTCCGCCCGCCGCAGCCTAACTTCCTGGCCCCACGAGCCGACTATATTTGGACCCCAGTCGTTATTTCAGCTGTCGTCGCTACACGCGTCTTGGACTCAGCTGCTAGAGGCAAAGCCCCCGATGCATCCCCCTCTCGGCAGCCGAACTCAGTTCCTTCGTCTCAGTTTCAGGGATCGGTTAGGGATATTTTCTGGGTATTTTGGTGCAATGGAGCCGTGGTTCCCGGTAGCTTGTTGCTGAGTGTAACGGTCCTGGTACACCATTTTTTTCCGGCTAAAATAGTGCGGTAGTAGAAAGACTGATGCGAAAGCAATGAGCGGAGGCTTCAGAGGCACAGAGTTCACAACGCGCTGTTCCGCAGAGACAAGACAATTAAGACTTTGTATTATCCAGTTTTGTGTACGCTCTTAACTGATCGGTATTCATTTGCACCAGACCTATTCCAGCTATATTTGTTTGTGTTTACAAACTGTTAGGTAGTTATTACAAAGAACATTTCTTGTAGTATTATTCCAGCAATGTGCAAAGTGTCCCAGGAGGAAAGATGATGATTCAGGTATATGATAGAAACGATTATTCGAAGCTAAGAACTCCAGTAAACGTAGGCTCTAAAAGTATATCTTCAGACCTACAAGCGAGCACTTGTTCGTTTTGTGTTGGGTTGTTTGGGGGAGGAGACCAAACAGCGAGGTCATCGGTCTCATCTGATTAGGGAAGGGAGTGGGCCGTGCTCTTTCAAAGGAACCATCCTGGCATTTGCCTGGAGCGATTTAGGGAAATCACGGAAAACCTAAATCAGGATGGTTGGGTTCAAATGGCTCTGAGCACTATGCATCTTAACTTCTGAGGTCATCAGTCGCCTAGAACTTAGAAGTAACCTAACTAACCTAAGGACATCACACACATCCATGCCCGAGGCAGAATTCGAACCTGCGACCGTGGCGGTCGCTCGGCTCCAGACTGTAGCGCCTAGAACAGCACGGCCACTCCGGCCGGCTAAATCAGGATGGCCGGACGCTGGATTGAACCGTCGTCATCCCGCATGCGAGTCCAGTATGCTAACCACTGCGCCACCTCGCTCGGCCTTGTTCGTTTCCGCCAATGTGAAACACATCTCTTTTACTAAACAAATGCCCATAGCTCGTAAGATAACCATTTTAGAGCTCATGTTTACTTGAGCTTCTGCTTCGATCGATCGTTCCTTCCAGTCACATTCCTGAATACTGGCCATTCCTCCTGGAACACTGTTGTATATCCCATTTTGTTCTTAGGAATTCGCCACGTCATTTACAAAATGACTGACGTGAAAGGGGGATGATATATATTCAGTTTAGCGCAGTGTGCAACTATTTTTTTTTATTGCAGCATGAAGACATGATAGTTACTTACTTTTCGACTAATCATTTGATATTCTTTCGTTGTGTTGGCCTCTCCCGGAGAGGCATAACACTACCGAAAACGGTCAGATGAGTATTCTAGGCTCCCAGTTAAGATTCTTAGACTGATAACTTAAAATTTCCTGGGGATTTTTATTGGTTGCCCTAACAGTAGTGGTTGACAGATCCAAATTATAACAAAATTACAATGAAATGAATACCCCCTAGCTGCATACAGGCGTTGATATGTCAACGGGGACAGTCGAAAATGTGTGCCCCCACCGGGACTCGAACCCGGGGTCTCCTGCTTGCATTGCAGACGATCTATTCGTCCTTTTTTTTCATTTTGTTCGTTGTTGTTCGTTGTTGGTCGTTGTGGACGTCACAAGACATCCGTTCGAGTTCGTTGTTGACCCTTTCGCTCAGTTTTTTATTACAGACGCCAACCAGCTCTCTGATCGAACATGCAGAGCTGCCGTCCCGGTAATCCATCTGAGCCACCGAGGACACACAGAGTGCTACTGCAGGGACCTCTCTCTGGCACGCCTCCCGTGAGACCCAACTTATTGTCCCGCACTATATTCTTAGTGCCCCTGCCCATTATACTCATTACTCGCGGATTTTTGCCGATTCCCGTAAGAGTCCGGGTACTGTTTATGCAATCGCACAGAAGAAGTCAAATGGCCGGTGAGTTATATATATGGATGGTATCTGTTCCTTTGGACATATCTTTTCCAGGTAAAATTTTCTTATTATGTTCAATCTACATTTAATGTTTTCTTCTACCGCCGACGGTTGTGTGCGTATTTCGTGATGCATTAGGAGTTTTATGCCGTCTGGTATTCGAACTCAGAACGTACGGTTAACTCGTCCCTGAATAGTGTGGTCGGTAAAAACTTTTCTCGTGAAAGACGGCGTTTCAGTTTAGAACGCCGGTACTGCACACGCTTTTAAAACTGTCGCCAAGTTTCAAACCAGCCCAATCTCTGCCGTAGAGTGGAAGATCCCTCTTGGAGTTACTTTGCTTCGCAAACAGTAACACAAATCAAACTATTTTCACCGTGTCGTTTCCGAATAACCGAGCGAGGTGGCGCAGTGGTTAGCACACTGGACTCGCATTCGAGAGGACGACGGTTTGAAACTACTTCCGGCCATCCTGATACAGGTTTTCCCTGATTTCCCTACTTCGCTTCAGGCAAAAGCCGAGATGGTTTGAAAGGGCACCGCCGATTTCCTTCTCCTTCATTCCCTAATTCGTACTTGTGATACGTCTCTAATGACGTCGTTGTCGACGGGACGTTAAACACTACTCCTCCATCTCATTTCCAAATGAAATTCCCTACTTACGTACTTCAAATCGATCGTTTCCCTCTACTGCGATTAAAATGTAGATGCGATTAAAACGTTCCCTTGTTTGACGACAGTGAGAGGTGACAAGCATTTCTTGTGTGGAACGCGTGTTGGGAGCCAAGTCGGTGGTGGTTGCAGTAACGCTGTAGTGCTCGGACAGCGCGCCAGGCGAGCGCGTATGTTGCCGGGAGCGCCTTAAAGGGCCGCCGCATAGCCGACACACATACTCGTATTAGCATGTGGTGTGCCGCAACAGCGCCAACACACCTACGTTGTCGGCTTGCTGGAATGCCGTCCGGCGAGAGGCGTTGCTAGTCGTCTGTGACTCACCGAACAAAACTGTACCTTTGTTGCTGCTCTTCAACCAGAGAGCATCGCGTGCAGCCACGGTTTCCATTAGTATCGAAAGTCGTCGGAGACTGTTCACCAGTAGGGTAGTGATTCATCTCGGTCCTAGCTTCTCGACGTGAAGCGATAGCAAGTGTTTAAGCTACATACATATGTTGAGAAATGTAACTATTCTAAGAAGGTTCGCATTCTTCAAGACGTAACCGGTTTCACGCATACATGCCTACCGTCAAACAAAGTAGGAGTAATCCACTAAATTACAGCCCAATATCGATAACGTCGATTTGCAGTAGGATTTTGGAACATACATTGTGTTCGAACATCGCGAATTACCTCGAAGAAAACTGTCTATTGATACACAGTCAACATGGGTTTAGAAAACATCATTCCTGTGAAACACAACTAGCTCTTTATTCGCATGAAGTGTTGAGTGCTAATGACAAGATTCCGTACTTCTGGATTTCCGGAAGGCTTTTGACAATGTACCACACAGGCCACTCGTAGTGAAATCGCGTGCTTCTGGAATATCTTCTCAGTTACGTGACTGGATTTGTGATTTCCTGTCAGAGGGGTCACAGTTCGTAATAAATGAAGGAAAGTCATCGAGTAAAACAGAAGTGATTTCTGGCGTTTCCGAAGGTAGTGTTATAGGCCCTTTGCTGTTCCTTACGTATATAAACTATTTGGGAGACAATCTGATCAGGCGTCTTAGGTTCTTTGCAGATGAAGCTGTCGTTTATCGACTAATAACGTCATCGGAAGATCAAAACAAACTGCACAACGATTTAGAAAATATATCTGAATGGTGTGAAAAGTGGCAGTTCACCCTTAATAACGAAAAGTGAGAGGTCATCCACGTGAGTGCTAAAAGGAACTCTAGCTTCGGTTACACGATAAATCGGTCTAATCTAAAAGCAGTAAATTCAACTAAATACTTAGGTATTACAATTACGAACAACTTAAATTGGAAGGCACACACAGAAAACGTTGTGGGGAAGGCTAACCAAAGACTGTCGTTTCATTGGCAGGACACTTAGAAAATGTAACAGACCTACTAAGGAGATTGCCTACACTAAGCTTGTCCGTCCTCCGTTAGAATATTGCTGCGCGGTGTGGGATCCTTACCAGATAGGACTGACGGAGTACATCGAAAAAGTTCATACAAAGGCAGCACGTTTTGTATTATCGCGAAATTTGGAGAGAGTGTCACGAAATTCCAATCACCAGCTTTCTCCTCCGAATGCGGTAATATTTTGTTGACACCGACCTACATAGGGAGGAACGATCACCACGATAAAATAAGGGAAATCAGAGCTCGTACGGAAAGATACAGGTGTTCATTCTTTCCGTGCGCTATGCGAGATTGGAATAATAGAGAATTGTGAAGGTGGTTCGATGAACTCTCTGCCAGGTACTTAAGTGTGATTTGCAGAGTATCGATGTAGATGTAGATGCTGCACTAAATATTTAGTACTGTATGAGAAATAATTAAGTCGTCATGAATGCCACGTTCGTTCAGTTGGAAACAATTTATTTAGTTCCAAACACCAAATATACGCTCCACTTGAAAAAAATAGTGATGGTGGTCAGAAGTTAGCGCTGAATGATAACTTACAAACATGAGTAAGCATTTTCCTATATATTATATATTAAATTTCTGTTGCACGCTTTCCTCTAATAGCTACTGTCCACAATAATACAGACAACACCGCAACATTTTTCTGACTGTCCTCTGTAGGTAATTTATGGTAAATGTAGAAACATTCCTTTTATAGCGCTTGTAAAGCTTATGTTCGACAATTATGCTCCTTAAAACTGGGAGTGAGTAATTAAGACATTTTCTTCTGAAAGAAGTCAACATTGTTCGTAAAATGAATATTATATCCTATATGATGTTGAAGGACTTTTTCGTATTAAATATCGTGCAATGAAACGAGGACATCAAAATCAAAAAAACAGAGTGCACGTAAGTAGACATTAAGCGTTAGTCTTTTTAACCAAAGTGATTCGAATCAAACAAACGCGACTTTAACGACAAAATGATTCACACTCTGTAATAGCTGGAGAAATGGTGCTACCAGCGTGCGGTACATAATATGTGAATGTAGCAATTTAAACGTGCGTAAATACGCCTGAACCTGCAGAACTTGAATAATTTACACACAAAATAGTTACAGATGGATACGGTATAAAATTTAGACCGGCTATGCCAAGAAAAAGGTTTTTGAAGAAGAGCAATTTATTGGCTACGAATATAGATTTAAATATTAGGAAGTAGTCCCTGAAGACACTCGTCTGGAATGTAGACATGTATGGAAGTGAAACATGAAGGATAAACGGACAAGAAGAGATGTGGTGCTGCGGAAGATCGTAGATTGCGTAACTAATGAAGAGGTACTGAATACAAGCAGACATGAGACAAAAATTTGTGGCACGACTTGACTGAAAGAAGGAATCGGGTGATGACACTTTCTGATATATTAAGGGATCATCAGTTTAGTATCAGAGGGAAGTGCGACGGAATAAAAATCGTAGAGGCAAACCGAGAGATGAATAGAGTAAGCAAGGTGAAATTGATGTAGATAGAGTAATGCGGAGAAATGCAAAAGCGGGTCTCGGATTTAAGACCACAAAAATTGACTTTTAATTTGCTTCCCATTTACGATAAATAAGTTCAAAATATGCAATTTTAAAGTCTGGCCATATCATTATGAGAAGTGCACATTTGGAATATAGTATAAGTATGGCTTTCCTTCTGTGCGTTATGGTGTACAGTTTTGAGTTGATAAGACTATATATATTCTGGTGGTTCAGTATTTCAACTATGAAAAATAGAATATAAGGAACTGATGCTTTTATAAAACGTCACTAACCACTCTTATCATTTAGAGATGGTCTATAATAGCTCTGAAATAGTTTTGGAATAGAATATTTTAATTACTTCAAAATATACGAGGGGCGTTTAAAAAGTCCGTGCAAAGTCCGAGGCATGGCACAATCGGCGCGTATCGAGGTCATGCTTAGTAGCATCTTTGGAAAGACCGCACACAAAGTTTCATCGATATTGGTCTATTTCTTTGTATCTGGCATTCGTGTGAATCATCGAAGTCGAGTGATTGTCGAAAAATGGACGAACAAGATTTTCGTGTGGTGATTAAAGATTACTTTATGAAAGGTAAAACGCCTCAGGAGACTAAAGAGACGCTTTATAAACATTACGGTGACTCTGCACCTTCGATTAGAACAGTTTATAAGTGCTTTCAAAATTTTCGGAGTGGCCATGTGGGCACAAGTGATGCCGAACATTCTGGACGCCCCGTGGAGGTTACGACTCCAGAAGTCATTGATAAAATCCATGATATGGTGATGGATGACAGAAGGGTTAAGGTGCGTGAGATTGCTAGTGCTGTGGGCATCTCGAATGAACGGGTACATAATATTTTGCTCCAACATTTGGACATGAGAAAGCTATCCGCAAGATGGGTTCCGCAATTGCCCACGCTTGACCTAAAACGGAATCTTGTGAAGTGTTGTAAGGATGGTTTGCAGCTGTTCAGAAAGAATCCGCAGGACTTCAAGCGTCGTTTCGTCACTGTGAATGAAACATGGTTACGTTAATATACTCCTGAGACCAAACAACAATCTAACAATGGGTTAACAAGGGAGAATCTGCACCAAAAAAGGCGAAGACCATTCCTTCGGCCGGAAATGTTAAGATGGCGACTGTCTTTTGGCATTCGCAAGGGATAATCCACATCGACTATCTGGAAAAGGGTAAAACTATTGCAGGTGCATATTATTCATCGTTATTGGACCGTTTGAAAACCGACCTGCAAGAAAAACACCCGCGATTGGACCGCAAAAAATTCCTTTTCCATCACAACAATGCACAAGCACACACCCCAGCAATTGTGGTCGCAAAATTAATGGAAATAGGATTCCATCTCGTTTCACATCTCCCCTCCTTTATTCTCCAGACCTGAACTATTTGTTCCCCAATTTGAAGAAATGGTTGGCGGGACAAAGGTTTTATTCAAACGAGGTGATGATTGCAGGAACTAATAGCCACTTTGCAGACTTGGATAATTCCTGTTACTCGTAAGGGATCAACAAATTAGAACAGCGTTGGACGAAGTGTATAAGTCTAAAATGAGACTACGTTGAAAAATAAAAACAGGTTTACCCCAAACAAGTAAGTAGTTTTTATTTTTGCACGGACTTTTCAAACGCCCGTCGTGTTTAACTGCAGCGATACTTGCTCAGACCGAGCGAGGTGGCGCAGTGGTAACGCACTGGACTCGCATTCGGGAGGACGACGGTTCAATCCTTCGTCCGGCCATCCTGATTTAGGTTTTCCGTGATTTCCCTAAATCACTGCAGGCAAATGCCGGGATGGTTCCTCTGAAAGGGCACGGCCGACTTTCCTTCCCCATCCTTCCGTACACCTATGAGACCAATGACCACGCTGTCTGGTCTCCTTCCCCCAACAACCAACCAACCGACCAACTTCATCAGAGAATTTTTAGGGCACCGTACTTCAGTTGGGGAAAAAGGGAACGCTTATCGGATAACTTTATTGTCCGCCCGTCAATTAAGACACCCTTTTATCAGGAACCGGTAGAGGTGTCAAGTTGAAATTTGTCAAATACTAAGGTCTACCGTCACCTGTCGGTGTAAAAACAAAACCTTCTGAGTCAAAGCAGTACAAAGGCGCGGTCATTTGTCACATATTTTCGTGCGCAAACTCACTCATCGAAACCTGTAGACTCCGGAAGTGTATATGTAATGAAGTTTGTGGGGCAGTCTCAGAGCGCAAGTCGTACTCGCACTTGTTCGGGTTTCTGATTTGATGTCGCGAATATTTCAAAATTCCTATGTTATTGTAGGTAACTGAAGAGTGTTTTAGTTTCGTCTATTGCAGTTGCTATTTATAGTTTAGTTTATTGGAATGGAACCGAAGCTCGGATTGGACGAGAAGGACGCGAAACTGCATATGACAATTTCCAAGAAAACGTCCATACAGTCGTCTTAAGTGGTCAAAGGAAACAGCTGAAAATAGTATTCAGGATGGCCCTATACATAGCGCCACGTCACCCGGTAGGTTGCGAGCCGCTTTTACAGTTGCTCACCTCGATCGTTGAGAACCCTTGGTAGTAATTTCCCGAGGAGTGCTTCCGCTTATCCGTGCTGCGCTGAGAGCCGATTTAAGAGCCAAGTAATACAACCGGTCATTTAGGAGCGGCAAACTGGTGAGACGTAAAGCGCAATAATTTTAAATGTCTTAGCAACAACAGAATAAGCGACAAGTGATGTCTGAGGCAGTGGAGGGGAAAGGGTGAGAAATGGTACGTCGCTTGTGTGGAAAAACATTCCCATCAGCATCTAGCTGAGATATTCTAACGTAAGGCACATCCATATGTATTTTTTACCATGTTGTTCCACACTGTTAACCTTTTCTGTTAATCTGTTGTAAATAGATATAGTTGTTTACATGGCCTTAAAGATACACACATACACACGTGCAGACACCTGCATACAACTACAGTTGTCAGCAACCAGTCTGCTGACTTCAAAATACATACATGTTATGAAAATGGGTTGTTTATGTATGTAGAATGAAGATGCGTACGTATTTTCCCTATGTCCTCCTAAACCACTGGACCAATTTCAACCAAACATGATACGCGTATCCCTTACTGTCAGTCAACAATATTTGTGGTGTCGGGAAGCACCTGCCCATCATACTTAAGATGATATGACACAGAGCTATGAAGATGCGTTGCCGTAAAGACGTTTCTAAAATCGCGTTGTAGATATACGAAGCAGCTGCGCCCGGCGTACAGAAACCGCTCGCCATCAAGTGTCTTAATTTCGATACTGTACTTCTGCATTTCTACATTATGCGTATTTACTTGTACAACTATTTCTTAATTTCGTAGGTGTTTTTACGAATACGTGGAAATGAAATTTTGTTCGATATTACACTACAAACACAATTCATTTTTTGTTTTCGTTTCTAATACACGGCCAATGCCGGGTTTGTCAGCTAGCAGTAAACAACAGGAAACGACTTGATCCCTTTTCAGTGCGTTCGGCCACAACCTTGAACATAGAGTGAGGGAATTAACACATGGAAAAGTCGGAGAATATTTACGCCTTCGTAGACGGAAGGATAGGAACAGATGCATTATCTATTGTATGGCGAAATGAGGAGCTGGTTGAAAAAGCATCCGCCCCCAATGTTCGGAAAGTTAAGTGCCCTGGAGAGCGGTGTGCCGGTCTCGCGGCCTTTATGACGCATCCAGCTGATACCATCTGCCACGGCGAGCGGTCAGCATTGCGTTTCATGGGAGCATGATCGCAGAGTTAAATTTTTTATAGTTTTTATCTAAAGTGCGCTTCCTGATTGTAATACATTGCGGGTTATGTTGGTTAAATCTAGCGTTGACTATGGTTTGTAAATTAAATGCGTAAGCAGTGGCATTGACCTGTCGTGGATGTAGATAACACGTGACGTTATCTAGATATTGTCGTGTTAGCACATATTCTCTTATCTGGAGCATAAAATACTGTTGGTGAGACAGTATTTGATAGTGACATGTCACTTAGGGCGTACTGAACTACTACGTCTAGGATCGATATGTATTTGTTAAAAACAACACAGATCAGTATTGTAGTTTCGAAGCGTACTTATATCCTTGTTTCTGAATTCGCCTTACTGCTTCTTTTCCAGGCTCTTGGTGAACTAGCTTGGAGATTTTTCGTCGTTCTGTGTGAGGTACACTCAAAGCTGCTCACGGGTATCAAATATCTACTACCTCAAAAGTACGTTAAACTGATAACCCGATACTTTCTGTATTCCTCGCAGTATCTGATTGGCACACCAACTTTATCTGTTGACCACATTACCCAAGAAGAATCTTCAGTTATCTTTTTTGTAGTCTTTCAGATGACTGTTGAGCTGGCCCCAAAGACCTAAAGCAGCAAAAAGGGAATTCAGAGGGCCTTTTCTCTCAAAGTGCTTTTCATCTATGTATAGAATCTGAGCAGCCATCTTCCATAGTTTGCAGATAATGCTGTCGTTTGCCCCATAGTAAAATCATTAGAAGATCGAAATGAGTGGTAACATAATTTAAACAAGACTTCTGTATGGTGTGAAAACTGGCAGTTAACCTTAAATAATGGAAAAATGGTTCAAATGGCTGTGAGCACTATGGGACTTAACTTCTGAGGTCATCAGTCCCCTAGGACTTAGAACTACTTAAACCTAACTAACCTAAAGACATCACACACATCCATGCCCGAGGCAGGATTCGAACCTGCGATCGTAGCGGTCGCGCGGTTCCAGACTGTAGCGCCTAGACCCGCTCGACCACTCTGGCCGGCAAATAATGAAAAATGTGAAATTCTCCACATAAGTAGCAAAGGATCGGTTAAATTTCGTTTACTGTATGAATCTCATAAATATTTGAAGATTGACGATTGAACTAAATACCTGCGGATAACAGGCACGTAGAACTGATCTGGGGATGGCAAACCAAAGAATACGTTTTATTGGCAGAAAACTATGAAGATGTAACGGATGCATTAAAGACATCGTCTACACTGCACTTGTCCATCCTCTTCTGGGTGAACACTGTGTTGTTTCTTATATTTATTTACCATATGGCTTATAGAATCATATTTTAAAAGTACATACAATTAAGTTGATAAAAGATAAAACGTTATGAATCACTGCAAACAATACACCTGTAGATCAGTATGTATGTGTGGTTGTACGTATGCATGTCTAGGTAGTAAAAAATGCTCGAGAACCAGCAGCAGAGAAAGGAAGTTGTGAGACCCATTTTTCATCATAGTTATAAAGACTCCAAGCAGTTACTTGCTGCAGATGTTACTCCTGCAAAGTCTTTCCAGGTGCCCATGAATTTTCTTTTTGGGCAGTCGTGCAAAACGTGCGCTAGCGTTTGTTCCGATGTTCCGCTGTCGCACTGACCATCATCGGTAATTCCCACTTCTGTAGCTTCGCTTTGGTCACGGCGTGATCAGTTCTGATACGGTTGGTGGAGCCCCTTCTTTTTCTTTCTGGGTAGCACCCGTGATCTATGGTGACTTAACTTCTTACGACCATGGGAGAACGTTCACCGATTTCTCCATTCATTTCTTAGATTATAGCTTTTTGGGGACGAGCTAGCCAGTTTCTACACAGTGGTTTGCTTACCCAGACTGGTATTCTAGATTTTAATCGAGTGCGTGGTAAGTTGTTGTGTGTTTCATGAATTGGTACGTCTGTGAATCTTTAGAGTTTCTTCCGTTAATATGTTAGTGCTTGTCGGAGGTTTGGAGGGACAATAGTGACGAGTACTGGCAGTCGTGGTGTTGGTGTGGATCTAGAAATTCCTGACACGATCCTCATTTAGTCACTTAAATGGGTGTTTATTTTGTTGACATGGGTACTTCTACGCAAACAGTAGAAAAGTACTCAGCGACAGGGTACATAAGTACTTGTGCTGTAGTTGCTAAGATTTTTGCATTAGATGTCGAGCTAGCACCAGCAAGTTTCCGTAATATATTGCTTCTAGATTTTAGCTTCAGTCGTGTTAGTTCTGGACCAAGCGAGGTGGCGCAGTGGCTAGCACACTGGAATCGCATTCGGGAAGACAACGGTTCAATCCCCCGTACGGCCATCGTTATTTAGGTTTTCCGTGATTAACCAAAATCGCTCCATGCAAATGCCTGGATGGTTCCTTTGAAAGGGCACGGCCGACTTCTTTCCCCGTCCTTCCCTGTTCCAATGAGACCGATGACCTTACTGTGTGGTCTCCCCCAACCCCCACCCCCTATTACTTCTGGGTTTTTCTTAAATGTCAGATATATTTCGAGAGTCAAACCCAAATATTTGAGGTATCGACATTGTCGTAATTTTTTGTTACGGAAGATTATATTCAATTCTCTGTGCGGTATGGTAACTTTACGAGATGGAATTGAAGGAGGGCATTGAAGGAGTTGAAAGGAAGGCAGCTCGAAATAGGGGAGTGTGTGTCGCGGATATAATAAGGGATTTCGTGCGATAATCATTAAAACAAAGGCGTTTTTCGATGCGGCGAGATCGTCTCGGCAAATTCCAGGCAGCAACTTTCTCGTGCGCATGCAGTGGTATTTTGTTGACGCCCTCCTGTGTAGGCGAAATGACACTTGCAGTAAAGTAAGAGAAATCCGAGCGCTCGCGGAAAGATTTGGGTGTTCGTTTTCCGACGTGCTATTGGATAATTGAACGGTAGAGAAAAAGTCTGATGGTGGTAAGGTTTTAAGGGTTTTTAGGACAGCAGTCTTTAGCGCCCGGAATAAACAGTAATGATACTAGTGTGGAGGAATATCATGAAACTAGTGAAATGAGAACTACGAATAAAAAGGTAATGGAAGTCCTGAAAAACTTAATCTCACTCGCAAGCAAGCAAGGAAAATGAGTCTCAAATCCAGAGTAAAAGGGGAAAAGCGAATACCTGCGGCTGGGTCATCACTGGAAGAAAAGAATCTGACCCAGGCAGCACACTGAAATTTGCAGAATAAAAGCTTTGGCCACAGTCTAGACATACGACAAAGTGTTAAAACCTTCACCACACATGCTTCGTGATCAGATAAAATTGACGGGCGATCTTCACCTAAATTTGCTTCTGCTCGTTTGACATTAAATAAAATGCACTTAGTTCGAATGTGGCGTACAATGACTTTGAGCAGAGTAATCAGTACCCAGAACAACCAACTCTGGTCGTAATCACGGCCTTGATGCGCCTGGGCAGTGAGTCAAACAGAGCTTGGATGGCGTGTACAGGTACAGCTACCCATGCAGCTTCAACACGATACCATAGTTCATTAAGAGTACTGACTGCCGTATTGTGACGAGCCAGTTGCTGGGCCACCATTGACAAGACGTTTTCAAATGGTGAGAGATCTGGAGAATGTGCTGGCCAGGGCAGCAGTCGAACATTTTCTGTATCCAGAAAGGCCCGTACAGGACCTGCAAATGCGGTCGTGCATTATCCTGCTGAAATGTACGGTTTCGTAGGGATCGAATGAAGGGTAGAGCCACGGGTCATAACACATCTGAAATGTAACGTCCATTGTTCAAAGTGCCGTCAATGCGAACAAGAGGTGACCGAGACATGTAACCAATGGCATCCCATACCATCACGCTGGGTGATAAGCCAGTATGGCGATGACGAATACACGCTTCAAATGTGCGTTCACCGCGATGTCGTCAAACACGGATGCTTCCATCATGATTCTGAAAACAGAACCCGAATTCATCCGAAAAAAGTTAAGCTTTGCCATTCGTGCACCCCAGGTTCGTCGTTGAGTAGACAATCGCAGGCCCTCCTGTCTGTGATGCAATGTCGAGGATAACCGCAGCTATGGTCTCAGAGCTGATAGTACATGATGCTGCGGACGTCGTCGAACTGTTCGTGCAGATGGTTGTTGCCTTGCAAACGTCCGCATCTGTTGACTCAGGGATCGAGACGTGACTGCACGATGCGTTACAGCCATGGGGATAAGATGCCTGTCATCCCGGCTGCTAGTGTTACGAGGCCGTTGGGATCCAGCACGGCGTTCCGTATTACCCTCCTGAACCCACCCATCCCATATTCTGCTATCAGTAATAGGATCTCGACCAACGCGAGCAGCAATATCGCGATACGTAAACCGCAATCGCGATAGGCTACAATCCGACATTTATCAAAGTCGGAAACGTGATGGTACGCATTTCTCCTCCTTACACGAGGGATCACAACAACGTTTCACCTGGCAACGACGGTCAACTACTGTTGGTGTATGAGAAATCGGTTGGAAACTTTTTTCATGTCATGACTTTGCATGTGTCGCCACCGGCGCCAAGCTCCTGTGAATGCTCTGAAAGCTAATGATTTGCATATCAAAGCATCTTCTTCCTGTCGGTTAAATTTCGCGTCTGTAGCACGTCATCTTCGTGGTGCAGCAATTTTAATGGTCAGTAGTGTAGTTCTCTTTGACTCTGTTCCAAAAATTTATGTCTGAATTGCAGAATGGATGTATACCTAGCTACTCGTGACTGGCACATGGTGGCCTGGAGCTGATGGTGTCTCGATCTCCCGGACATTGCCCGGTTGTGGCTCGTCGGCAGGCGATGTCTAGGAAGAGATGAGGTGGTGTGGGAACCTGCGACTCGGGGCGCGCAGCTGGCGGAGGCCAGCGAGGTCAGTGCAGCTGAGCCGGTCTCGGCTTCCCACGGCTCGCTGGTCGTGACGCAGGCTGGGGGCTGCGGGCGTGCCCGCTGATTCACCAGCCGGCGCCTCCTGAGGAGCTGGCCTGGCCTGGCCGAGCCGAGCCTAGCGCGCTTGCGCAACGCCGGCTTTTTCCTGCGTCCTCTCGCTAGCTTCTGCGTCTCGACGCAGGCTCCCGCCCTGCCTGCCAAACTTCCCGTGTCTTACTCACGCATTATCCTCACTACGTAGCATACCAATTCGTGACCGCTCATGTGTAGTAACCCTGTTCGCTTTCTGTAGTCGTGTCAGCAGTTTTCCGGCTGCATAGGGAAGGGGGTTTTCCGTATGATCCTCCTAAATGCGTGATAGTCGAAGCAATCTAGATGGATTTTAAGGGCCAATATTTTCCCAGTACGGCCATTGTCTCAAAGATTCCTTGCTGAGTGACTTCTAAAGGATATTCCAGAAAGCAGAAAATGAAGGCCTACTTTTTGCACCTGATTTTGATTTCCTGGAATGCCTGTCGGTTAAATAACGTCGCAGCTCAAGAAATCTAAGAGCCGGCAGGGAACCCACGTGCGGTTGAGGTAAAAGTCGTGTGCTCTCCTTGGCCGACGTTGACGTCTACATCTACATTTATACTCTGCCGGAAGGCCTCCGTGCGCGCTCGAACCTCTCTAATTTTACATTCGTGATCTCCACGGGAGGTATAAGTAGGGGCAAGCAATATATTCGATACCTCATCCAGAAACGCACCCTCTTGAAACTTGGCGAGCAAGCTACACCGCGATGCAGAGCGCCTCTCTTGCAGAGTCTGTCACTTGAGTTTGCTAAACATCTCCGTAACGCTATCACGGTTCCCAAACTATTCTGTGACAAAACGCGTCGATCTTCTTTGGGTCTTCCCTATCTCCTCCGTCAACCCGATATGCTACGGATCCCACACTGATGAGCAATACTCAAGTATAGGTCGAACGAGTGTTTTGTAAGCCACCTCCTTTGTTGATGGACTACATTTTCTAAGGACTCTCCCAATGAATCTGAACCTGGCACCCGCCTTACAACAATTAATTTTGTATGATTATTCCACTTCAAATCGTTCCGCACGCATACTCCCAGACATTTTACAGAAGTAACTACTACCAGTGTTGTTCCGCTATCATATAATCATAAAATATAGGATCCTTCTTTCTATGTATTCGCAATACATTACATATGTCTGTTAAGGGTCAGTTGCCACTCCCTGTACCAAGTGCCTATCCGCTGCACATATTCCTGCATTTCGCTGCAGTCTTCTAATGCTGCAACTTCTCTATATACTACAGCATCATGAGCGAAAAGCCGCATGGAACTTCAGACACTTGAGTTTTTCGGTATGTAGTTTTGAAGTTGCGAGTAGGAGGAGAGTTTGTGGGAAACCATGTGACTGTGCGAATACGTAGTCCCTATCCGGCCGCGATATTTTGTTCAGTCATCTTGTTGTTCCTCTCGGCAGATGTTGTTTAGTAGCTTGGACTTCTACTGTATCTATAAAAAAAAAATTCCTCAAACCGTAGCGTGGAGCCATTTGCTACCTGAAGGTTCTGTGGGATAAACATGACTTGTTTGGCCAGGCTAGAGTTGACACACTGATCTGACGACAGTCCTGCGATACCTCTTAACATCGCGCCGCACCTACTTTTGGACGGTGTAGTGCAGCAGCCAGACGTGCCATGGAAGTCTCGTGCAGAAACATGGAGCCATGCTGCCTCTAGAACCGATCATAATCACGAAAGTGTTAGCGGTGCACGAACTGACCTCTCGATTATATCCCATAAATGATATTCAGATCGGGCGATCTGGGTGCCCAAATCATTCGCTCGAATCGTCCAGAATGTTATTCAAACAAACCGCGAACAATTGTGGTCTGGTGACGTAGTGCATTGGCATCCATGAAAATGGATCGGAACATGCAGTCCATGAATGGTCTCCAAGTAGCCGAACATAATAACTTCCAGTCAGTTAGAGGAGAGGGCCTACTCCATTACATGCAAACGCCTCACATACCATCATGGAGCCACCACCAGCTTACACAGTGCCTTGTTGACATTTTGGGTCAGCCGCGCTGAGGGGCCGTGCGGTTTGAGGCACCATGCTCGGTTTGCGCGCCCCCTTCCGCCCAAGGTTTGAGTCCTCTCTCGGGCTTGGGTGTGTGTGTGTTGTTCTTAACGTAAGTTGGTTTAAGTCGTGCGGCAGCCTTGGGACCGATTACCTCAGCAGTTTGGTCCATCAGGATTTCACGGACAGTTGAACATTTAAACACTTTGGGTCCGTGGCGTCGTGGGACCTACGCCACACTCGAACAATACCGTCACCTCTTACCAGCTGAAATCTAGGCGTATCTGATCAGGCCACGGTTTTCCAGTTGTGTATGACCCGACCCAATCGATGTGGCCACGAGCCCAAGAGAGGCGCTGCAGGCGATGTCATACTATTAGTAAAGGCAAAAAATGTTTCAAATGGCTCTGAGCACTATGGGACTTAACTTCTGAGGTACCAGTCCCCTAGAACTGAGAACTACTTAAACCTAATTAACCTAACATCACACACATTCATGCCCGAGGCAGAATTCCAACCTGCGACCGTAGCAGTCACGCAGCTCCAGACTGTAGGGCCTAGAACCGCTTGGCCAATCCGGCCGGCTTAGTAAAGGCACTCGTGTCGGTTGTCTTCTGCCACAGCCCATTGACGCCAAATTTCGCCACAGTGTCTTAAAGGAAACGTTCGTAGTATGACCCACACTGATTTCTGCGGTTATTGCACGCAGCGTTGTTACTCTGTTAGAAATGACAATTTTGCACACACGGCGCTGCTCTCTGTCCTTAAGTGAAGGCCGCCGGCCACTGTTTTCCGTGGTGAGATGTAAAACCTAAAATTTGGTTTTCCGGACACACTCTTGATGCTGTGGATCTCAGAATACTGAATTCCCAAACAATTTTCGAAATTGAATATCCCATTAGTCTAGCTCTAACTACCATTGGCGTTCAAAACCTGTTCATTCCCTTCGCGCGGCTGCAGTCCTGTCGGAAATCTTTTCACCGCCATCTGCATATGAGCATATCGCTGTCCCATGACTTCTGGTACCTCAATGTAGATACCAATAAGTTTCATCTGTTTCTATGCAAATTTTAACGCGATGTGTTTAAGTGATCTTCCCACCAGCGACTTTGAACTCTGTTCCTGTTTTGTTGTTTATCGGCGTGTGTCCTAATTAACCAGTTCGAGTGGATGCTATGAACATACAAAAGTTCCCGACTAAGTCTGTGTAGCAGTACCTCGCGTAATTTGTCTCTCGCGACGCTGCGGAAGCTTAGAGGACTGACGAAAGGGACGTTTCATCGTGTACCCATAGATGACTGCGGCAGTGTTGACATGTCACATTGTTCACTTCTTAGAATCGTATCAGACAGTAGCGGCTCGTGAGTATATATTCTGGATGTTCACAAAGTTTTAGATTCAGATAAATTTGAGAGGGTGAAATAATACCAGCTGCTTTATAACTGTTGCGCTTGTAACAAGTTTATACACAACTTATGCATAACTTACCAGACAAAAGAACAAAATTCTGTGGAATTTTGTCTACATAAGTTTACTGCAATAACGAAATAATGTGTAAGCTTTTGCAATTCTATATTTCGAATTTTTTGTAAGTGAGAGTTTTCGTGCTTTTCCATTATTTGATTTCCTCACTTTCTTAACCAAAGGATCTGTTCTGAGGCCATAGTTCCTTTGCGGGTACCTTTAGTTGGTAATTTCTGTTCTCCGAATGAGACGTTCGCTCTGCAGGAGTGTGTGCACTGATTTGAAACATCCTGGCAGTTTAAAACTGTGTGCCGGCCCGAGACTCGAACTCGGGATGTTTGCCTTTCGCGGGCAAGTGCTCTACCGACTTAGCTACGCAAGTACCTCTCACGATACGTTCTCAACAGCTTTATTTTTCTGTCACCGTTTAAAATATATTCAACATAGTTGATGTTTTCACCGCACACGAAGGCCGATTACTAACTCCAAACACAAATTGCCGTTTGTGGAAATGATTAAAGTAGTCTACCAAAACGGCCACTTAACTGGAATACAAATGAGGCGCTGAGATCCATGATGGCCTAAAGCACACCGGCGTCGATCGCACATTTAAGTGATTGTTAGAGAAATTAGTGATACAGCATTTCGTGAAGTTTCATGTATACAATGTGGGCTTACACCACAGATAATCCTCACTCAACATAAGATCACCAGATTTAAGAAGCTCGAATAAATGCTACTGCCTCACAATCGACGGTGGTGTGCTTTAGACCCTTACGATTTTTAGCATCTCAAGCGGATTACTGTATGCTAAAATTTACAACTTAATATACTGTAACTCATTCAGAAACTCACCAAATTGGTTCACTGCTAGTACGACTTCAACATTTACTGACATCTGATCTAATTTTACTGCATTATATAGTGAGTGAATTAGCATATCTGAGAAGTGTGCTATCATCGAGCAAGATTTATGCCGAGCGAACGAGGATAAAAGTCTGCTGCGGTGTGCTACCACCTGGTCGCACTGCCGTTAAGTTGTAGTTCAGTGTCAAGGACTAGCTGTGCACATTGTTTATCAAATCTGTAGGTATTTGCCGCTTAAGGCAGTTACGTCACGAGAGTTGTGGATGCGCAAAAGCTCCTTAAAACGTCCACAACTGAAGGTGTGCTTGCGACCTTGATTTCCACGGAGTCAAGAGCAGCAGTAGCACGGTAGATTTAAGTGCGGAATCTTTCAAATTGCACCGTCTATGTTACATTTAGCAGCATTCAAAGAAAAGTAGCCAATAAATACCCAAGATGTCGAAAGTTGGGTGTCCACGTGCTATTGCACTCTTACACAACTGCTGCCACTGGTATTAGAGACTGTTGTCCCACCTTTCTGCAGTGTGTGACAGAGCAGGTGTTTTACCTGTCACGTACATGACAGTAATGAGTGCTTCAGTGTTCTTCTAGCGAAATTTCGGGTCGATAGCGCTCCGCAACCATTGTATTACCAGACAAAGCGAAGTGAACACCTGCTTAGAGTGGCAGCACTGTCCTGCTGACGTCCGGGAAATGGAAAGGACGATAGTTCTAACATCCATTCTAGTATTATTAGAAGTGCCGTGCCGCAACACGATTCCTGTCTCTGCACAAGTGCCCTTAACCGCCAGTTTCGTTTGACAATAGGCCTACGCTTCACACACTACAACTACCACAATACACAGTGTTTATAAATTAGTTGTACGCAAATAATCTTCAACTGTGAAAAGGTGCACAGAAATGTTTTTTGTAGCACAAAATGCAGTATATCTCCAAGGTACATTTACAAATGTTCATTGTGGCTGCCTTTTGTAACACGACAAATGTACTATTCGTTACCAGCTTCGTGCCAAATCCTATGAAGAAAATTTTGAAGTATGGTGGTAACTGCTTGTATTACGAGTTGTCGCAGCTCGTCGACGTTTCCTGCAAGCGGAGGAATAAATACTGTCTTTAATATAACCCCCATACACGGAAGTCCTTGGGGGTTAAATCAGATGATCGTGGTGGCCAGGAGAATGTTTCAGCACATATAGTCCAAGTCGGCACGTTCCTACGGAGATAAGACAGCTTCACGGTGAAACTGTGATGACGCACCGTATTGCAGGGAAGTAAATTCTGTG
Organism: Schistocerca gregaria; assembly: GCF_023897955.1. Taxonomy (NCBI): domain Eukaryota; kingdom Metazoa; phylum Arthropoda; class Insecta; order Orthoptera; family Acrididae; genus Schistocerca; species Schistocerca gregaria. The sequence continues at coordinate 199,281,158 of NC_064920.1, read as the reverse complement.
CCAATATTAAGTCGTTATTAAGGCATTACATAATGTTCAAGCATGTCTAGGTACTATATTCCAGTTAACGTTGGCTGGCCGGGGTGGCCGAGAGGTTCTAGGCGCTACAGTCTGGAGCCGCGCGACCGCTACGGTCGCAGGTTCGAATCGTGCCTCGGGCATGGATGTCCTTAGGTTAGTAAGGTTTAAGTAGTTCTAATTTCTAGGGGACTGATGGCCTTAGATGTTAAGTCCCATAGTGCTCAGAGCCATTTGAACTAAAGTTTACTCGGCAAAAAGAAAAAGACGGTATATCTTGTTACACCTTACAGCGCAAGAAACATTTACCTTCGGCGAATTCCGAACATGATCGATTACCTGACATGATTTCTGCTCACACCGCATTACCGTAGGGTATGGAAGGTGGCTTAGTCACTGAACACAGTTTTATTACGAAAATCGTCTTCAGTCTGCATGTACAGGGTGTTTCAAAAATGACCGGTATATTTGAAACGGCAATAAAAACTAAACGAGCAGCGATAGAAATACACCGTTTGTTGCAATATGCTTGGGACAACAGTACATTTTCAGGCGGACAAACTTTCGAAATTACAGTAGTTACAATTGTCAACAACAGATGGCGCTGCGGTATGGGAAACTATATAGTACGATATTTTCCACATATCCACCATGCGTAGCAATAATATGGCGTAGTCTCTGAATGAAATTACCCGAAACCTTTGACAACGTGTCTGGCGGAATGGCTTCACATGCAGATGAGATGTACTGCTTCAGCTGTTCAATTGTTTCTGGATTCTGGCGGTACACCTGGTCTTTCAAGTGTCCCCACAAAAAGAAGTCACAGGGGTTCATGTCTGGCGAATAGGGAGGCCAATCCACGCCGCCTCCTGTATGTTTCGGATAGCCCAAAGCAATCACACGATCATCGAAATATTCATTCAGGAAATTAAAGACGTCGGCCGTGCGATGTGGCCGGGCACCATTTTGCATAAACTACGAGGTGTTCGCAGTGTCGTCTAAGGCAGTTTGTACCGCCACAAATTCACGAAAAATGTCCAGATAGCGTGATGCAGTAATCGTTTCGGATCTGAAAAATGGGCCAATGATTCCTTTGGAAGAAATGGCGGCCCAGACCAGTACTTTTTGAGGATGCAGGGACGATGGGACTGCAACATGGGGCTTATCGGTTCCCCATATGCGCTAGTTTTGTCTATTGACGAAGCCGTCCAGGTAAAAATAAGGTTCGTCAGTAAACCAAATGCTGCCCACATGCATATCGCCGTCATCAATCCTGTGACGATACGTGGACGTTGGTGTCATTTGGACCGCAGCAGCAACACGGCGAACGGAAACCCGAGGCCGCTGTTGGATCACCTGCTGCACTAGCTGCGCGTTGCCCTCTGTGGTTGCTGCACGCGGTCGCCCTACCTTTCCAGCACGTTCATCCGTCACGTTCCCAGTCCGTTGAAATTTTTCAAACAGATCCTTTATTGTATCGCTTTTCGGTCCTTTGGTTACATAAAACATTCGTTGAAAACTTTGTCTTGTTGCAACAACACTGTGTTCTAGGCGGTGGAATTCCAACACCAGAAAAATCCTCTGTTCTAAGGAATAAACCCTGTTGTCCGCAGCACACTTGCACGTTGTGAACAGCACGTGCTTACAGCAGAAAGACGACGTACAGAATGGCGCACCCACAGACTGCGTTGTCTTCTATATCTTTCACATCACTTGCAGCGCCATCTGTTGTTGAAAATTGTAACTACTGTAATTTCGAAAGTTTGTTCGCCAGAAAATGTACTATTGTCCCAAGCATATTGCAACAAACGGTGTACTTCTATCGCTGCTCGTTTAGTTTTTATTGCCGTTTCAAATATACCGGTCATTTTTGAAACACCCTGTAGTTGAACATTGCTACACAAAATTCAGCTTGTTTTTCTTTGTCCCTCTCTGTTAAAGCTTGCAACAGTTGGTTTGTAGGGTTCTAATAACAGGAGTTTCCATAATACCTTCCACACGTTAACACTAGGCATATTCAGTTATAAATTGGCACGTCTCTTTGATTTACCCGGACTACGAATATAAGACTGCCGAACCTGTTCAATCGCTAAGTCAGACTCTTCTGGCCAACCAGGCGCGGTTTCCTGCGTAATACACGACTAGTTGTGCCAATTAATAAGTTTGTCTTTGAGGCGGATTTGGATTTATGAAAGCATAAACAACTCTGCGCAGGCTCTGCATCTTTGTACGAGTCGGTGATGATTACTGGGAGCAACTGATTCGCGCATACCACCTAGCGGGAATGTCGGGAACTAACAATGTTACGTAGGAATAAAACTTGAGGAGATACTGCAATCAGAGATGTATCAAACATATCTGTAAGTTATTTATCCTGCTCTGTTTAAGACTACTGTTTTATAACTGATTTATAAACACCCTGTATTTATCGGCAGTACAATGCGTGTGAAGCGACATCTCGCCTGAATAAACAAGTGGTCGCTAAAGTTCTGTTCCTTCATTTTTTCATAAAAATCTAACATAGTGTGCTTTTTTAAAAGATCGTTCGTCTCGATCGCACATGACTTGTTTATTATGGCACATTTTACAACCAAATTACCTAGACAGATTTTTTCTTCTTGTCTTTGCTTGCCTTGGAATAAACTACCATTTGTAAAATTCGTGAAGCTTTTGCACAGTTTACAATTCTTAGCACGGTTCTTAATACTCGAGGATCAATTGTATATTTATGTCCTCAGTGTAGAGTCCCTCCTGTCGTAAGTTTCATGCCTTCGACCTAACAGTCTCCGGTCCCGTCGACGCTGCACTCAGTTCTGCTTCCATCGTCAATAAAATTGATTACGTTAACACCAAGCAGCCGCAGCTGCCCGGAAGACACTTTTCGTCAGCACTTTGTGTGTGTGCAATGCGGCGTAACAAAGCTCTCTAATTCGAATTGGTACGTGGCTCTATCTACGCGTATGGCCATGGTAATTTTTGCTACTGCTGTGTCGAGTGGTACTCGATTAAGCAAATAAAGAAAAACCATTAAACTGCGTGCCAATTATTTACAATTTGGCCGCTGTTCGGGGCTCGCTCGTCTTCAGGAATGCGATAAAGGGTGTAATACAAAAATTAAATTGTGTGTGGTGTCGTGTCAGATATAAAAATTGATAATAAAAGTACACTTACACTAACCACGTGAACTGCCTAGCAACTGCCGGAATTAACTTTGTTTAGCAGAAAACTGGAACGACCTACATTCCCATTAAAATAAAGTAGTTAAGCACCTAACGTGCCTCAACAAGAAATAAAAATCCCCTGGGAAAAGATAACCATTTAATTACATTGCAGCTTGTTAGTCACGAGGTAAAATCAACAGCTCATGCTAGCTTCAGTAGGATGCCACTTGCAACAGGTGTTGATAATTAAAGTGCAGCTACTCACGACGGTCCAGTGTGGGCTGTAAATATCATATGGCAGCAAACTTAGTGAATATAGTAATACGTTAATGCGGAAACGATTTACGTCGGAAAAAATAGTTCCAGTTGTGGCCACGAGATGCAGATCAGGCGCTGTACACGTTATAACATCCACGCTGTCATTTGACAAGCCCTTAAGGTGAGTGCACAGTATGGCTATCGAAAAAGAGAGACAGTGCACTGTTAGTGAAACTGTTGCGTGGACGGCAGCAATTACAGTGTTGCAATGAGAGAATATCGCCGACTGAAAGTTTGAGAAGCTGCCCGATGTCATTTAATGGTGTACAGAAAATTACAATGAAATTCGAAAACATGGGTGAACTTGGTGTGGCGCCTGGAAGAGGAAGACGTCCTATCCCGGTGGACGTTCGTTGCTTAACTGACCATGCAGCATGTGCACCAGGTAGTGCCAGTGTTCGTTCAGCGTCACGAGAATTACTCATACCACGGTCAACAGTATGGAAAGTTTTGCGGTCATTTTAGACAGGTACCCGTTCAAAGTCCAGACGGTGCAGCAGCTGAAACCTCATGATCCGCAGCAATCTACTGATTCTGCTTCTCGGCTACTGATACAGGCACATTTTACAGCACAGGGTGCCGTGAATACACAGAACTGCTGAATTCGGAGTGCTGTTAAACTGCGTCTTGTGCACGAAGAACTGTTGCCCTCGCCGTTTGAGACTGTGTGGTGTGGATTCATAAGCACCTTTATTCTCGGTCAGTTCTTCTGTGAAGAGAGCACATCTAGAGGGCCTGTAAGGTGTGCCGTGACGTCTGCGCTTCATAGTGACCTCCTTATGCGGCATGTAGTTCCTGCTTCAGAAGAGCTACTTAGTGGAAACAGCTGTATTCTTGCAAGATGGGGCAACGCCTCACGCCGCTCGCCCAGTGGAAGATACGCTTCCACGAATGTGTTATTTCCAGAGGTTTTGCAATGGCATGGCCTGCAAGCTCATCTGAATCCATGTTCACAATGGAGAGAAGTCTTCCGAAGTAAGAGTGATTTCAGGTGTGCCGCAGCGGAGTGTCGTTGGACCGATGCTATTCACAAAATACATAAATGACCTTGTGTATAACATCAGAAGTTCTCTGAGGCTATAGTACATCGAGAGGTTGTAACAATGGAAAATTGTGCTGAAATGCAGGAGGATCTGCAACGAATTGACGCATAGTGCAGGGAATGGTAATTGAATCTCAATGTAGACAAGTGTAATGTGCTGCGAATAGATAGAATGAAAGATCCTTGATCATTTAGCTACGTCCGCCCCCGGTAGCTGAGTGGTCAGTGTGACCGACTGTCAATTCGAAGGGCTCGGGTTCGATTTCCGGCTGGGTCGGAGATTTTCTCCGCTCAGTGACTGGGTGTTGAGTTGTCACCAACATCATTTCATCCCCATCGACGCGCAGGTCGCCGAAGTGGCGTCAATTCGAAAGCCCTGCACCAGGCGAACGGTCTACCCGACGGGAGGCCCTATCCACACGACATTTCATTTTTCATTTAACTGCAATATAGCAACTGGAAGCAGTTAATTCCATAAATTATCTGGGAGTAGGCATTAGGAGTGATTGAAAATGGAATGACCATATAAAATTAATCGTCGGTAAAGCAGATGCCAGACTGAGATTCATTGGAAGAATCCTAAGGAAATGCAATCCGAAAACAAAGGAAGTGGGTTACAGTACACTTGTTCGCACACTGCTTGAATACTGCTCAGCAGTGTGGGATCCGTAACAGATAGGATTGATAGAAGAGGGAGAGAGAGAGAGAGAGAAGAAGATCCAACGAGAGCAGCGCGCTTCATTCCAGGATCATTCAGTAATCGCGAAAGCGTTACGGAGATGATAAACTCCAGTGGAAGATTCTGCAGGAGAGACGCTCAGTAGCTCGGTACGGGCTTTTGTTGAAGTTTCGAGAACATACCTTCACCGAGGAGTCAAGCAGTTTATTGCTCCCTCCTACTTATATCTCGAGAAGAGGCCATGAGGATAAAATCATAGAGATTAGATTAGAGGCCACACAGAGGCGTACCGACAATCTTTCTTTCCACGAACAATACGAGACTGGAATAGGAGGAAAAACCGATGGATGTACTCAAGGTACCCTCCGCCACACATCATCAGGTGGCTGGCGGAGTATGGATGTAGATGTAGATGACTGCTGGCTCTGGGGCTATCTAAAAGAGCGCGTTTGCCAGCGACACATTCAGTCTGTACCTGATCTGAAGGTGAGTATGCAGGAACATGTTGCTCACATTCAACCAGGACTAATTTATTTCCAGCATAAATCGGTTACTCATTAACGCATCAGAATATCTAAACCACCCGGTCGGTACATAATCCATGCGTTCTAGTGCTCCGCTGTGTAAATTGGTAGAGCTGGCACGGCCACCGATAAACAGGCTCCTCGGCCACACTGTCGGCATACGCCACTGGAATCCATGGATGGCTGACGCAAAGTGTTTCACAATACACCGCATAAGCTTTTTACTAACTTCATAGTGCTGATGCTGTCTGAAAATGTCTTTATTCAACTACTGGTTTCAACCTTTCATCACAGGGTGTTCTGCACACGCCAACGCGACAGGAAAGCACACACACCGGGCAAGGTGGCGCGGTGTTTATTCGGGAGGACGACGGTTCAGTCCCGCGTCCGGCCTACCATAGTTAGATTTTCGTCATTTCTCTAAATCGCTCCAACGAAATGCCGGGATAGTTACTGTGAAAGAGCACGGCTCATTTTATTCCCCGTCGTTAACACAATCCGAGTTTGTGCTCCTTCTGTAATGAGCTCGATGTCGATGAGACTTTAAACCTCGTCTTCCTTCTCCTGGAAAGCATATAAGCATACAAGTAGGCGTAATAAAGTAATACTGAGGGATCAATCCACATGGAATCAGAGTTTATAGTACTTAAAACGATTTCAATTCTGCAAGTTCATCAAAACTGCGTGAAGCACAGTCGAAACCATGTAAGGAACTAGTGTACTCAAGTCACATGCCTCCCAAGTTTAGTGTTCCTAATACTCTACACAATTAGAAGTGTTTGCCATTTAAACTGAACATTTGGTAAGGACAACCGAAAGAGAGCACGCGAGGGCAAAAATATAGCGTGCTGTGTACAAGTCAATGATACCAGTTTTTAAACATAGTTTTAACAATCGTTTTCTGATGGCTTACCATCATACAAACATATTGGAAATAGCATCGAATAATTACATCTACATCTATACTCCGCAAGCCACTCAACGGTGTGTGTCGGAGGGCACTTCACATGCCACTGTCATTACCTCCCTTTCCTGTTCCAGTCGCGTATGGTTCGCGGGAAGAACGACTGTCTGAAAGCCTCCGTGCGCGCTCTAATCTCTCTAATTGTACATTCGTGATCTCCTCGGGAGGTATAAGTAGGGGGAAGCAATATATTCGATACCTCATCCAGAAACGCACCCTCTCGAGACCTGGACAGCAAGCTACACCGCAATGCAGAGCGCCTTTCTTGCAGAGTCTGCCACTTGAGTTTGCTAAACATCTCCGTAACGCTATCACGGTTACCAAATAACCCTGCGAGGAAACGCGCCGCTCTTTGGATCTTCTCTATCTCCTCCGTCAACCCGACCTGGTACGGATCCCACACTGATGAGCAATACTCAAGTATAGGTCGAACGAGTGTTTTGTAAGCCACCTCCTTTGTTGATGGACTACATTTTGTAAAGACTCTCCCAATGAATCTCAACCTGATACCCGCCTTACCAACAATTAATTTTATATGATCATTCCACTTTAAATCGTTCCGCACGCATACTCCCAGATATTTTACAGAAATAACTGCTACCAGTGTTTGTTCCGCTATCATATAATCATACAGTAAAGGATCCTTCTTTCTATGTATTCGCAATACATTACATTTGTCAGTGTTAAGGGTCAGTTGCCAGTCCCTGCACCAAGTGCCTATCCGCTGCAGATCTTCCTGCAATTCGCTACAATTTTCTAATGCTGCAAGTTCTCTCTATACTACATCATTTATATATATACTGTGAAAAGCAATGGCCCCACAACACTCCCCTGTGCCACGCCAGAGGTTACTGTAACATCTGTAGACGTCTCTCCATTGAGAACAACATGCTGTGTTCTGTTTGCTAAAAACTCTTCAATCCAGCCACACAGCTGGTTTGATATTCCGTAGGCTCTTACTTTGTTTATAAGGCGACAGTGCGGAACTGTATCGAACGCCTTCCGGAAGTCAAGGAAAATGTCATCTACCTGGGAGCCTGTATCTAATATTTTCTGGGTCTCCTGAACAAATAAAGCGGGTTGGGTCTCACACGATCGCTGTTTCCGGGTTCCATGTTGAATGCTACAAAGTAGATTCTGGGTTTCCAAAAACATGATACGCGAGCAAAAAAATGTTCTAATATTCTACAACAGATCGACGTCAGGAATATAGGTCTATAGTTTTTCACATCTGTTCGACGACCCTTCTTGAAGACTGGGACGACCTGTGCTCTCTTCCAATCATTTGGAATCTTTCGTTCCTCTAGAGACTTGCTGTTAGAAGGGGGGCAAGTTCTTTCGCGTACTCTGTGTAGAATCGAACTGGTATCCCGTCAGGTCCAGTGGACTTTCATCTGTTGAGTGATTCCAGTTGCTTTTCTATTCCTTGGACACTCATTTCGATTAATGTTAATTGTCTACTTTTTACGGTTTTTTGACGGTGGGTCTATAGATAAAGGTAATTTTTGAAAATGGTGTAACATCCTTGATTTCTACACAGAACACTACAGTATTGCGCTACTGTAACTGTAGCTGAGGGTAGTGCATAAACACGATATGTTGACTGTAAATTGTCCTTCCTTTACGAAATATTCAGTTTAAAGTGCCCGACATTATTATTATTTGTACAGGGCGTTTAAATACTTAGCTTATGAATTTGTGTTGAACTAGCCTTCAGTCCCTTGGCTGAAAAGTGTCGCTCAACATGCTGGTCTGTCCTGTACAGGCCTCTCCATCTCTGTATAGACTAATTACTGCATCCTTATTCATTCGAACCTGTTTACTGTGTTCAAGCCTTAGTGTTCAAAAATGGTTCAAATGGCTCTGAGCACTATGCGACTTCACTTCTGAGGTCATCAGTCCCCTAGAACTTAGAACTAATTAAACCTAACTAACCTAAGGACAGCACACACATCCATGCCCGAGGTAGGATTCGAACCTGTGGCCGTAGCGGTCATATTACTGGATTTCGAAGTAGCAAAAGCGCAATAGCTTACATGATGGACAGAATGTTTTAAAGCTGCGCGTTTACTTTTATTTTCCTTGCTTTGCCACAAGTTTTTTAATCTCGCGGTAACTCCGAACATACTTTTTGTAAGGCGATGGTTGCAATGTCAGTTCTGGCGTGCCTGTCGTACCTTTCTTAACGGTACTTGTAATTCTGGCGAAACAAGTTTTTTGAAAAATGATGGTTGTCCCGCGCTTACCATGGTTCGAATTACATGTAAAACTGCCTTGCTCTGCGGAGAGAGAAAGTATTGGGTTAACCTGCACGCACGAAGGTAATTCTATAGTCCGTGGATTAGGATCCCCACTAAGAAATGCAAAGCGATGCGCCACAGGCGGCACTGGTGCGCGAAGAAAACAGCCGTCTTTAAAGATACAGGGGTCTTGTTTTAAGTGTGACCTCGTGTCGCCTTGTCTGTACGCGACTCTGCTGCGGAAAGGCGCTTAGCGAGAATAATGGGGCCTTGTAGCGCGAGTTGTTTCGAAAGGCCCTCTTGGGGGTCGTGAAATTCGCTACAAGCAAGTGTTACTCCCGCTCTTTACATGCAGTTGTTTCAGCTGCTCTCTCCAGCAGAAATCGAAGATTTTCTTCCAGAGCTATAACGGCGCCCAGCTACATTTCGAGAGCTTGAGAAATGACAAATCTGACTGACGAGAGAATTTGGGAGGTGAGACTGTGTGACAATAACAAGAATTAACTGAAACCTATTGTAGCTATACATTCTGAATCTGTGATAATGATACAGATTTTCAGAGATGACTTAAAATATATCAATTTGTGGTAGCAGACCCCTGCTCCGTTTTGGGAGGTTGTGTATGGACAAAACCAAGCAAAACAAGCTCATTAAACTTCGGCTCTGAAGTGCATGCCTTAAGAACTGTGAGCTTTGTTGTTCTTCGCTCTGCGAAACAAATCTCTTGCAGCATGCATTTCAAAGCCCATGTTTATTAGACAATTTTTTTTTTTCCACACTGCCATAGATGATGTCCGCATCAGAAAGTCTTTCGATTATAACTTTTGACACAGGTATTTTCAGGTCTGGGTTCCTCATCTCAAATGGATACTTCTACCCTTCTTGCATCGTCACTGAAAGTTTGTATCATCATCATGAAATGACCCTGTATACAGGGTGATTGTTACACTACTGCCCATTAAAATTGCTACATCAAGAAGAAATGCAGATGATAAACGGGTATTCATTGGACAAATATGTTATACAAGAACTGACATCTGATTACATTATCACACACTTCGGGTGCATAGATCCTGAAAAATCAGCACCCAGAACATCCACCTCGGGCCGTAATAAGGGCCTTGATACGCCTGGGCATTGAGTCAAACAGAGCTTGGATGGCGTGTACAGGTACAGCTACAGATGCAGCTTCAACTCGATACCACAGTTCATCAAGTGTAGTGACTGGCGAATTGTGACGAGCCAGTTGCTCGGCCACCATTCACCAGACGTTTTAAATTGGTGAGAGATCTGGAGAATGTGCTGGCCAGGGCAGCAGTCGAACATTTTCTGTATCCAGAAAGGCCCGTACAGGACCTGCACCATGCGGTCGTGCATTATCCTGCTGAAATGTAGGGTTTCGCAGAGATCGAATGAAGGGTAGAGCCACGGGTCGTAACACATCTGAAATGTAACGTCCACTGCTCAAAGTGCCGTCAATGCGAACAAGAGGTGACAGAGACATGTAACCAATGGCATCTCATACCATCACGCTGGGTGATACGCCAGTATGGCGATGACGAATACACGCTTCCAATGTGCGTTCACCGCGATGTCACCAAACACGGATACGACCATCATGATGCTGTAAACAGAACCTGGATTCATCCGAAAAAATGACGTTTTGCCATTCGTGCACCCCAGGTTCATCGTTGAGTACACCATCGCAGGCGCTCCTGTCTGTGATGCAGCGTCAAGGGTAACCACAGCCATGGTCTCAGAGCTGATAGTCCATGCTGCTGCGAACGTCGTCGAACTGTTCGTGCAGATGGTTGTTGTCTTGCAAACGTCCCTATCTGTTGACTCTGGGATCGAGACGGAGTTACAACCATGCGTATAAGGTGCCTGTCATCTCGACTGTTAGTGATACGAGGCCGTTGGGATCCAGCACGGCGTTCCGTGTTACCCTCGTGAACCCACCGATTCCACATTCTGCTAACAGTCATTGGATCTCGACCAACGCGAGCAGCAATATCGCGATACGATAAACCGCAATCGCGATAGGCTACAATCCGACCTTTATCAAAGTCGGAAACGTGATGGTACGCATTTCTCCTCCTTACACGAGGCATCACAATAACGTTTCACCGTTCAGCTGCTGTTTGTGTATGAGAAATCGTTGGAAACCTTCCTCATGTCAGCACGTTGTAGGTGTCGCCACCGGCGCCAGCCTTTGTGAATGCTTTGAAAAGCTACTCATTTGCAAATCACAGCATCTTCTTCCTGTCGGTTAAATTTCACGTTTGTAGCGCGTCATCTTCGTGGCGTAGCAATTTTAATGGCCAGTAGTGTACTGACGTTTAAGAAATCCCGAAGCGATTCGATTACTCTGAGAATAAGGCGCATGGGGTCTCAAATGTCGCGAAATACCCGAAAAGTGGAAGACAGATGTTGAAAGTATGAGGACACCAAATGACGTACCTCGCCGTACGTGCAGTGGTTGAGCTTACTCGTCTGTAGCATCTGATCATGCGAACAGTGGCCTAGTATTCCCGTCAATCTGGGTCTGGGTCCGCATATGCGGCTGTAGCACGTGGTACTCAGGGCTTGTGTTTTGCATCTGGCAAGCAGTATCTTTGTCACTGCATTAGACAGTTACGTGCTTCCTTTGATGTAAGATTTATTGTTTTATTCACCTGTTCCGTGGTCTACGCTGGTTTCACTGCGAACCACAGTACAAAAAAACCTACCGCATTGCGTCACACGTAAATTAGTATGAGATTCCAAATTGCATCGGTACCAGTAAATGACCTAAGTTTTTCTTTACTAAATATTGCTTGTAAACAGAAAAAAGGAACAAAAGGAAAGAAACAAAAACCAAGAACAGATTTTACTCGGTTACGGCGACGACAATAATTTTATGACTTCTACGTTTACAACAGATCACATTTACAGGTGGTGTTCGAAATTTGCACAGTTTGTTCGAACACAACACATCACTGACTCATCCCTTCACGCCTAAGCCCAACCGCTACACGTGCGTCGAGGCATGTCCTTTGGTGACGTCACATGTTAAACAATTGTTATAAGTTTTTGGGGGTAGTATTTCCCGACATTTGCAACCTCGTGTGACTTGGATCAAATTCCTTGACTCATCCTCACCGAAGTCATTTCGGGGTTTTAATCGTTAATACGAATCACCTTGTATAAATGTTCTGCGAGTCAGTCTCTGAATAAAAGTGTTTTGTAAGTTCGTGTGAGATCTGTTACATGAATAACCTACAACCTTGATTGGAAATACTCTCCGATAAATTGTTTTTACCTGGGAAATAGACGTTTCACATACCTACGTAAATTCGATTTTGTTGCTGTCTTCTCAGTTTTACTTTCCAGCGCGTTAACGAATTATGTTTTGGATTTCACCGTCGCTCCACCATTTGCTGTCCTTACTATCCCATCTAATCTCATGGATCACTTATTTTTGAAACAGAATGCACAAATTCAAAATTACGTTTTCAGGTTCGGTTCCAGTGTCTTTCGAAATTTATTGAAAGAAGTTATTAGTTACATTGAGGCTGTGTACTTGCTTGACAGTATCTTTATTTAAAACAACATTGGCTAATTTTTATTTGTTCCACAGTGTGAGTGCAAATACGAAATGTGCTCGGCTCTGTAGGAACGAAGCTATTGTGACACATATCATGGACTTGACCACCTACAGTGGTTATATAGCAGACACCCGCCATTAGTGGCTAGAATAAATTGTTCTGCGTAAATGTGTAGCATAGACTGAAACAGTTTTCCAGGAAATACGGTAAATGACTGTCATTTTCGACGTACAATGAAAATGACATGGTATAAATTATGCTGAAAGAAAGGGGAAAGTTATTAAAGGAGCTATCGCTGCTTTTTTTGTAGCTCACAAACGAGAAGTCAATAAACATAAAAGTAATAAACAAGTAAAATAAAACGCCAAAGAAACGATTGCAGTGATACGTATTCAAATAGAGATATACTTAAACAGGCAGAACACGGCGCTGCGGTTGGTCAACTCCTTTATAAGAGAACAAGTGTTTGGTGCAGTTTTCAGATCGGTTGCTGCTGCTACGAAAGCACGTTATCGAGATTTGAGTGAGTTTGAAGGTCGTGTTATAGTCAGCGCACAAGCGACGGGACAGCATCTCGGAGGTAAGGATGAAGTGTCGATTTTCCTGTACGACCATTTCACGTGTGTTCCACGTTTCATCCCTATTATTTGCCAGAGGTAGTAAAGTTTTCGAGCAGTATAATATTCTTGTTTTATAATATTATTATACGGGCTGTAAGAAACTATTAATGCATAAATTGGTTGAATACCTATACATCTGATTTCGATGTATGGCTAAGTGCAGTGTTGCCTGTATTTCGGTATTGTAGAGGAAAGACAAAAAATACAGCAGAGAGAAGACAAGTTGAGCAGTCATTGTGAAACTCCGCATTCATGAACGGACGCTGCAAAACACACATTGGCTTTTCCAGCATTTTCACCTGACTAATGGAGTTACAGAGAAAGGTCCACTAAGTAGATACGAAACAGCTGGAAAGCTACTGGAAGCAAGGCCATCGCACGCTGTGTGTTTTCCAGACTCTAAAAAGAACTTCTACATCAGTTTTTTCGTTATCTTTCTGTAACAACCATTGGGCATGTCTGTTGATCTTCAGTCTATCTGTGTGTGGAATATTATTATAATGCTATTCTTGCTTTGTATAGTTTTTCCTGTCGATAAATTTTATAAATATGAGGACGCTGTACTTGCCCATAACCTCGAAGGCTGGCACATGATGATGATGATGATGATGATGATGATGATGATTGTGTGCCGTCATCATATAAACAATGATTCATAGGTTACAATGGATTTGGCAGCTTTTTTAGCCAATTGGCCTATATAGCTGTCGCTGCTATGAAAAAAAAATACATTATTGCTTAGTGACTCATTTTTCGCTTTTGGATGGGAAATCGTGTGACAAGATAAAAGTGCAATAGTACACTGTGACTCTCCTCAACTATGATGTTTCAACTAATTTCAACGTCGTGGCATCTGTTTTTGAGGAGGAGTGCTCTGGTCGCCTGCGCATGTGATTACCGAAGGAATCATTAAAAAGTTCACCAGATATTTGTCACTAATGAAAGTGCGTGAAGTAGCGCAGGTCATGGATGTGTCGACAGGAAGACATTAATATTTCGCGCGGTAAGTTGGCGATGAAAGAACTGTCGGCCCGATAGGTGACCCGTTGCCGGACTGTGGTCTAGGAGCGGGTGCGACTTTTCAATTACGAAATTGTTTGGAGCGGTTCAAGCGAGATCTGGAGCAGCTTCTTCGTTGAATTGTCATCCTCGATGGGACATCGATTTACTACTCCCCGAAAACGTAGCAACAATCAATAGTACTTGTTGCTAGTGAATGTATCCTGACAGGGCGAATACTGACCTATCGGTCGGAAAACTTACTGCGAAGATTTTTTTGGGACTCGAAAAAAAAGGGGATTACTTAGGGACATTATAGTAAGGTGCTCGATCGATTCCAGAAGAAATTGAAGGTAATGGAGACCCAGTTGACCATAGAAAGTGGTGTTTCAACATTGCAGCTTGTAAGAGTATTGCTTTGAAGTTTTCGCCGCAAAACCGCGTTGATCGTGTTTTCTCATGAATTATTGCCGCACCCTCTATATTTGCCCTACCTGGTTGCCTGCGATTTATTCTTATTCACATACACGAACAAAATGCTCGAAGTTAAAAAAAAGTTCATATGAGGTTATTCCAGAGGAGTTTTGAAGTGCTTGGCACTTCATCTTTTCACAGGAGTTAAAGTGACTCGGGCAGTAGGAAAAAGTATGAAGCTGGAATATTATTTAAACAAAGGTGACCTCATTTCTTACAGACTTATTTGAAGAAGAGCACAACACAATAGAGCAGTTCTGTGTTTAACGAGTCGGTGATTATATAACAGTAAGGAAATTCCAATTTAAGTTTTCTTCAGATGAGATTTTTTTTCCGTGTGCCATGGGTATAATATGTAGTGAAACTGGTTGATCTGTAAGTGCCAATCTGTTAGTTACTTTCTACAGTTGCTACGAAGTTAGTAAGTTAAGGCTCGCTTTAGCTCCCAATACATCGCCGGGCTCTTGGAAGTTAGTGCACAAGTTGATGGCGGTCTTGAAGAGGAAATTACTCCCGTTTTACTCACTGTCCTTCGCTGAATGCCGACAGCGGGCTGCAAAGGGTTAGCTCCGCAGTTAGCTTCCCGGCGGCGAGGCGTCCGCCTCATTTCCGGGCGCATTCTCGCGCTCCACTTGCATCGGAAACCATTTCCGGCCTCAACCCCCAGCCTCCAGCTCCTGGTGAGAAAGGTTCTTTGTTTCGGTGGGATCGCCTCCCCAGTCCCCGTTGCCTGGCAACCGTAATCAGCGACGGAGAGCCCCTGGCCTCTCGCAGCTGTTAGGTCCAGCGCAGATGGTCCTTCCACTTCTCGAGACGATTGTCTTCTTCGCCCCGTCTAGAGTCAGTGTTCTAACCACTTCCTCTGTTCCCACTGTTGACGAGCAAATCAATTTCGTCTTCAACTGCGTTTCTTAATCTTCCACTTCTGTTGTCGAATCCCTGGTTTGTTGCTATAGTATGTTCTACATCTATACTCCGCAAGCCACCTGACGGTGTGTGGCGGAGGATACCTTGTATACCTTTATCGGTTCTCCCTTCTATTCCAGTCTCGTATTGTTCGTGGAAAGGATTGTCGGTATGCTTCTGTGTGGGCTCTAATCTCTCTGATTTTATCCTCATGGTCTCTTCGCGAGATATACGTAGGAAGGAGCAATATACTGCTTGACTCCGCGGTGAAGGTATGTTCTCGAAACTTCAACAAAAGCCCGTACTGAGCCACTGAGCGCCTCTCTTGCAGAGTCGTCCACTGGAGTTAATCTATCATCTCCGTAACACTTTCCCGATTGCTAAATGATCCTGTAACGAAGCGTGCTGCCCTCCATTGGATCTTCTCTCTCTCTCTTCTATCAACCCTATCTGTTACGGATCCCACACTGGTGAGCAGTATTCAAGCAGTGGGCGAAGCAGCGTACTGTAACCTACTTCCTTTGTTTTCGGATTGCATTTCCTTAGGATTATTCCAATGAATCTCAGTTTGGCATCTGCTTTACCAACGATCAACTTTGTATGATCGTTCCATTTTAAATCACTCCTAATACGTACTCCCAGATAATTTATGGAATTAACTGCTTCCAGTTGCTGACCTGCTGTTTTGTAACTAAATGATAAGGGATCTATCTCTCTATGTATTCGCAGCACTTACACTTGTCTACATTGAGATTAAATTGCCATTCCCTGCACCATGCGTCAGTTCGCTGCAGATCCTACTGCATTTCAGTACAATTTTCCATTGTTACAACCTCCTCGATACACCACAGCATTATCCGCAAAAAGCCTTCGTGAACTTCCGATGTTATCCACAAGGTCATTTATGTATGTTGTGAATAGGAACGGTCGTACGACACTCCCCTGCGGCACACCTGACATCACTCTTACTTCGGAAGACTTCTCTCCATTGAGAATAACATGCTACGTTCTGTTATCTAGGAACTCCTCAATCCAATCACACAATTGATCTGATAGTCCGTATGCTCTTACTTTGTTCATTAAACGACTGTGGGGAACTGTGTCAAACGCCTTGCGGAAGTCAAGAAACACGGCATCTACCTGTGAACCCGTGTATATGGCCCTCTGAGTCTCGTGGACGAATCGCGCGAGCTGGGTTTCACATGACCGTCGTTTTCGAAACTCATGCTGATTCCTACAGAGTAGATTTCTAGTCTCCAGAAAAGTCATTATACTCGAACATAATACGTGTTCCAAAATTCTACAACTGATCGACGTTAGAAATATAGGTCTATAGTTCTGCACATCTGTTCGACGTCCCTTCTTGAAAACGGGGATGACCTGTGCCCTTTTCCAAACCTTTGAAACGCTTCGCTCTTCTAGAGACCGACGGTACACCGCTGCAGGAAGGAGGATGAGTTCCTTCGCGTACTCTGTGTAAAATCGAACTGGTATCCGATCAGGACCAGCGGCCTTTCCTCTTTTGAGCGATTTTAATCGATTCTCTATCCCTCTGTCGTCTATTTAGATATCTATCTTTTTGTCGTCAGCGCGACACTCTAGAGAAGAAACTACAGTGCAGTCTTCCTCTGTGAAACAGCTTTGGAAAAAGACATTTAGTATTTCGGCCTTTAGTCTGTCATCCTGTTTCAGTACCATTTTGGTCACAGTGTGTCTGGACATTTTGTTTTGATCCACCTACCGCTTTGACATACGACCAAAATTTCTTAGGATTTTCTGCCAAGTCAGTACATAGAACATTACTTTCAAATTCATTGAACGCCTCTCGCATAGCCCTCCTCACACTACATTTCGCTTCGCGTAATTTTTGTTTGTCTGCAAGGCTTTGGCTATGTTTATGTTTGCTGTGAAGTTCCCTTTGCTTCCGCAGCAGTTTTCTAACTCGTTTGTTGTACCACGGTGGCTCTTTTCCATCTCTTACGATCTTGCTTGGCACATACTCATCTAACGCATATTGTACGATGGTTTTGAACTTTGTCCACTGATCCTCAACTCTATCTGTACTTGAGTCTCAACTTTTGTGTTGAGCCGTCAGGTACTCTGTGATCTCTTTTCTTCACTTTTGCTAAACAGAAAAATCTTCCTACCTTTTTTTAATATTTCGATTTACGGCTGAAATCATCGATGCAGTAAGTGCTTTATGATTGCTGACGTTCAGTAATAACAGTTCATTTGGAACGAAATGACGACGTTTGTCAATTTTAAAATTTATAGATACACGATGTCCCTCGAACGACTCGTCAGCCGCATTTTATCTGGTATACCGGCACGTATTTTTAATTTCACTTTTTCAGTGTGTATCTGGAGTCAGCTGAAATAAAGCCCATTTCGTCTTTCATGTGACGCTCAGTATTGAAGGAAATCGTCAGTTTTTGCCGTTTAAACAAAATTATCTTTATATTGAGCAAGTAGTAACGGAAACAAAAGAAAAATTCGGAATAGGCATTAAAATCCATGGAGAAGAAATAATTTTAAATTGAGGTTCGCCGATGACATTGTAATTCTGTCAGAGACAGTAAAGGACTTGGAAGAGCAGTTGAACGGAATGGACAGTTTCTTGAAAGGAGGATATAAGATGAACATCAACAGAAGCAAAACGAGGATAATGGAATGTAGTCGAATTAACTCTGGTGATGCTGAGGGAATTAGATTAGGACACTTAAAGTAGTAAAGGAGTTTTGCTATTTGGGAAGCAAAATAACTGATGATGGTCGAAGTAGAGAGGATATAAAATGTAGACTGGCAATGGGAAGGAAAGCGTTTCTGAAGAAGAGAAATTTGTTAACATCGAGTATAGATTTAAGTGTTAGGAAATTGTTTCTGAAAGTAATTGTATGGAGTGTAGCCATGTATGGAAGTGAAACATGGACAATAAATAGTTTAGAGAAGAAGAAAATTTAAGCTTTCGAAACGTGGTGCTACAGAAGAATGCTGAAGATTAGATGGGTAGATCACATAACTAATGATGAGGTATTGAATAGAATTGGGGAGAAGAGGAATTTGTGGCACAACTTGACTAGAAGAAGGGATCGGTTGGTAGGGCATGTTCTGAGATATCGAGGGATCACCAATTTAGTATTGGAGGGCAGCGTGGAGAGTAAAAATCGCAGAGGGAGACTAAGAGATGAATACACTAAGCAGATTCAGAAGGATGTACGCTTCAGCAGGTACTGGGTGATGAAGCAGCTTGCACAGGATAGAGTAGCATGGAGAGCTGCATCAAACCAGTCTCAGGACTGAATACCACAACAACAACAACAACAACATCTGTAAAGCGGAATTTGACCTGCTTATTCGATAGAGCAGTCCCAAATTAGTCCAGTGTGATATTTGTTTTGTCGATGTGAATTGTCAGGGACGGTAAAACATGCAAAATAACCAGTACTCGAGCAGCGACTGACCAGCGCTGCTGTGTGGCGGTAGCAGTAAGAGCAAGTCAGAACGGCACCGTCGCTGCTGAAAGACTGGTTGTTCTTCGTGTTTTAGTGCCCCTGTTAATTCGTATCGGTAAAAAAATATTACACTAGACGATTTGGGGCTGCTCTCGAATGGGCATGTACGAATTCCCCTCCAAAAATATTTTTTGTAACGGGAAGAACAGACGGTTTCCGACGACACTGTGCGCTGCACGGAAGAGGTGATGAGCAGTATCTATGTTGCATCCAGCTACATACTGTACAAACTAAATTGTGAATATCTGTCGAGACAGCATAGAAAATGCGCCTGTCGACTCTTAGGAGGGACACCATCTATGCAGGTTGTTTAAAAGTTTTTGGATGAAACATCTGGAAGTGATAGGTAATGTCCTGAGATACAATTTTTGCTAGAGAATTTTCACGGACACTTTTCGGCTAAATAGCGTGTCTCTTTGCCCCGGTTTTGTCCCTTAGAGGCAGCAGGGCGAAGGCACTTAGCGTGAGACGTAGTACTGCGTGACAGTGACAACACAGACAACAGTTGCTTGTATGAATAAAAATTGATCACACACACACACACACACACACACACACACACACACACACACACACACACACACACACACACACACACGCGCGCGCGCGGCGGTATTCTCGTGTGGTAACAGAAATGTGTGGTAACAGAAATGTGTGTTTACCCTGTAGTTTCTAATTATGCACGTTTTCGTTACTCAAATCTAATGAGCTGTTGAACGATATTAGTCTAGACCAGGGTTTCTAAACTGTGTTCCTTGCAGCATATGTGTTCTGCGGGAAGTAAGTCATCCGCGAAAAACTATTAATAAAACGGTTCAAATGGCTCTGAGCACTATGCGACTTAACTTCTGAGGTCATCAGTCCCCTAGAACTAAGATCTAACTAAACCTAACCAACCTAAGGACATCACACACATCCATGCCCGAGGCAAGACTCTAACCTTCGACCGTAGCGGTCGCTCAGCTCCAGACTAGCTATCAATAACACTGCGTTTTATCGCGACATTTGGCCGATACTAATTATTGTTTAAAATTGTTATTATGATTTCTATATTGTTATTTATCTTTGTGAATTGAAGTAATCACTGAATAAAACATTTTTATGATTTTTAAAATTTCAAGTAACCTTCAAGATAGACAAGGTGTTCTATCAAAGTACAAGAATTCTTAAAATGTTTTGTCAGAGGAAAAGTTGGGGAACTCCTGGTCTAAACATTTCTGCTACTTAAGTCATATTAGCGATGCTTAAAATGCATTCGTGCAGGTTATAATGCAAATTGAATAAAACTCCATTTTCGTTACTAAGATACCGTTTGGTGCTGTGGAAGGATGCTAAAAATTAGGTGTCGTGCAAAGAAATGGGAAGGTATTCCGCAGAATCGGTGAGGTAAGGCCTTTGTGGTACAGAGTGATAAAAAGTGTACCAATACATCAGAAGTAATGTAAGAGGGGACGATGATGTCAGAAATTGTATCGAAAGGCAGACGTTGAACATATACAATAAATAATTAAGACTGGCTTTAAGAGCTACTTTGAGATGAAGTGTGTGGCGCAGGAGAGGAACAATGGCGAGCCGCATCAAACTAATCAGAAGACCGATGGAAAAAATAGAACAAGGTTTGAGTTTTCGAGGTAGGAAGAGTTAAACAGATAGCAACAGTCCATTGCCTTGAGCAAGTTCGTAAAGCACTGCTGTTTTACACTTGGTAAGGACACAGCGGATGGTGGCGAGGCGACAGCAGGTGCGGGGCAGAGGGGCCGGCCCTCTGCTTTCAGCGGGATCGCCGTCTGGAGTGGGCGTTAAAAGCACTCGCAGCACGGGCTGCCCACGGCCGCTCAATAGCAATCCCCTTTCCCTCGCCTCCGGTCTTAATTCTGGCGCTCCCCTACTTCCGGCCCGTGCGTGCCTGAGGGGACGCATTTGTGGTTCCTCTTCCGCCCTCACACTGCGTTCTATATTTAACGCCTCGTGGACGCGTACAAATCCTCCCCCAAACTCGTCGCTCAGTCGGATGCTGGGTTTAATGTAACAAGCGTCACGAAATACTGTCACACCTTGCAATGTTCCTTCTGCCGCAAAGTCGAAGAAAAAGACCTCTGCATCTGATGACCTTCTGGGAGTAATAATCTTCAGGGATATCAAACAGAATGTTTACATAGGCCCACTCGTTGGAAGATCGGATGGCGCCCATCGGTTTATTGGCAGAATACTAGAAAAATATGTTCACAAAAAGGATTGCTTAAAAACCTCGTGCGACCCATGCTGAATTATAAATGAAGTGTGTGAGACCCGTACTAACTGGGACTGACTAGGAATATTGAACTTAAAGAAGGGCAGCATGAAAGGTCACAGGCTTGTTTGATGCTTGTAAGAGATATGCGCATATACTGGGAAGCTGAATTACTTAATGGTCGAAATAGAAGGAAAGTATCCCCACGAAAAGTTCATTCCAAAAGTTTCAAGGACCAGCTGTATGCGAAGAACCAGGCATATTCTAAAACGCCACGTATCACTCCCGTAGGGATGGCTAAGACAAGACTAGCGTAACCTCCCAACAGAAAATTCCGTAACCTACCAATAATACAATGTGGCTAATCTCTCAATAAAATTGTGGTTCACTTATAACCTTTCAATATTGACTGTGAATTTAAACTGGTAAATTTTGGACGTCAGCAGTGCTGCGTCATGGCCCTGAAAGATCATTCTAAATAAACTGAAAATTTTTACCTCAATTAAGTTGCCGGATAGCGCGTATATATCTGCTCCCATAATAAATTTTTCTGGCACAGACCAGTGCAGTGAAGGCAGATACATTTGTCATGTATAAAAGAGACAACTGATTTTTCTTTACAATAATCGGGATGACCATGGATTGGAGAAATTAGTAAATTCTTTAAACTGAGATGAATAAATGTCAAAAGTTAATTTTTTTATGAGAAAGATTATTGTTAAGAGATTTTTAAAACATTTTACATGGGTCTTGATATAACAATAGTACATTTGCGCGAGGCTGCGTTTACCTTACATTACAACGCTCAGGCACCGCCATCGCTCCCCACGACCGGTCTCGCGAACTCCATACACCAGGCTGTTAGCTACTACTTGCTCCTACTGCCACTCAGTTCCTACTGCTGTCAACACTGCTCTCTGGTCTGAGATTTTCTTATAGCTTACATATCGCAGGCAGCGCGTGAGCAATCCATCGAAATTACATCTGCTAGAGTGCGCTAGCAACAAATTCCTTAGTCATGGATCTCTTAAACTAGTTTCAGTGCGCGTAGAGCAGCAGGAAGAAGCCCTAATAATTGGTACAATGTTAGGTACCCTTTGCAATGCACTTCAGGGTTTGCAGAGTATAGCTGTGGATGCAGGTATGGTCAGGGCGAAGTGGAAAGCTTGCGATCCAGTTGGATAATTTAATGGTACCACACGCGAAGTGATCTCTTTACCAACGCACCCCCATAAAGCTTCGACACTGCTGTTGGTGATGGTTGTTAAGCTCGAAGATCTCTCCACATTAGTTGTCTCATTCAACTCCCGTCACTGCTGCTGCATCGTAAACACATTCCTACATCTACATCGATACTCCGCAAGTCACCGCAAGGTGCACAGCGGAAAGTACCCTATACTACTACTACTACTACTACTACTACTACTATAATAATAATAATAATAATTCCTTTCCTGTTGCACTTCCAAACACAGCAAGGGAGAAACGACTATCTATATGCCTCCGTATGAGCCCTAATGTCTCGTACCGTGATCCTTACGACCAATGTATGTTGGCGGCAGTTGAATCGCTCGGCTGTCAGCTTCAAATGCCGGTTCTCTAAATTTCTCAACATTGTTTCTCGAAAAGAACGTCGCCTTCCGTCCAAGGACTCCCTTTTGAGTTTCCGAAGCATCTCCGTAATTCTTCCGTGTTGTCCGATCCTACCGGTAACAACGCTAGCAGTCCGACTTTGAATTGCTTCGAAGCTTTCCTTCAGTTCGACTTGATACGGATCCCAAACACTCCATCGTAGTCAAGAATAGGTCGCAACAGCGTCCTATAAGCGGTGTCCTTTACGGGTGCCCCACTCTTTTCTAAAATTCTGGCTGCATCCAGCCAGTCGCAGGCCTGAAGACTACAACAACAACACAACAAACCGAAGTCGACCATTCGGCTTACCTATCACAGTGATCAATCACATGCACGTTCTATCTCACATCACTTTGCAACGTTACGCGCAGATATTTAATCAAGCAGGTCACTAGTAATGCTGTAACCGAACGTTGCAGGTTTGTTCTTCCTATTAATCCGCATTAACGTACATTTCTTCATATTTAGGGCTAGCTGCCTTTCATCACACCAACTGCAAATTTTGTGTAAGGCGTCTTGTACCTTCCTACAGTCACTCAACTTATCGTACACCACGAGCGGCATCATCAGCAAACAACCGCAAATTACTGCCCAACCTATCCGCCAAATCATTAGTCATTTACGTATATAAAGAACAGCACCAGTCCTGTCACACTTCCATGGGGCACTTCTGACGATAACCCTTTTCTCTCATGAACGCTCGCTGCCGAGAACAACATACTGGGTTCTATTATTTAAGAAGCCTTCGAGCCTCTAATATATAATATTTGTGAACTTACTCGATATACTCGTACCTTAGTTAAGAGCCTGCAGTGGTGCCGGAAATTTGGAACTACGGAATCTGCCTGTTGCCCTTCATCCGTAGTTCGCAGTATATCATTTCCTATTGTAACATGCATTCGACACCTGTTCTCTCCATTGTGCCTCAGATTTGTCTACCAACGTGTCAGTTGCGCGATAAAGCTCTTTCCTCCCAGCTTCGCCTAAGCACCTTTTCATTAGTCCACTCAACCGAAAGAGGTGGCGTAATCGTTGGCGCACAGGACTAGCTTTCAGGAGGACCACGATTCGGATCCAGATATGGGCATCGAGATTTAGATTTTCTATGAGGCCGTGGACCGCACGAATTTATTCTCTTCTGAAAGACATATTTTCTAAAACAGGCCCGGCTGTACTCTAACACTGATTGGTCTTTAGGGCAGGCCAGGCGCTGATTTCACAATGGTTCCATCAAACAGGATTCTCGCTCGACAGCCGCTTCCATGACGTCGCTACACAGGAGCAGCCAGCTGTAAGCGTTCTGGGCCTCCTCGCCGAAGAAGATACGGACTTAGTCGTCATGATTTTATACATTTATTCCTGTTGACTTCCAAACGGCTAAACACTGGACTTAGACGGAGACGGTTTTGCTCCCTTCGAAATTTAAGCTTTGTCCCTTCAGTTTGTATCTCAATGCTGAGCGTCCTTCGGGACTTTATATAAAAAGTGTTTTTTTAATAAACTTAACACAGTGACAGTCGCCTGAGGTACTGATGCTCTATTTCAAGACGTCTTATATTGCGAGTTGTTTCAATCCACGTGTGAGTGGATGCGCTTTTAATCTTTGATATGGCCGTGCGGTTCTAGGCGTTCCAGCTTGGAACCGCGACACCGCTACTGTCGCAGGTTCGAATCCTGCCTCGGGCATGGATGTGTGTGATGTCCTTAGGTTAGTTAGGTTTAACTAGTTCTAAGTTCTAGGGGACTAATGACCTCAGAAGTTGAGTCCCATAGTGCTAAGAGCCATTTTAAAAAAAATCTTTGATAAACTTGTTCAATCAATGTTACCGGATATTTCTAGCGCCGCTGTCGCAGGAAATATTATTTATATTCGATGTGTAGTTAGTTCTATTTTTCAGGAAAGAATTTCTTGCTATTACGAGCCTACATTTTATATTCTCTTTCCTTCTACGCAGTCACTTATTCTTCTGGAATAATAGAAAATCTCTATTTATAGCGTCAGATTTGCTAATCTCATTCCCACATCCTCGAGTGATTTGACGTTCAGTTACTCTTGTTTTACTGTAACTGATGTTCATCAGTTAACTTTTTGTCAATACACTATCTCTTCCGTTCAAGTGGCCTTCCAAGCCCGTTGCCATCTGTGACAGTTTCTTTTACTACTTGATCAGTGTACAGGTTGAACAACCATGAGTCATGTACTGATAAAGTCGCCAGTCGCACTGTGTTTTGAAAGAGAAGGTTACCGGCAAAACTGTCGTGATTACTGGTTTGAACTACGTCATTTTGTGACTGCTTAGAACACTGGACGGTAATGGATGAAGGTTGGGAGGAGGATTACAGTTAAAGGCCCCGTCGACAAGGCAGACGAATCAAATGCCACGATTGTTGGTCATCGACGTGGAACATCCAAAGATCGGATGCCAGACGTGATTTGCACCCCATAGCTGCAGAATGCGAATCCACTGCCTTAACGGTCGCAAGACGGAGAAATTAAGCAGTTGTCTCGTACCTTCACAGCCTGTTGATTGCTATCGTTACTGGATCTCATAAAAGTTCTCGGTTAATACAAGAATGTTACAGAAAGATTCATCCCATTTCACAAGACGTATCGAAACGGAATGTTTACCACAGCACCAGTTATAAGTAGCCGTTGCGGCCACTCGTTCATTACCCAGTGTGTGAGCCGATATGGCATCCACAGTTTCAAAGACACTGGTCTTACGAAGGCTCAGGGGCAAAGAGTTGAAGATAAACAATCTTGGAGCCCCACAGGAAGCCTACTCCGCTAGGGTCCGCATCCGATCCTTTCGACGTAGCAGCCAGTCAGCACTTTAGTTCGTAAATGAATGGATTTTGCCGCAGTAACGACGATTCCCATTCGTTCTATCAGGTGATCTGCTAATAGCAGACATGTGTTCAATTTTGTCCCCTTGAATTATATCTCTTATTACCAACATTTACAAGTCAAAATTGAGGAAAGTTTCTGACACCATGGAAAATGCCGTAAAAGTCAGACAGGTCCAGAAAGCTCTTGCAAGATAAATCAGTGAAATCCTCCTCAAGAGCTAGACAACACACAGTCTACAGAAATCTACCTATTTGCTAGTGATAAGTCAAGAAACGAGTTGTCCATTGCCAGTAAGCGAACTGGAATATAGGGCCTATATCTAACAAACCCGAAGTGCACTAAGACGACAGCGACCACCTACAGGCTAGAAACCAGTTACTCCGATCAGTTAACAACACCAACCTTGCTAGGCTTCAGTATTACAGCTTCAGATTACAGCAGCTCGATGTAATAAAGTTAATGGCAAAACAGTGTAGCGGCAGTAAAGTTGGCTGATAGGCGACATTAGGCATTACGCGCATGAAATGACCCATACGTTAATGCTGTACTCGGAGGGTAACTTCAGTTTTCGTAATTCATCGTGATTTTATGGACAGTGCTGACATCGTGATACCCATGAAATTTATAGTATACAAAAAATAATAATTGGCTCCTTCTACCGATTCCCCCCCCCCCCCCCCCCCCCGACTCAGATAATATAATAGCTGAACTGTTCAAAGAAACCTTGAACCTCATTACGAATAAGTACCCCACTATATAATTGGTAGAGAGTGCAATCTACCCTCGATCTTCGGAAATAGTACTAAATGCTTTCACTGAGAATTACTTTGAACAATCACTTCATATACCCTCACGAATTGCAAATGGTTGCGAAAACACACTTGACCTCTTAGCCACAAATAATCCTGATCTAACAGAGTTCGTCATGACGGATACAGCGATTAGTGAACACAAGGTCATTGTAGCGAGGCTCAAAACCACATCAACCAAAACCACTAAAAATAAACGCAAAATATATCTATTTAAAACTGCAGATGAAAATTCGCTTGATGCCTTCCTAAGAGTCTCCATTCCTTCCAAGCTAACTATGTAAGTGTAGAGCAATTCACCTGCCATACTCAGCTATGCAGTAGTCCTACTTTACTGTCTTGCATTAGGTGCTAGTTGGTCGAAGCTAATTGCGTATCTGTACCTCAAGAATAATTGTGCTGCAGTGAATATTGAAGAATAGGGACAGAGATAATCAAACCCAGTACTGACACCTGCTCTACGCCTGTGGAATTATTATACCAAGGGGCCGTCTGGCTTGATATTTCCATCTGATGCAGATAATCGTCGAGCAACAGAATCACACCGCTTGAAGATACCATGACACTGCGGGAACATTTGGATTTATGTAAAAGACGAGGAGTTGTGAAAAGGCATTTTACGGCGTAAATTCTTCCGCTCACACCAAGCGAGGTGGCCCTTTTGTAAGACACTGAATTCACATTCAGGGGGACAGCACTTCAAATACCGTTCGGCTTACCAGATTCAGATTTTCTGTGGTCGCTCTAAATCACTCAAGGGAAATGCAGGAAATCCTCATTTGAAAAGTATACAGTCAGTTTCTTTCCGCAATCCGAACTCTGATTTGCTTTGAATGACCTCGTCGTCGCTGGAACATTGTCCCTAATCTTCTTCCTCCTTCATTTACTACGATGATGGGCTAAGGGTCCGTGTTTAGACAAAAAAATTTAATGAGACATTAAAGGCCGGCCGGGGTGGCCGAGCGGTTCTAGGCGCTACAGTTTGGAACTGGGCGGCCGCTGCAGTGGCAGGTTCGAATCCTGCCTAGGGCATGGATGTCTGTGGTGTCCTTAGGTTAGTTACGTTTAAGTAGTTCTAAGTTCTGGAGGACTGATGACTTCAGAATATAAGTTCCATAGTGCTCAGAGCCATTTGAACCATTTGAAACATTCAAATGTATTCTATCAATTTTCTAATGTTCTTTGTTCGTAAAGCATGATTTTTTTGCTGCTTATTTTGTTTTCCTAGAGTATACTCCTCTCGAAATGTCCTGAGTTTAGTGCTTGATTCGAAGGAAGCCATTTTGACAGTGAAATATTACACCAGTGCAAGTTCTGATGGGCGAAGCAACCAGTTCTCGAAGAGATGAACATTTGACACTTCATTTACATAGCTGTCAGCAGCTGCTGGTGAAATACTTTAATTTTTCCTCAAATCGCGAAGTTTTTCTTAATTACCCTGATTGCTTTCAACCATTTTTTAACTAGATTTCACGGTAGTCGCATTTTTCCGCTGCGTTTGGCTATGAAAATACGGACGAAAACCCATTGCGTATTTATAGGAGACTTGTTTTTTTTCGCGCCACTCAGACTATTGATCAAAAATATCATCGGCAAACCTCATTGTTTAGACCACGTTTTTTATAGCCCGCCATCATGTCGATCTCTCTCTCTATTCGTCACAAATTGTTCAGTTAATTTTAAATTATCCTACCGATGAGCTCCAGTTCTGTAGAATAATTTCTTGTATACTATGTATACATCCGTCTCCCCCCCCCCCTTCGCAAATGAAAAGCAATATGGTAACTTGTTCAGTATCCCGCCTGAAATAAGAAAAAAAAGTCGTGGTGAAAATTTTGGGGGGGAAATTATTCAGACTATTGTTTCTCTGCACCCATATAATGAATACTTTCTTCAGTCACGTTGCTTAACACAGATTTTCTATACGTTTTGCATTTGCACCTTCATTTGTGGTTGCTCACCTTACGATTGACCTTAATACTTTGCATGCGAGGTATTCTAATGTCGTTTTAAATTGAATTTCTGCGTTATCTTTAGAGTTTTGAAGCACGCTCAGCGTATCCAGATACCATTAAAACCGTAAACGCACAGTCGTCCTAGACTAAGGTGGTATAAATTATGTCAGTGTGTCTGATATAAGCTTTGCAGTCACTAACCTGGCTATTGTGATAGTTTTCATCGATTTAAAAAGGGGTGCTGCCACTTGTCCACCTTCAGCATTGTGCCTAAGTACGTACGCTCGCGTTTAAGGGGCGTAGGACGTCAAACGGACAGACTTGGAGCAGGAGAGGCACCACAGGACATTTTATTTTCTAGTGTCTATACTTTCACAAATAAATTCATAAAACTTTGTCAGCATGACCAGGAAGGATTCAGAATTCACGCTCATGGCAGTGGAAGTGCAAAAACATAACAAAATAATTTTTTTTAGATATGAAATTTCATCATTTTTTTCACTTAGTGTTGGCTGGATTTGTTCCTATAGGTACATTTTTCTTAACAAGTAAGAGATTTTTTGATGAATTTTGCAAAATCTATTGAAAACGGTGGTAAAAATTGAGATAATTAAATAAAATTTTTTTTCTAAACATAAAGTTTAAAACATAACAGCTCATTCATTTTTTTCATAAATTAAATAGATTCTAGAGTTTCAGACACCTCTAAGTATGGCCTGTATGCTGTGCAAAATTCATGGAACAGTCTCTGTTACTTAGGAAAAAAAGTGTAGCTATAGCAACAAATGCAGCCAATAGTAAGTGAAAAAATGATGAAATTTCACATGTAAAAAAATGATTTTGTTGTGTTTTTGAACTTCCGCTGCTACGAGTGTGAATCCTGAATCCTTCCTGGTCATACTGACAAAGTTTTATGAATTTACTTGTAAAAGTATAGACAGTGGAAATTAAAATGTCATGTGGTGCCTCTCCTGCTCCAAGTGGGCCCGTTTGACGTCCTACCCCCCTTAAGGCGTATACACACTGGGCCATCGAAGGGCACCATACAAAAGCCAGTCGTTTCGTAGACCGGGATTTGCTTAGTGTGTGCGGGCAGCAAATCGGAGCCATGGAAGCGGTCGGTCTTGATAGCGGTTCGATCTGCTGGAGGTAACATCAAAGCGGTAGCAGTCTGTTGGCATTGGAGCCCTTCTCCTGGTGTGGACGCCGCGGTCAATGTATGTTGGTTCAGTAGCAATTTGTTGTCCTTCTAGACCGTGTATGTATTTAAGCTTTACAGGACAGACACAAGTCTCGCTGTGTTTCATTGACCGGTTGTGCTCTTTAATTTAATAAGAGCATCATCAGAAAGTCTGGCTTCTACAGTTTAATTTAACACCCTACTACCACTTTAAAGAGTGAAGGCAGTGAGTGAAACATACCGAATGCGGCTTGTGGGTGTTCTGGAAAACTCAAGTCGCTCTTTACCCTGCAGGCAATGCTTGCTCTAGCGAAGGGCGGTATTGATTGTGTTAATTTACTGGAGTATAGAGTGACACATGTAGAGAGCGTTAAAGCAGATAGTTTTATCGCGAACGGAAATGTTTATGAACCCTTAGACTGCGATAATAAAAACAAACTAAAATGACTAGACTCTTTGAGGGAAATAATTCAGTTACTAGAGACAGGATGTGGGTGAGAAACTGGTTTTTATTGACATCTTTATGCCTTGAACGACAAATAGAAACAAACAAAACTGGGACTGACTAATAACTTTCTACTGCTGGTGCAGCAGTCCTGAAAAAGGTGTTATCTTGGGAAATTTTAGGGTCTTCACAGTTAAATAGCAATTCTAAATCTGTTTCTTACATTCGAAAGAAATTACGAATGGACAGTAATTTTGTTCAGTCACCCAGCTCCCTACCTTTTAAGAGAGAGGTCGGCCACCAGCGTCGTTACTTTTTAATTTTATGATCATTAGCTTGTTGCATGAAAATAAATGCAGCACATACGACGACTGAACAGCGCGCGACATCCCAAATTATGCTCAATAATTTTCATGTTTGGGGAGTTTGGTGGCCAGCGGAAGTGCTCAAACTCAGAAGAGTGTTCCTGGAGCCACTCTGTAGCAATTATGGACGTGTGGGGTGTCTCATTCTCCTGATAGGTTGCCCAAGTCCGTCTGAATGGACAACGCACAATGGACATGAATGGATGCAGGTGATCGTACAGGGTGCTTTCGTCGTGTCACCTATCAGTCTTATCTACAGATATCAGGGGTCTCATATCACTCAAACTGCGTATGCCCCACCATTACAGAGCCTCCACCAGCTTTGAGAGCCCCTACTGACATGCAGGGCCCATGCATTGATGAGGTCTCCATAGCAGTTCACGTCCATCCGCTCGATACAATTTGAAACGAAGCTCATCCGACCAGTCTTCATCAGTACAGTGTCGGTGTTGACGTACCCAGGCTATCATCGAGGGTACACGAGTGGGCCTTCGGCTCCGAGAGCCCATTTAGATGATGTGTCGTTGAATGGTTCGCACGCTGACACTTGTTCATAGCCCAGCATTGAAATCTGCATCAGTTTGTGGAAGGGTTGCGCTTCTGTCACGCCCAACAATTCTCTTCAGTCGTCGTTGGTCTCGTTCTTGGAGGGTCTTTTTCCGGCCGCAGCGATAGCGGAGATTTGAGGTTTTCCGGCTTCCTGATATTTACGGCACACTCGTGAAATGGTTGTACGAAAAAATTCCCACTTCCTCTCTACCTCGGAGATGATGATGTCCCATCGCTTGTGCGCCGACTATCACCACGTTCAAACTCACGTAAATCTTGATAGCATGTAATTGTAGCAACAGTAACCGACTAGACAACTGCGCCAGACACTTGTAGTCTCATATAGGCTTCGACGACCTCAGCGCCGTATTCCGCCTGTTCACATACATATGTATTTGAATGCGAATGCCTATACGAGTTTCTTTGGCGCTTCACTGTGAATGCGCCGGTAAACCTGGTGTCCCATGATTATCGCTCAGACGATGTGCAGACAATGCACAGCATAAAACGTATCCCTATTATCGTATTTGATAGCACTCGAGACAGATTGGTTTCCGCTCCACGTGAAATGAAATCCATTGAGATTCCCGCAAACGACGGAAGAATACATGGTGAAATGTTTACATCAGGTTTATTCTTGCGATGAACGTAGTGTAGAGGTAGTAGTAGCAAGCAGCACAGCAATAGCAAAGCTTGTGGTCTCCGATTTGTATTAGACTCTTCCGCATTCACCAGTCCTTCAGCAAAAGGATACCGTATTTACTCGAATCTAAGCCGCGCCTGAAATTTGAGACTCGAAATTCAAGGGGAGAGAGAAGTTTTAGGCCGCAGCTCCAAATCGAAACAAAGTTGGTCCATTGTAATATGAGACACAATTCAGGTAGAATGAATGACTATACAGCTACAGTAGCTTGGTTCGAGTTGTAAGGTTAGCAGTTAAGCTTTACCAGGTAGCCATTGCTATGCGTCTGGCGCTCCGTCCGTATTTATACGGGTACCTTCCCTTTTTCACGTGCTTTGTCTGGTTTGAATTGGTTGCTTATTTTTCTATGATCTGATAAGTGCCGTTCTCTTTGTTATAAGTGTTTACGTCACTCTAAGCTGAAACTGCATTATTGTGCTGTGTCATGCATTGTTTGTCGCAGTATGATAATGTCTGTTTACGACCTGTCACCGATCGCGGCATGGCTTGTTTTTGTGCGCGCTGCCGCCGCTTACAATGAAAAAAGAGTTGTCTCATTAGCCAAACAATGGCAAGAGACTATTTGTTGTTACTTACATTGCTGCATTCTTCGATAACGACCAACAAGAAATAAATAATAGACTGCGTATGATAGATGTTCTGAACGAGAGTTTAGCGAAAATTTTTATCCGTTTGAAAAACTTTGCAGACGCTTCTTTAGTACATTAAATTGTGCACAGAAATTAGTCATCTTAGATTTAAAAATCCAGTCAATTGCTGTGCTTCATTTCTGACTATCACTAGTAGGCATAAGAATAATACGAATATAAACATGACATGACATGATATGTATATTCTTCCGCGTTTGGTGTTGTCTCACTCTAGTTTCGTAGTTTATTAGGCAGACGAAATTTAAATGAGATAGCTGCAAACACGAAAGAATAACATGGCAAAATGA
Organism: Schistocerca gregaria; assembly: GCF_023897955.1. Classification (NCBI taxonomy): domain Eukaryota; kingdom Metazoa; phylum Arthropoda; class Insecta; order Orthoptera; family Acrididae; genus Schistocerca; species Schistocerca gregaria. The sequence goes on along the minus strand of NC_064920.1, from coordinate 199,248,458 downwards.
TTATATTCGTATTATTATTATGGTGTGAAGAGAATACTGCAAGTGATTCACAATTCATAAAAGTTTCTAATAGCAACCATCTCTTCTCACAGGTAGGAAAAAATTCAGAACGTAGAGTTGGCCCTATTGACAAACATCCCAGTCGGATTTTCGTAGTACATTGAAATGCTGCTACATCCGAAGACGAACAATACGGAACTTGTATTTACTTCGTTGGATAATGTGTGAAAACGCAGTGGTCGAAACTCGAGGCGGAGAAAAAAGCTCGTCTTCCACTTTTTAAAAATTTAATTACTGACGCAGAGATTTTGGCGCCACTATTTATCTTCGTGCCTGCAAAGCATGCCTGTGTAGCGCTACATATATTCGACGGCAGAAGTTAGTTGTGGCGGCACCTACCAACATTTTTCAGAACTTCCGCTTACTTTGCACTCAATTCTAACAAGGCAACCTCTCCATCGCACCCCCCTCAGATTTAGTTATAATTTGGCACAGTGGATAGGCCTTGAAAACCTGAACACACATCAATCGAGAAAACAGGAAGTTGTGTGGAACTATGAAAAAAATAAGCAAAATATACAAACTGAATAGTCGATGCGCACCATAGGCAACATCAAGGAGAAATGTGAGCTCAGGAGCGCCTTGGTCCTGTGGTCAGCGTGAGCAGCTGTGGTGTGAGAGGTCCTTGGTTCAAGTCTTCCCTCGAGTGAAAAGTTTAATTTTTTATTTTCAGACAATTATCAAAGTTCAGGCACTCACGCATAATCAACTGCGCTCTCCACAATTCCAGGACATGTTCAGATTTGTTTGGACATACGCAGGATTTGACGCTGTACACAAGTAAAAATTTGAAAACGTTAAAAACCGTTAAAAACATGTTTTGACAGAGCACATGGAAAACTGTGCGACTGTGAAACAGTTGCATTCATTTGTTGCAGTTAATGTGACACACTCTTATGTTTTCATCACTTTTTTGGAAGTGATTATCACATCCACAAGAAAACCTAAATCGGGCCAGGTAAAACCCGTCGCCAAGTGTACAAGTTAGGTGGGTCGACAACATATTCCTGTCAGGCGACGGCCTTGCCGTTACCAGTGTCGTATAGAATATATCAGACGTGTCTTCCTGTGGAGGAATCGGTTGACCTATGACCTTGCGATCAAGTGTTTGATTCCCATTGGAGAGGCACGTCCTTTCGTCTACTATTCGCACGGTTTTGCGGTGCGGTCGCAAAACACAGACACTAAACTTATGAACGAACGGACAGATCATAACTTTGCGAAAATTAACTTTTCATTCGAAGGAAGACTTGAACCATGGACTTCTCGTTCCGCAGTTGCTCACGATAACCACAGGACCGCGGCGCTCCTGAGTTCACAGTATCCTTGATGTTGCCTATCTTGCGCATGGACTACTCAGTTTGTATATTTGGCTTATTTTTTTCATAGTTCCACATAACTTCTTCCTGTTTCCTCTATTGATCTGTGTTCAGTTTCCCAAGGCCTATCCACTGTGCCAACTTATAACTAAATCTGAGGGGAGTGCGATGGAGAGGTTCCGTTGTAAGCAGCAGGCGGTTTTTGGATTAGAAAAACCGGAAAAAAGTGCGGCTTCGATTCCAGTAAATACTGATTTTAGGAACCAGTGTTTGCATTCCATTGAGGAAGCCTTTATCTCTGCTCCCGTAGGTCTGTTTATAAATGTTACTGGAGGATAAGCGCCATTCTCGTGTGCGCTAGAGCCCTGGAAAAGTTCCGGGGGCTGTTGGCTAACGACATTAGCGGTGCGGCCCGCTCGTTAGCGAGTCTGAATGGAGAGCAGCAGCGTCTGTATGACAATGGTTGCCGACGGCGGTTCGCACGCGAGCAGTGTGGCCCGAAGCCGAGTAATTCGGTGGGCGGCGCGGGCGGCCACCTGGCTGCACAGCTGGCGCGTGAATGGGGGCCGAGGGCGACAGGTGTCGGCCATTCATCACGGCCGCGCCCGAGGCCGGCCGAGCACGCCCGACGCGATCGATAGCAGACGGCCGCCGCCCACCGCTGCCGCCGCCGCCGCCACGCACCCGGCAGCCGCTCTGCTCTGGGGAAGGTCATCTCAAGGCCGTCTGCCCGCTTCGGCACACAGGCTGCGGGCTGACAGACGTCTCTGCGGTCGGGGTATCGTGATCCTACAAGAGGGTGCGCGAGCCATTGTAGCCGATCGAGTAAAGCAGCATTTCGCTACATCTTCAGGTGGTTGTTGTTGTTGTGGTCTTCAGTCCTGAGACTGTTTTGATGCACCTCTCCATGCTACTCTATCCTGTGCAAGCTTCTTCATCTCCCAATACCCACTGCAACCTACATCCTTTTGAATCTGCTTAGTGTATTCATCTCTTGATCTCCCTCTACGATTTTTACCCTCCACGCTGCCCTTCAATGCTATATTGGTGATCCCTTGATGCCTCAGAGCATGTCCTACCAACCGCCCCTTTCTTCTAGTCACGTTGAGCCACAAATTTCTGTTGTCCCAATTCTATTCAATACCTCCTCATTAGTTACGTGATCTATCCATCTAATCTTAAGCATTCTTCTGTAGCACCAAATTTCGAAAGCTTCTATTCTTCTCTTGTCCAAACTATTAATCGCCCGCGTTACACTTCCATACACGGCTACATTCCATACAAGTACTTTCAGAAACGACTTCCTGACACTTAAATCTATACTCTGTTAACAAATTTCTCTTCTTCAGAAACGCTTTCCTTGCCATTGCCAGTCTACATTTTATATCCTCTCTACTTCGACCATCATCAGTTATTTTGCTCCCCAAATAGCAAAACTTCTTTACTACTTTAAGTGTCTCATTTCCTAATCTAATTCCCTCAGCATCACCCGACTTAATTCGACTACATTCCATTATTCTCGTTTTGCTTTTGTTAATGTTCATCATATATCCTCCTTTCAAGACACTGTCCATTCCGTTCAACTGCTCTTCAAAGTCCTTTGCTGTCTCTGACAGAATTACTATGTCATCGGCGAACCTCAAAGTTTTTATTTCTTCTCCATGGATTTTAATACCTACTCCGCAGTTTTTCTTTTGTTTCCTTTACTGCTTGCTCAATATACTGATTGAATAACATGGGGGATAGGCTACAAATCTGTCTCACTCACTTACCAACGACTGCTTCCCTTTCATACCCCTCGACTACGCATCTCGTGGTCGTGCGGTAGCGTTCTCGCTTCCCACGCCCAGTTTCCCGGGTTCGATTCCCGGCGGGGTCTGGGATTTTCTCTGCCTCATGATGGCTGGGTGCTGTGTGCTGTCCTTAGGTTAGTTAGGTTTAAGTAGTTCTAAGTTCTAGGGGACAGATTACCATAGATGTTAAGTCCCATAGTGCTCAGAGCCATTTGAACCATTTTGAACCCCTCGACTATTGTAACTGCCATCTGGTTTCTGTACAAATTGTAAATAGCCTTTCGCTCCCTGTATTTTACCCCTGCCACCTTCAGAATTTGAAAGAGAGTATTCCAGTCAACATTGCCAAAAGCTTTCTCTAAGTCTACAAATGCTAGAAACGTAGGTTTGCCTTTCCTTGATCCATTTTCCAAGATGAGTCGTAGGGCCAGTGTTGCCTCACGTGTTCAAACATTTCTACGGAATCCAAACTGATCTTCCCCGAGGTTGGCTTCTACCAGTTTTTGCATTCGTGTGTAAAGAATTCGAGTTAGTATTTTGCAGCTGTGACTTATTAAACTGATAGTTGGGTAATTTTAACATCTGTCAACACCTGCTTTCTTTGGGATTGGAATTATTATATTCTTCTTGAAGTCCGAGGGTATTTCGCCTGTCTCGTAGATCTTTCTCACCAGATCGTAGAGTTCTGTCAGAACTGGCTCTCCCAAGGCTGTCAGTAGTTCTAATGGAATGTTGTTTACTCCCAGGGCCTTGTTTCGACTCGGGTCTTTCAGTGTTCTGTCAAACTCTTCACGTAGTATCGTGTCTCCCATTTCATCTTCATCAACTTCAGGTGGTACTTTCATTGAAATCTAGTAAGCTATACCATCCTCCCAACCCCCAGCCAAACATCTCCTCCCCCTCCCCCTCCCCCCCCCCCCCCACACACACACACAGCAATACGGTGTCGTTTTAGAGACGTGACACATCGAGGAAAGCAAATGGGGAATCATTGTGACGACGAGACTGGCCGCAAAAAGGGAAAGCCATTGACATTAGCGAATTTGACAAAGGTCACATAGTTTTCGCCCTCCGCCTGGGTACGAGCTTCGCGGAAACGACGAAACTAATGTGCTCGTCGCGTGTTGGTTACGTCGGCATCTACAGAAAGTTGTTGAAACACGGTAGAATCACAAGCAGGTGATAGTGCTGGACGTCCACGCCCATCGCGAAACGTGGAGGCTTTCACGCCCTCTAGAGTCGATGGTCGGCGATCTGTCGTGGATATGACGGCGGAGTCCAATTCCAGGCCAGGCTATAAGCGTTTCGGAGCACAGCGTTCAACGCACCTTGAGGAACGTGTGACTTCGCAGCCCCTGTTCGTATGCTGACTGAGCAGCATCGTCAGTTGACATTGTAGTGAGCTCGTGATCACAGACATTGGACCATGGATCAGTGGAAAAATGTGGCCTGGTCGGATGATTCTTGTTTCTTCTTACGCCACGTTGATTGCTAGTCTCCAGATATCTACATGTTCATTCTATTCCGCAAGACACCTAATAGTGTGTGGCAGAGGGTACTTCTGGTACTGCAAACGGATTACTTTGAAGTGTACATTTGATGTAATTCTAGAATACTAATTCATATTTTAAATGGATTTTGTCTTCTTGGTGTACTGTGCGTTATGATCCTGCACCACTGTTATATCTACAGATTTATCTCACTGCTGTTACTGCGGTCACTTTTTACATTCTTATTACTAATTCTGAGTTAAAGTGCAGTTGGATGATGTACTTAGATTACTTCTGTGAACCACGTTTCAAAACATTTCTGTTAAGTTTTCACGCATACTTTAATGTTTAACCCACTCAGATTCCCATTCTCTCTCTCTCTCCCTCTCTTTCTTCCTCTCGAATGTCGCAGTCTTAGGTTACCGAACTTCACGAGTAAGTACAACGTAGATCAGAATCTTGCATAGAACGAGGGAATGTTACAGAATGTCGTTCGCTCCAGAGGTTCAAATTAAATGGATTTTACTTCTTAATGCCGGTACTAATAATTTATATCCAATTGTGAAACAGTCTGCTAAGTCAACGCCTGCAACGGTGTGCGACTGCTGTTTCTACTTGCTCGATAATTTGAACGGTGGTAAAAATCTGGAACAGGCGTTAGTCTACTCTTCGTACTTTGTGAAGACTAGCGTAAGATCGCCCTGATCGTTTGGTCAGGTTCAGCGTATACGTAGTCCCAGTTTGCAGTTCTCCAAATATTTTATTTTAGTCATCTGATTGAGAAACCTATTATTCGTAATAAGGGTAAGTTGTGACGATTAGTTTTTCTGTTGTTGAATAATGTTGATTATATTGTTCAGTTAATGGTTCAAAAATCATGCTGCTTCGCATCTCTTAGTGCTTAAATTAAGAATTTTTTTGGACAATACCTAAAAATATTACATGGGAGTGAAATAATTTTTTTTAAATAATACGTGCATACATAAGGCTGTAGCTGAACAGGGCTACCGCAGTTCAATTATGCCAGTGCTATAGGTCCTAGGCGGCTGTGAATCTATCCAGTTTCCGAATGAAGCACTAATGTAGTGAGCGCTTTGCTGTTTGCGCGCGTAAAAAAAACTGAAAAAAAGTCGATAGCGTGTCAGGAAGTGAATTCGTGAGGTGTATCAGGTCCATATACATCGGTTGACGTGGAACTCTCGGAAGTAGGTAACCTGATGACTGAGAGGACATGCTAAGTGTATATGAAGACCACTTTGATTGGCTTGTGGAATGTGTTAAACTTCTAACTTCCAAATGATATGTCTTCAATCAACCTTCACAGTCAGTTAGAGGGGACCTGCTGTTCAATGTAGACTCTGAATCCTGTTGCGACTTGCCATTTTTTCACGTTACCAAACAATACCAAAGATGAAAGAAGCAGTGAATCGTAAAAATCGTTCATTTGACTGGCATACGTACCGAATTGGGAAAAAAGTATGTCATTCTCGTTTTTCAAGGAAGATTGTAGGACAGATACAATTGTAGGCCTATATCGTTGACGTCAATCTCTTGAAGAATTATGTTTTTAGACAACCAAAATCTGTCTAAAAATCAACAGAGTCCAGAAAAAGAGATCTTGCGAAAGTCAGTTCCTTCTGTTGTTCTATCAGATCCATGGCGCTGTAGACAACGGAGCTGAGATTCATGTCATATTCTTTGTCTTCAGTATGGCATTTGACACCGTCCCTCACTGACATTTACCGAAAGAAAATACGAGTTTACTGAGTATTGGATTAGGTTTGCGACTGTGTTAAAGAGTTGCTTACACATAGAGCTCAACGCGTCGCTCTTGCCTCTTAACGGAACAAAATTCTCGGATGTAAAGGTATATTTCGGAGTACCCAAGGAAGTGTGACAGGGCTTCCGCTGTGTACAAATTATATTAATGATCTAATAGAAAATTTCGTAAGGTGCTTCAAATGGTTCAGAGCACTATGGGACTTGACATATGAGGTCATCAGTCCCCTAGAACGTAAAACTACTTAAACCAAACTAACCTAAGGACATCACACACATGCCTTCTTACAGACAACTGCATTATATACGAAATGACTTAAACAGATTCCGGGGGCCGGCCGTAGTGGCGGAGCTGTTCTAGGCGCTACAGTGTGGAACCGCACGACCAGTACGGTCGCAGGTTCGAATCTTGCCTCTGGCATGGGTTTGTATGTTTGTCCTTAAGATAATTTAGGTTAAGTAGTGTGTAAGCTTAGGGACTGATGACCTTAGCAGTTAAGTCCCATAAGAGTTCACATTTGAACATTTTTTGATTAAGGTATTGTTCTTAAACCCCCTGAAGATCCAGGAACCCTCTCGGAGAAATTATACCCCGTTTATTTCCCGAACAACAACTACTACTACTACTGCTGCTACTACTACTGCTACTACTGCTTCTACAGCGATAATCGAAAAATGATTTTTTTTTTACCGTTATTGACTTCCTCAGAACATTCTGTGTTAACGAAATAGTTCACACACACATGCCCTGCAATTTATCTTAATCCATTCTATGTGTTGTTTCTCCCCACAAAATTGTGACTGTTTCTTTATTATATCATTTATTCAGCAATATTTCTTTTATAGGCAGGGCAAAGCAGCCGTAGAAACTACAGTTGAACGTAGACTCCGAACCACATTCAGATTCCAAGGCTTTCTGTTGCCTATTTTTCCATCGATCTATGTGGAGTATTTCGCGATACCAGATAACTAGGCCCGTCATTTCTACCCTGCCAACTAACATTGTTACGCGCCAGGTGCATTGCCCCTATCATTTTAGTGAACACTCGAAAATCGTGATTGTTGGTAACAGCGCGTTTTCCGGTGCTGAGAGAATAGCGTGTGATGTTGTCTCAAGATTTATCCGCGGGAGGAAGTGACGCTTACGGCCCGTTCTCGGAACAGCGAATCGACGCGACGCGCCCTCCGTGCCGGCAGCGCACTTGGCGGAGATAAACATTCCCCGGAGGGGGGAGATGTGGCGGGTGCGTGACGGCGGCGGGCTGAGTCAGCGGCCGTGAAGGGGGCAGGCAGGCAAGCAGACGGGAGCGCAGAGACCGTGCCGAGCAGAGCTGCGCGCCGCGGCAGGAAACCCCCACTTGGCACACGTTAACTGGCGCGCTTCGGTTTTCGGCAGCGGAAACCCAGCCTCTGCCCTCCATTTCCACGCCTACTAGCTCGTCTTCCACGTAGTCTACAGCCATTTCTGTGCGCGTCCACACGGTACCTTTACTCTGTTCAACTTCGCGCATGCTCTGAAGTTCCCGACATCGGAGCTACGCATGCGCATTTGTGCATGCGCCATTTCCTGGAAATGGATGCTGTGTGTAAAGCGCGTTGCTTCCCGCCTTCGTTGGGAATATTTGCGCTCTTTAGCAGACGACAGGCAGCTGGAGCCGTAGTGAGCTGTGAAGCGATTTATGTGCAATAATGACTTCCGAAGGAAGCACGTTTAAATTTATAGGCGATTGCGGAGAAAGAAAAGTCGTATGGAATACCGCCTTTAGAGATTACTTGAGCAAAAAATTGAGATGTGAGGCCTTCAGCTTCAGGTCACCTGTCACATTGCTGTAAAGATACCGTAAACTTCGAAGTAGGAGAATAGAGGAGAATAAGCCTTGAATGAAACAAGAAGTTTACTGTTAACAGCCACTGTTTCTCTCTACGATGCGTTTCAAAGTTTCAAACCTCCATCTGAATTCACATTTGTTAGTATGACATGTTTGTTTGCGTTACGATTTTTTGGAGGAGCTTGTGGCACTGTCTAGTGAGAGAAACAAGACAATTTCAGAACATGGTTTTGGTTTTCTTTTGACAAAAAACCAAATGTATATTTAACGGTATGAGTATCTCCAGTGGCCACAAGTACCATCTGTGACCACTGGAAGTACTCTATCTTGCTTATTTTACTTTTACCGTTAAATATACGTTTAGTTTTCTGTCAAAAGAAACCCAAAACCATGATCTGAAATAGTTTTCCGTTTCTTCAACGAGACAGTGCCACAAATAAAAGAAAAAAAATCGTAACACAACACGCACACATGTCATACTAACAAATGTAAATCCACCTGATGATGGAGGTTTAAGTCTTTGAAACGCGTCGTGAAGATACAGTGACTGGTAACAGTAAACTTGTCTCATTTCAATGTCAATAAGTCACGCTAAAGCCTACGTAATAGTTAGAAGAATAAGCCAGTAACTTATAAAAAATGTGTATGAAAACCGTGGACGAATATTTATACTGTGATGGATTAATAGCACGACTACTAAGGAGTCTGACGTATGAACCAAAGAAATGATGGTGTATGGCTAGCTCCTCAATAAACTATACAAATCGAAGGGAAGGACATTGATGATGAAAAAAAATCAGAAATCGGAAAACACGATATGCGTTATATTGGATTATGGTAGTTATGAAATTCCCAGTTTTATCAAGTCCGAACATGTTAATCTACATATTATCTTTCATGATTAAAGTCGCATAAACAAAATACAAGTTAATTAACCCTCACATAACTATTGTGAACCTCCCTCACGAATTCTTAGTTTCAGGAATGATCACTGAAATGCGTTGTTTCGAAATGCGGAATAAATAGCTTAGATTGTTATTGAAGCCCCGGTTAGTAGCTAACGAATTGTTATTGCCAGGCCGGCCGCGGTGGTCTCGCGCTTGTAGGCGCTCAGTCCGGAGCCGCGCGACTGCTACGGTCGCAGGTTCGAATCCTGCCTCGGGCATGGATGTGCGTGATATCCTTAGGTTAGTTAGGTTTAAGTAGTTCTAAGTTCTAGGGGACTAATGACCTAAGATGTTAAGTCCCATAGTGCTGAGAGCCATTTGAACCATTTTTTGTTGTTGCCGTCCTCATCGCTGCAGCCGCGCCGGATTAGCCGAGCGGGCTAAGGCTCTGCAGTCATGGACTGTGCGGCTGGTCCCGGCGGAGATTCGAGTCCTCCCTCGGGCACGGGTGTGTGTGTGTGTGTGTGTGTGTGTGTGTGTGTGTGTGTGTTTGTTTGTCCTTAGGATAATTTAGGTTAAGTAGTGCGTAAGCTTAGGGACTGATCACCTTAGGAGTTACGTCCCATAAGATTTCACACACATTTTGAACTTACCGCTGCAGTTTCCCAAGCAGATAATCCAAAATCTCGCTGTGTCCTCCTACAGAAATTTTCAGACAAAACGTTTAGTCACTTTTTATTTTTCGTACCCCTGTTATTTAAATACTTCTTTACATGCAGTTGCGTTTGTTTACTTTTGCTGTCGCCTTTTCGTCACAATGGTTCAAATGGCTGTAAGCACTATGGAACTTAACATCTGAGGTCATCAGTCCCCTAGAACTTAGAACTTCATAAACCTAACTAACCTAAAGACACCGCACACATGCATGCCCGAGGCAGGATTCGAACCTGCGACCGTAGCAGCCGTGCAGTCTGATGGATGGCAAAGAAGTTTTGAACATTGCGTGCCACGCGTGGTTGCTCATTGTCCACATTGCAATGTGGCCGTGGACACGCTCCGAAGACGTAGGACAACAGACTCCAACACTTACAGATGTCACTTTGGCTGGTTAGTCTACCGGCAGTGCGTACTTCGGGGCTGCGGAAGCGGAATCCAATACCACCCCAAAACTTAATACCGGGTACAGAACCAGTATGCCGATGCATAAGACAACAGTGCAACAGTCTCTCATTACGGTGTGTTCAGACTCGAATCTGACCATCGTGGTGGTGCAGACCACGTCGGTAAAAAGAATGTCGTTCTATTCGGTTGTCTCTGTCCGTCATTCATTCCGACACTGCCGGCGCAAAATCTTTGGCTTCGACTCAGTGGTAAAGGCAGCAATGGACATCTTGGGGACAGTCCACTCTGCTGCAAAGAGCGGCGAATGGTACATGTGGGCACTGCAGGTTGCGCAACAGACGGAATTTGTTGCGATACAGCTCTTTACGCGGCAGAGCGATCCATCACTGCCAGACGCACGATATGCGTGTCACCACGTGTAGTGCTGCAACTAGCTGGGTGAAATCGATCCCTTCGTTCCTTCCTGCTTCCAGCGATTACATATCCGCGTCACAGTTGCTTCTTTCCGACCCACACGATCACCGATTTATTCGAAGTAAATTCCACAAACCCTATAGGCAACTATTCTTCCGCGGTCGAACTCCGAAAGACGCACGCTGTCTTCTACGATGCATACTTAAGCTCCTTACGTAAAACAACCCCACGAAATAGTAATTAGAGTACGTCCACACGGCCCTCTGTTCCCCCTTTATACAGCGCTTGCCATTATGTGCGCATGCGCTGAAATGCTAACCATGTGCATCTGTCGTCGCTGCAAACGCTTGCTGCAAATTTCACCTGATTTGGATGCTTCCTTCAAGGTGATGCATGTTGTATGGCCATCAGTGTAATTAAATGAAAATAGCTTTACAACGCATTGTTGTGCGGTATTACGAACCTCAACAAGCCAGTACACTCTTACAATACTTTTGGAATAGATTGTGACCTCAAACAGTGCTGTGTTTTATTACAAACCCTGTAACCAACGGTAAGGAATCGATAAAGGCTAGACTCAGGAGATTCTTACCACATGAGTTAAGAGAACTTTGCCACTCGACAAGGTATGAATTTACTTAGTTGAAACCAAATACCTTTTTTTGCCATTACGCTAATTAACCATGTACAGGAAGTAAACATTAAAGACCAGTGCTCTCGAATGAACGGAAACAGAGTGAAAGCAGATCCATCCAACATTTCCGTACTGAGTTTTCGAAATTTCGCCATGTAAGACAAAAAATTACCAAAATTTCTGCAATTTTTCCCCAGATATCTGAAACTTACCATATTCTTTAAACTATCGTTTTGATGAGTGTTGGGAACTTCAAGATGAACAATTATGTATTTAGGACCATAAAATTATCGTACTAAATTACTAAAATTCGTAATTTTAAAAAAAACTGGCCAGAAAAATGAAAAAAAAACTGCTGTAGGGGCTCCACGCTTGATTTCTTCACGCTTCTTTTTCCATTGTTCTGTTGATTTACCATTAGCACACCACCTATATCTCATTTGGCAACTCGACACGTGCTACTGTGAACTCTATTAGTTACGCCTCCTGAAGGCATTTATCTGCCTATCTGTCGTTACCTTACATTCAGTTATAAGTTATCGTAGCAATACTGACGAGGTTTCGAGAAGCCTCAGTATCTGAAACAGCATATAGTAACAGGACATGCGTTGTAATATAGAACCCGTCGAATAAAACCTTCAGCTAAAACGACGAATTTCAGTATGGCGTCTCGTCAAAACTCGATCGAAAGTTGACAGGCATCCCCAACCGTCGAAATGGGCATTAATACATCATAGTGTCGTCACGGAGAGGCTTCGTCACAGTGAATCTTACGCCTCCCACAAAATAAAAGGTGATACATTTAAAGAGATGGTGGTCTCTAGTGGATATCTAGAAAACTAAGTCTGAATTGTTTGAACTAAAATATCAGAGGTAGCATTAGCAGTAAGGCTAGGAAGATAAAAATACTTCTCCAATTTCTCTTGTGCCGAAGTTTCTTCCACAAAAGTTACCCAAAAAGATATTTTTCCCCAAAATCGCGAAATAAAACCCGAATCTGGAGTCGCAGGATTCGTGTAGCGGCAGCTGTTGAAGCTCTTAGACGGTGATGGGGTAAGTAAGTGCACGTGGCCACTGAGTTAAACCATTTTACCGACTGTCCGGTCAGCTGGTATTAGTCACTGAGTAGGGTGTTTCACAGGCTAATTGACTGTTAGGTGCAGGTTTTTAAATTTTTTGTGGTGGGGGAAGGGAGATGCATTTGCAACGTTACGTTGCCTGTCGAAACTGGACCTAACTAGATCCAATCGCGGGAAATATTTGTTGACGAGAAACACACCAAACGTGTATGAATGCAATGTCTCGCGGCGATAACATTGAATAGTGTGTTTTCAGAACACATTGAGTTTACGAAATAACTTGTGAGTGTGGCCAGAAGTACATCGCACAAACAGTGCGGACTGTGGAACAACGCAGGAAAGAACATGAGAGGTATTGTCGCCTACGCTTTCCAGAGAAATCTGCGTTAACTGAGCACGCGTTAGAAAACGGTCACCACATGAAATTTGACGATGCCTCTGTCGTGGCTCGCACTAACGGCTTCTGGTACAGCTTAATAAAGGAAGCTATTGAAATAAAAATTACCGCAAAAGGTGGCTTGCAGCTCAGCGCTGCGTGGGATCCAGCGATCGCGCGCTTGAAGAGGGCACATCGAAAGCCGACTCAAAACATGCCCGTATATGGCAATGTCACGGGCACCAGTGACGTCACAGCCGGCAGCTAGCTTATATAAGGGCGCACCAACAGCCCACTGGCAGTAATACCACTTGACAATGACCAAGGAGTGCTTGGCCGAAAGCTCGCGTAGTTTTAAGCAATTGACGCGCTTGGAAACCAGAGAACATTTTATTCAACGCAAAACGTGATTTTCAGCTTAGTTTGTTCACGTTAGGACCTTGACGCACTGGGATGTACTGCAGTTCTGCTGGCAGAGACGCCAGAGAGAAGCACGGGACGCAGTGGGGCCACCCGCACCTGGCACCTGCCCGCGGAGGTTCTGGCGGGGTGGCGGCGCTGCCAGAGGGCCACACGGCGGCTTACGGCAACACCGACTCAGAGGAAGGCCTCGGCGCTTGTTCGTGACGTCACGTCAGCTAGGCACGGCGAACGCCAGGTCTGTTGCAGGCATACTCGTAATGGTGGTGTCTCCCTCTCTGACACAGGAAAATGTGACACTATTGGCGGTAGTTGACCAACGCACATTCTTCTGAGAGATTTCAGCAATCAATTAATTGTGTAATTCGTTACACTTCTTAACAAATGGTCTACTCCTCAACTTAAATTTCCACCTGTTTTAATGACTGACATACAAAAACAACTTCATGGTCCAGCAGCAACAGAATTCGTGCTTCTTCACCTTATTTGTAAATCTGAGGAAGTTCCGTTTGTACTGGGTTGCTTTTACCAGAAACTGTGAACTTATTGGTGCTCTTCTTTAGGTATCTTGGTTGACTGTGGGGTGAGGAGCACTGAATGTCAATGAAATACCTTGCGATTGTACACGTTGGGAGAGGGGGTGGGGGACAGAAGAAGAGGCAAAAGAGAGATACTTGTTTTATCAAATAAATTTTTTTGTCTTATAAAGTTTCTCCTTTCAGTTGCAAGAGGGGAATATTTATCTTTTCTAATGTGCATGTTTAAAAACGTTTAAGCTCAGCAGTGTTTTCGATGTATGAAGCTATTTTGTTTCCTGTTTACAATTCCTTTCGTTGAAAACAACTGTAATCTAATGACTGGAAACAGTTGGACATTTACACATGTAAATTAGTTCACATTTCCAGTGACGATGTCAAACGAAAATAAATAAATAAAAGCAACGAGTTCATTGTAAGGGGGTTGGGGTAAGTTTCGGTAACAAAATGGATCAAGTAAATATAGTTACTTCAATGTAAAATTTCCGAAGTTTGCAATGGGGCAAAGCATCTTTCATATTGATCTAAGTTTGTTTCGACAGGATTCAGTAATACGGAACTATGATCTTCATTTGTAGCTTTACGATAGTAAGAAAATCTTTCGTCTAAATAAAACTGCAGAATCCAAAACACCACCAAACATTTTGTCCACAAATAAGAGATTTATAGCGATAAGCACGGCCAGGCTTTTCTGCCTGCAACAGACCTGGCGTTCGCCGTGCCTAGCTGACGTGACGTCACCAACGAGCGCCGAGGCCTTCCTTCGCTGGCGCACCAGGACGCCGGCAGACCCGCAAAGCGCCACCTGCCGCTCACTTCTACCTAGGTATTTCCCCTGAGCTCTGTGGGTAGTTTTCACTCCGAATCTTTTGTCTGCGAGATTCAGATGAGGTCAGCAACAAGGGACGCTCTGTCAGGTCTATTCGAAACGCGAACTGGAAAAAAAGTGACTCGGGAATTACGAGCGTCATAAATGAAGCAAAATTCAAAGAATAAGTCTATTAACCTTATCACGTTCAAACTACTTATAATAATATTTTGGACTTTGGCTAAAATCGTGGAAATTACAGATCGTCCATTTCCTCACAGCCTGTTCCAGATGCTCCAAACGCAAGAACTTTACACACAAATGTAGCACATTTTACTATCCGGGCTATGGAAGTTTTTCTCAAAACCTGCTTCCTTACCGAAATAGCACAGCACATCCACTGCTGCAGAAAGTGATGCTAATGGGTCCGATACGTCAGAGACGCTAGAATTATTTAAAAAAATAAGATACCTAACCAAGTGAGGCAGGTTTCCTACTTTTTGCCTAAAGCATTTGTAAAGTTAATTTTAGTCTATAGTAACGTACTTTTCAAATAAAAACTGAAAAATCACTTTTATGAACACTTTAGTCGTAACTGCAAAGTGGTAAATATCAGTACAGACGGCAAATAATTACCTGCCGATTAGACAGGTCACGAAAATCGTTTCCTTTGGTGAGATTACTGTGCTTAAAACAGTGTCCTCCTTCGTCAGTTGATTTCGGAAGACCTTCACTAACCTGTCAAACGAACGTGCTGACGATCTCAGGAAACTGGAGAATTTAGCACTGTACTTTCTTCAATCATACGTACTACATACACGGGTTATTGTATACAGCGTGTCAAATAACTGTTATATGTCACTACCAACAATGTGGGGATAACGTCTTTTCCTTCATTCCGTTTTTATTTCGAACTTGCACACAAAGCTACTACCTCTTCTACTGAGCGCAGACTGAAAGAATTCTTCTGCGCCTCGTACTATCAGACCTGAGCGCTGCCGGCAGACCTGCCGCGGCGTCGCAGTGTAGTAGGGCCCTAAGGAACAAGTTGGATCTCCCGCTCTTGACTGGAGCGCTGTGGCACGACGTTGCGTAAAACAGAAGAGAGCCTTCATCAGTTCTACAAATTGCCCATGGAAACTGCACATTGGGTATTACTGAACTAGTCTGAGTCCTGACCCCTACTCAGCCGGGCATCTCGGAGACAACTTGCATCTACTTTTAAGTGAGATAGCGTATTCCAAACACATACCAGAGTGCTGACCATTTTGGACAACGACCGTATTTAATCGTGTAGCAAACCGTCCTTGCTACAGCGGACATCTCGAATAGTTCGAAGAGTGGACTAAGTCATACTGCGCCGTAACAGCTTCATATACCAGTTTATTATGGTTATCCAGCTATTAAGAGCGGCACAGTGATGATCGTATTTGCCAGACACTTGTAACATTCCCAGCGAGATGTGACATTAATCCTCTTTTCTTTTGCTACCTCAACCCTATTTTGTACTCTTCTACGCAGTGGGTCGTCTGTATCTGGTTTGCTCGATATGGTTCATGTTAACGTCAATAGTACTTTGTTCTGTTAGTTCCCCGAACACCGATAGCCGCAAACACACACTGTCTGAAAAATACCTAAATGCCAGAACTTCGAACATTTTTCGCAATGGAGCTGCATCTCAGTCAATAATCCTGACTCGAATAATTAATCCAAGATCGAACATAGCTGTAACAATAATAATTGCATATTATCAACCCTCCTGTACCTCGCAAATGTTACCAATTGACACAAATCTTCAGCTCGCGACAAAAGAAAAACGATAAACCAACGTAACCAGCTGTTCCTGCATGTCTGTCGATACATGACTATACATGCTGCTACAGATAAGAATTAACGTTATAAAAATGCCAAACACACAAGGTCTAAAACTTTGCTTCCGCCGTTTTCACCAAACATTTGAGGCGTTAATGAAACATGTTAGTTACAGATGTATCATTCAAAGTATTTGCCATCGCTGGTCACTACTTTCTCCCATCTTGCAGGCAGTGTAAAAATCTCGCGTCGAAAAAATTGTTCATATTTTGAAGCGCTCCACGAATCGATCCAATTTGTGACTTCTTCATGAGATCGGAAGTGTTGGTCAGCCAGGCCATGCGCCATTGGTCTAAACAGGTAATAGAGGGAGAAATGTCTGGAGAATACGGCGGATGGGGTACGACTTCCCATTGTAACGTTTCCAAGTACGTTTGGACCTGTTTTGCATCGTGGGGTCGAGCGTTGTGCTGCAAAATCACTTTGTCGTGCCTCTCGCCGTCTTTTAATGCTCTGCTCAAACGCATTAATTGAGTTCGATAATGAGCACCTGTGATTGTTTCACTTCGTTTTATCTCCTCATAGTCTACGACGCCGAGCTGATCCCACCTAATGCAGAGCATGATTTTGGAGCCGTGAACATTCGGTTTGGCTGTCGACGCTCGTATAAGCATGACCGGGATATATCCATGATTTTTTTGCATTTAGTGTTATCGTAGTGAACCCATTTTTCGTCCCCGGTCACAATGCGATACCGAAATCCCTTCCGTTTTTGCCTCTGAAGCAACTGCTCACAAACACACAAATGCCGTTCAAAATCTCTTGGTTTTAGCTCACACGGTACCCAAGTTCCTTCTTTCTGAATCGTGCCCATAGCCTTGAGACGTTTTGAAATGGCTTGCTCTGCCAGTCCCACTAATCGTGCCAATTCTTCTCGAGTTTGACGCGAGTCTTCACTCAGCAATGTCTCCAATTCATCACCTTCAAAAACATTCTTTCACCACTATGCCGGTCTACGACGTTAAAATAACCGTTCCTGAAACGTTGAAACCACTGTCGATACGTTCTTTCACTAATAGCGTCCTTACAATAAGTTCTTGAGATCGTTCGATGAGACTCAACCGCTTTTTTCTTCATACTGAAACAAAACAGTAACACCCCACGCAAATGACGAGAATTAGGCTCGTAAACTGACATTTTCAATCAAGAGCAACTTTGAGGCAGACACAAATCTACTAGTGTTTGAATGAGGTTATGTTGACCGAGGTCCAAGCTAACTGCCTGACGTCTGCGATCTGTTTCTTTCGACCGCTACTTACCGTTGTTGCCACCTATCAGCAAACGGCGGAAGCAAAGTTGCACATCTTGTAAAAAAAATCTGTGACGTGTGGGGAATATAATTTACTCGCCGACTCTTAAAGAAATGTCACCGTCGGATCGAGACTTCAGCCTCTGCGTTAACTACAGCGACGGACACCTGCTGCTTATCTAAGAATGAGCTTCAAATGCAGCGGTGTCTTAGGCCGAATTACCCTTGTGTCGAAAGGGTTGCGGTCTGCGAGGTAAACACGTGTAATTACACTTCAGTGTCTCTTGTTGCCAACGTGCCTTGCCTGGCTGGCGTGCAGAAAGCGTGTTGCACTTATTTAGAAGGGGCATTCAATAAATAAGGGAACACGCTTTTTTTTCTCGGTCAGTTTCGTTTGAAAAAATGCGGAATCTATTGTGGGACATCTTGGAATATTCTCGCTTCAGCCCCCATAGTTTTACGAAGTTCCGATAGATGACGGCGCTGTGCGTTGCCTTAAAAACGTCGTCTGAATCGGAGGTGCGTTGAAAGCAGAGAACAGTCATTTAGTTTCTTTTGATGGAAAACCAGAGCTTCGCAGATATTCAAAGCCGCTTGCAGGATGCATGCAGTGACCTGGCAGTGACAACGCAAGGCCTCACAAAAGTCTGCGCACCACCAAGGAGCTCACAAAACTTGGTTACACTGTTCTCCCTCATCCATCTTACAGCCCGGATTTAGCACCTTCCCACTTCCATCCCTTTGGCCCAGTGAAGGATGTGCTCCGCAGGATGACGGGGAGGTTAGTGATGCAACAGGACATTGGCCCGACATCGACCATTAGAGTGGTGCCGTCCGGACATACAGCCCCTCCGTGCAAGATGGCGTAAGGCCGTCGTATTGAACTGCGGTTATGTTAAAAATACGGTTTTGTAGCGAGAAGAGCTGGGAATAATATGGTGCATTAGAATCCTGAATAAAAGCTGCCAAACTGAGTGTGGTGGCGCAGTGGTTAGCACACTGGGCTCGCATTCGGGAGAACGATGGTTCAATCCCGCGTCCGGCCATCCTGATTGGGTTTTCCGTGATTTCCCCAAAATCGCTCCTGGCAAATTCCGCGCTGGTTCCTTTGAAAGGGCACGGCCGACTTCCTTTCCCGTCCTTCCCTAATCCGATGAGACCGATGACCTGGCTGGTTGGTCTCTTCCCCCAAACAACCCCCCCCCCCCCAAAAAAAAAGAACCTGCCTACTTTCAGAAATAAAATGTGTTGCATTACTTATTAGTTTTCGGCAAGTCACTGAGATGTGCGGTGGTTGCAACTCCACCTTGTTATATACAGGGTGGTCCATTAATAGAGACTGTGCCAAATATCTCACGAAATAAGCATCAAACGAAAAAACTACGAAGAACGAAACTCGTCTAGCTTAAAGGGGGAAACCAGATGGCGCTACGGTTGGCCCGCTAGATGGCGCTGCCATAGGTCAAACGGATATCCACTGCGTTTTTTTAAACAGGAACCCCATTTTTTTTATTACATATTCGTGTAGTTCGTAAGAAATATTAACGTTTCAGTTAGACCACTTTTTTCTATTTGTGACAGATGGTGCTGTAATAGTCACAAACGTATACACTTTATTACTCTGCTTCTTAGTGTTACGGGGAGCTAGAATGGAAAAAAAATCCACATTTTCGGATGTTCATCTCATTATAAAATTTGCAATTTTCCGAATAAAATGTACATATTCACTTTCAGACTCACCTTAGAAATATTTTATTTTTTAAATATAATCTACACCAGTTGAAAATTTTAAAAATTTTAAGTGCACTATTTCAAGATCTAATAAAATGGGTAATTTTTTATATAGAAGGCTGTGGATTACTGTGTCATGAAGATCTTGTCCAGAAGAGGATGGGTACCAGGTTGAGGGGAATGGAACAAAGTTGGAGAGACAAGAAAGGCTGGCTCAGAGACAAAATGATTGAACTGCAGCAGTATTATGGGATGGCCATTAGAAATAACACTGAGGATTTGCTGAAAGTGAAGCAGGCAGTATGGGCTACCTTCCTCCACAGACTGTCAACTGATAATAAAACCAGTACACCACCTTTGCCGTCCTGGACCTGATTCATGGTGCAATTACCGCAGTGCCCAGTACTCAAACAGTTCATATAGCCACCATTAATATTCCATCCTAGGAGCAGTCATGGATATCATAAAACCTATTTACAGAGAGCTGGCAAATCCTGAATTACTGAAGAAGTGTCTGCATGGTCAGACTCAAAATCCCAATGAGTCGGTCAATAATCTTATATGGAATCGCTTACCAAAAAAGTTTTTTTTGGAATGAAGACACTAAAGTGGTGGTGGTGGTGGTGGTGGTGGGGTCAGTGATGCTGTTACGCTGTTAGTCTTTTTAATGATGGCAACACTGGTAGGGTGAAAGCGCTACAGCATTTCGGAATTAATCCTGGAGCAAACTGCATCAGAGAACTTAAACAGATGGAAAACGTTTCCATTGATGAAGCAAAATATGCAGCACTGTTTGTTCAAAATGGTTCAAATGGCTCTGAGCACTAAGGGACTTAACATGTGTGGTCGTGAGTCCCCTAGAACTGAGAACTACTTAAACCTAACTAACCTAAGGACATCACACATATCCATGCCCGAGGCAGGATTCGGACCTGCGACCGTAGTGGCCACGCGGTTCCAGACTGAAGCGCTTAGAACCGCACGGCCACACCCGCCGGCAGCACAGTTGGCCACTAAGGAGTCCAGAAAGAAGAAAAGAAGGAATAACTTGGAAAAAGAGCAAGAGGATGATACACAGCATGTTGCAGGGACCTTCTGAGTGACTAAAACTAAAAAATTAAGCACCTACTGAGTTAGTCTTTTGAAAATTTATAAGTCGTTACTGAAAATGTACAATTCCTGTTGCATATTTCCCTAAATCTCAGAAACCACTTCCAAGAGTATTAAAGTGTTCAGAGAATAACAACATACATATCCTGAGTCTACTGAAATAAAAGAACATAATGTTACGTGTAACTAGAATTATTTAGCATAATGTACAAAAAGTACACAATTTTTGTGTATTTAAAAAATTGTATTTTCGAAAGCAGTGGCTTAAATGCAGTTATTGTTATTCAGGTAGATTCAGAACATAGTTTAATGCCCTGTAAAAGTTTCAGGTCAGTGGCTACAGTGGTTCCTGAAATACAGGGAAGCCAAGTCCGGATATGGCATTCCAACTCGCCTTAAGCCCTAATTTCTGTTTCGCCGTCATGATCAGTATGCGAAATGCCTATGGAAGTAATACTAGTTGACTCACACTTACGTCGCGTGCTGTATCTTTCCTGTGATTTGTTCCACCTGTATGTTCCGTGCAGTGACGCGTACGTGTTGACCAAGTAAAATCATGCAGCTGTACCTTGCAAAGTATAGAGGACATTCTGCGTTGAGAATGTAAGTCCCATTTTCTGGGAAGTTGTTAATCAATATATGTATGCTTTGTGCGTATCTCTTGGGCGAAGTCTTGAATAGTCGATTAGCAACTGCCTTTGTGGATTCACTTTGGAGACTGGACGCTACTCTGACCTTGAGGCCATCTCCACGGTCGAGGTCGCAGCAGCGTAATCCGGACGTAGCCGGTTCGTACCCTGGAGCTGGAACAAATTTGTTGGCGAATGAAGAAAATGTGGCAACTTCTGATCATCAGGCAGTTTACCATTTTACTAGGTTATTTTAACTTTCCCCTAGGTGTGTGTGTGTGTGTGTGTGTGTGTGTGTGTGTGTGTGTGTGTGTGTGTGTTAGTGGAACGTCCGTCGGTTGGAGAATCAAAGCGTGGTGTTCCTCTCATTTGTAGCAACTCTGGATTATATCCTCACCATTCCCCGTCAGCCGTTCATTATTAACAGCATACAGGCGCAAGCGAGTCTTCAGTGAGGTGTTAATTTTCAGAAATAACACTTGTACATTTGTGTGTTACTAACTCTTTCCAGTTAGAAGGCTGAACCATCGCTATGGGCTCCCCAGTCATAAATAACATGCGGCCTTCCCTTACGCTGACTTTCTTCGTTGCTTCTTGTTGAGTCATCAACGTTTCGAACTAAAGGCGTTGATTTATTTTTATTGTTAAGTTAAACTTTACAGACACGATTTGGAACAGAACAATACAAAGAGGAAAACTGTGCAACAGCGTTTACACCAAGGTTATTTCTGGCCACTCCGGCTTTTCGTGGAAGAGCTACAAGAGCATCTTAAGCGACGAGAACGAGCCACCGTCACGTGTGTGATGGTGAGTGACGTAGCAGTGAGAAGAGGTAGGGTGAGAGACGTTGCACCTACGTCAACAACTTTACTTACAGAGTTCAAGCCTGAAACTTGGATCGCGTGAACTACACGAAAAGCAAATTGCTCTAATCTGTGTCGATCACAATGTATCTTGAAGCCTGCTGTAGAACTTGGATGATAAATTTCATTTCTCAATGATTTACGTCAGAAGAGTTTGGATAATGTTACTGCATGAACGAACACATTTTTCAAATTGTTTTGTAAGTGCAAATATTTTACAAGAGGTGTTAGAAAATAATAATCCGTTTTTTTAGACGTGGAATTATGGAGCAAACCAAACAAAAATGTCCAGTAAGCATGGACTCTAAAATGTATATCTTACGAGATATGTGCACTTGTTCATCTTTGCTTCTGTGAAACATCTCTTCTGCTGAGCAAGTGCTCACATCTCTTAAAGCAAACATTTTAGATGCCATGTTTAATAGACATTTTTCTTGCTTTGGTTCGTACTACCACCTCCAAAAATATGGGATACTTTTTTTTTAATACTATAACTGCACATCGGCAGAATTTTTAGCTTACGTTGTGCTTACACACTAGGGTTGGTGAGCTTTCTAATACTGACTGTATTGCAAGAATACTAAAAGCTTTATTTCAAAGACAAATAAAGGTGCAATAGACTACACTAACAAAATTAAGATACAGTATGAAATAAACAAATGTATTAGTGCCGCTAGGCCAGTGTTTATTATTGAAATAATTTATCTGTGAGTAAACGCTGTTGAAATGAAATTATATCAAACGCTTATAGTAGTTCTGGTGTCGTCAAAATGTGCTTAGGTAGTAGAAGTGGTTTTACGGTGTAAGTATATTGTGTGTGTGTGTGTGTGTGTGTGTGTGTGTGTGTGTGTGTGTGTGTGTTTGAGAGAGGAAGAAGAAGGAGGGGGGGGGGGGGGGTTAGGTAGGTAGATCTGCTTCACTCTATGCAAACATTCGTACATTTTCGCGAAAGATACCTCCAGATTTGCACGTAGTCTTCTAATAGCTCGAAAAAACAGGGTTTGGTTTTCTTGTACAGTCGAGAGAGCGAAGCGAGAATTAACTATACGACACCTTTCAGCACTGAGAGGTGCTAATAGGATGTGGAGAGATAGCGCTTCATCTGCGCTTGGCATACCGGCCGCTACTACTACTGCTGCTGCCCTTGTGCTAAATTGTTGCGGTTTCGTGTTTCCCTCAAGGTGAGTGCAGCTACTTTCAGCTGCGGAAGCTGCAGTTTGAGTTAGTATGCTAGCGTGACAATTTCATGCACATCACATCTGGGGTTCTCATATCGCTAGAGCTAACGGACGTCTTCCGCTATGAAAATGCATGGCACGCCATTCTGCGTGCTCAAATGATTATTTACGGAGCTATTGTATATATTCATCGCCGTATTCATGAGCATTAGCGTAAGAGCGAGACTAACTTCAGGGACAGCATAGCCCAGTAGCATAGCTTATCACATGTAACTACGTACTTTTCTTGTTGTGGCAGCGGGGAAAAGTTGGTTGTTTTAGCAGCAAACTGAAGAACAAATATACAAGAACAGCTACGGCGTCTGTGAAGACAGTTTTGATAAGGAGATTCTTATTAATGTGGTTTATAAACAACTCCATAAACCCATTTTTATCTGATACGTTTGAAATTGCTTGTAGTAAAATATTCGGTTAAGTGACCTGTATGCTTGTATTGACACGGTAAGTGGGATAGCAAATGCGTCACTAATCTAAATGCATATCAGTGCCATTTCAGTCTTATACAACGCTGAACTCTGTGTAATAGATGGGATTTTTTCGCGCAGTTTGGTTGTTAGGTGCACATAATTCCATACAAAGAGCGTAAGCGTTCATTAAATACATACTAAAGTTCAGTGACCATAGACATAAACCTCTTGAAGTAACCAGTCGTCGGTAATTAAACTGTAGAAATTGCGGTGCCTTACTGTATTCAAAACTTAGATTATAAATTTTCTCTCTCATGGCAAGACATTCCTTAGCCGTAATCCAAAGCGTTTACCTGTTGCTCGTCACTGTCCCCAGTGGGGTTATTTTTACTATTCTTTTTAGGTAAACTAAACCCATTTGTTTGCATTCCATCAGTCCTGTTCCGTCTGTAGTACATAACATATTTAGTAAAGAGCCGCTGCAGCTCGGTAGTTAAAACCGTTTTCAGCCCGACGGCTACTTTTACGACAGCAGTGCAAAATCAGGATTCGTCCGTTTGGGTCTGGTTGCTCTTATGTTCCGCAGGACCAGTCTAACCTGACAGTATCACCATATACACGGTTCAGCGTGCAAGCCAGATCCCGAACGACGCTTCAGTTTTTGAAGTGTACAAAGAACTGCCACGAATGAAGCATGAAGCTCATAGCAAGAGGCACTCAAAACCGAGAACGATGGAAGAAAACTATGCAAACAGTTCATTATCTCCAAAGTGATCTCCATATCTGCTAATACATTTATCCCACTGTGAGAGAAGACAGTCAGTGCCTCCAGGAAAAATACACAACTGGCCATTAACATTGCTACACCAAGAAGAAATTCAAATGATAAACGGGTATTCATTGGACAAATATATTATACTAGAAGTGACCTGTGATTACTTTTTCACGCAATTTGCGTGCATAGACCTGAGAAATCAGTACCCAGAAAAACCACCTCTGGCCGTAATAACTGCCTTGATACGCCTGGGCATTGAGTCAAACAGACCTTAGATGACGTACAGGTACAGCTGCCGATGCAGCTTCAACACGATACCACCGTTCATCAAGAGTAGTGACTTGCGTATTGTGACGAGCCAGTTGCTCGGCCACCATTGACCAGACGTTTTCAATTGGTGAGAGATCTGGAGAATGTACTGGCCAGGGCAGCAATCAAGTATTTTCTGTATCCAGAAAGGTCCGTACAGGACCTACAACATCCGGTCGTGCACTGTCCTGCTGAAAAGTGGGGTTTCCCAGGGATCGAATGAAGGGTAGAGGCACGGGTCTTAACACATCTGAAATGTAACGTCCACTGTTCAAAGTGCCGTCAATGCGAATAAGAGGTGACCGAGACGTGTAACCAATGGCACCCCTTACCATCACTCCGGGTGATACGCCAGTATGGCGAAGACGAATACACGCTTCCAATGTGCGTTCACCGCGATGTCACCAAACACGGATGCGACCAAAATGATGCTGCAAACAGAACCTGGATTCATCCGAAAAAATGACGTTTTGCCATTGGTGCACCCAGGTTCGTCGTTGAGTACACCATCGCAGGCGCTCCTGTCTGTGATGCAACGTCAAGGGTAACCGCAGCCATGGTCTCCGAACTGATAGTCCATGCTGCTGCAAACGACGTCGAACTGTTCGTGCAGATGGTTGTTGTCCTGCAAACGTCCCCCTCTGTTGACTCAGGGATCGAGACGTGACTGCACGATCCGTTACGGTCATGTCGACTGCTAGTGATACGAGGCCGTTGGGATCCAGCACGGCGTTCCATATTACCCTCCTGAACCCACAGATTCCATATTTTGCTAACAGTCATTGTAGCTCGACCGACGCGAGCAGCAATGTCGCGATACGATAAACCGCAATCGCGATAGGCTACAGTCGGACCTTTATCAAAGTCGGAAACGTGATGGTACGCATTTCTCCTCCTTACACGAGGCATCACAGCAACGTTTCACCAGGCAACGCCGGTCAACTGCTGTTTGTGTATGAGAAATCGGTTGGAAACTTTCGTCACGTCAGCACGTTGTAGGTGTCGCCACCGGCGCCAACCTTGTGTGAATGCTTTGAAAAGCTATTCATTTGCATATCACAGCATCTTTAGCACGTCATCTTCGTGGTGTAGCAATTTTAATGGGCAGTAGTGTATTCACGCTTGCATATGGAACCATGACTGTTCCCAGGTAGGAAACCGCTTGGGGAGAGATCGGGACTGTATGGAGGATGTATAAGGGCTTCCCAGCGAAGCTTCTCTAACGTGGTCGAAACTACAGGCTTCTCGAAAGTCATGATGTTTTCATTGGTTGAAAAATCCCGCTGCTCTTCTTGTCTTTCTGGAACACGGCCCCACAATTAATGCACAATGGTACGTGTCGCTTTGCAAAAATTCAATCGTGCTATCAAATCCAAACGCCCTTTGAATGCTGACCGTCGGCAACACTGTTAGAGCATAATGGCCGCCGACGCGTGACAGCGGGGCAAATGGGTTAATATTTATGGCGATTACTTTTGAAATTATAAACAGTTTACTTTGTTTCCATGTATTTCGTTTCCATTTGACCCACCCTTAGATATCCATCCTGCAATCGTGCATCAGACTTTCATATTGTTAATTTAACACCTGATTTACTCAGTCACTGCTACCAGAAAGTAATTTGTCATAACTGAAGACTTGGCAGATAATAAGCTCTTTTCTCACGCCAACTGATACCACAGCTGCAGAACGCGCTTTTTAATGTTTTTGTGTCGGCCACCATTCCTAACATTTTCCTGGCAACTTCATTATTTTTCCCCCGTTTCCGTAAAGTTTCTCCTATCCTGGTCTCATCATGTCAGGTACGTAATTATTGTAGGACAGAATAAATCTACAAGTGTCATCCCGTTTACCTGTCTAAAAGATATACTTCGCTGAATTATTTTTTGCCTTAGCCGAAAGTAAGCTGCGTCCGCTAATTTAACCTAATTCTGCCGTGCGGTAAGCTCTTATTTATTCGCCTCTTAGGTGTAGAATTAGCTGGCGGTAATTCATTCATTGCCATATATAGAATGCCAGCGCCCTTAAATTACCGACATTATACGCCACTGTGAGTCGTCGAAAATGTAGAGGACTGAGAAAACTATTCAAAGAGTTGGATCTCGGGGCGTTAGAGAGTTAGCTAAAGGATTAACTTGACGAAGGTTAATATGAAAGGTCGAGAGTTTGAAGCACTGGAATTATACGTTCGTAATGTCATTTATGTGCTAGTGTCATCGTCTTGGAATACTATGTTGTCCATAAAGCCACAGAAACTAAATTAAGAAAATTAATGGAGAAAGGCGACCGCGGTGGTGAATGTACACTTACACAGCTAACAATGACGACGTGCGTGTTGTAGGTCCGTTACTGAAACAGGGAATTGTCTTCTGCTTCCCACTACTTTCAGTTCAGGAAGCAACGCGAGAAGAAAGTGTTGCCTGTGCACTTTCATGCGGGCTACATTCTCTCAACATTAGCGTCCCTCCACGAAGGCATAGAAACAGCGACAAAGTTTATGCATACGAGACTTCTAGTACGTTATGTTCTCCATGGGGTTTCCTACGATATATCTTAATGACGTGGAAGCACTGAATTTGCCGGCAATTAATTTAATTTGTATAGAAGTACGATACGTGTTATTCACAGATGAGTTCACTTTAAAAAAAATCACAGAAATACGTACGCAAAACTTTATCAAATAGTTTAAAAGTTCCTAAATATTTTTTGTGCGGAATGTTATGTTATACAGTAGAAACTTTAAGTTCCTATCAAATTTATTTTTGCTATTTTCGTGAGTAAGTGAGCGAAGATTTTGGTACCACTCTTTTTCACCTCTTTCTGAGTTTATTTTAACGAAGAGTGAAGGTAATTTTTCATTTTATAATGTAATTATGGAAGACATAATTCCATTTGAACTTCACGATTTATTTGCAAATAAGTGCTGCCATGCTACAAAAATTTCTATGCCTTGTAAGACTATTTAGGATGAGCACCATGTTATTCCTGTAGCACGGTTTTGTACAATGAAAACGTTTCCGGAAGTTGAGCTATGTTGAATATAATACCGTGTAGAGAAAGACTGTCAAGACACAACATACGGTAACGGCTGAAATGACTTGTTTAGAACCATCTAAAATTTGGGGTTTCCTTTTCAGCTTAATTTCTATGAAAGCTAAAATTTTTGAAGTATCTCCATTGATAACCTGTGTCCGTGGTTTGTCGTGGCTGTTCGACCCGTCGATTTCTTAAAACTGTGTGTGCTGAGATTTTTTGTATTGAAGAGAGAACATTTGTAGGAAACGAATCAATAATATTGTTTCCTACAATCTTATGGAGGGAAAGTAAGTAAATAAACAGGTAAGTAAGTAAGTAAGTAAGTAAGTAGACTGGAGCAGCAGGATTCCAATATGAACAAATAGTACTGCTAATGTTTCGCCTGTGGTACGCACTCCATCGAAATGCAGTGAGAGTTTTTAGTACTGGCTTGCGTAGAGAGTAGTTTGAGAAACAGAACTCTTAGTCGTATTGCCGTTTTTCTCTTTCGGTCGACTTCATTTCTTTTCGACTTCCATTTACCCGTTTTTTTCTCATTACGTGTTATTTTTTTTATTTGACTTCGCACAGTGTTACATTGTTTTCGAGACGCTGGATGTATGAGCCACACCGTGTCGAGCAGCAGTGGAATTCGGAACCGCTAATTTATAATTAATTGTGACAAATATTCCAATGTTGCGTGTGTTGCTGTTGTTGACGTACTAGGTTCTAAAGTACGTGTAAACCTAGACCCTGTGAACCTGTGGTTGTGCCAATGAAAGGTGGTGGGGGTCCTATTGCGAAGTTTAGCGCTGTTGGCGTGTTGACTTTCTCTTAGGTTGCTTCCCACATGTTCCACAGAGGATGAGTGCTCGCTGTAAAGTGGTGTCTAACGACGTGAGACGAACAAGTGCTGAGCAGGGAGGTTTCGTGTTGCAGCCGTTAGCTTCCGCGCGCTAAAGACGAACTCCAGCTTCGTTCGCCACTTTCTTGCGCTGGTATTCGTTCCGCGAACAGGGTTTTTTTTTTTTTTTTTTTTTTTTTTTTTTTTTTTTTTTTGTCGTGCCGGCGAATCTACTAGATTTCCATACCTCCACTGTCATCTGAAACTTGATCACTACATAGTGATTAATAATAAAATCATAAACGAGATACGTACGCTATCTGACCACAAGTATGTAGACATTGTCTTAGTGGTCCATAACATGGGGGTGTATAAATCCTTAGCTTTCTGACGGCTTGGGTGATGTATCTGAATGTCTTTGGCGGAATTGCAGTCCATTCTTCTCCACGATCTGAAAACAGAGAAGGTAATATTATGGGCTCTGGATCGAAGTCAACGTTCTGGCTTGTCCCAAAGGCGTTCCAGGGGGTTTCTGGTCGGGACTCTGCGCAGGCCAGTTTATTTCAGGGCTGTTACTGCCACAGATATCGCTTCATGACTGGGTACTGATACAACCATTCACCGTCGCCAAAATTTTCGGAACACTATGCGTAATGTGTTAATATCCTTTCACATTTAGCGTTTTCCTAAGCTCAATAATGAGACAATACAATAACCACGAAAAACACTCCAAAACCGTAACAGTACTACCTCCTCTCTATTTCACTGATGGCACCACACATGGGGGCAGGTAACGTTCTCCAGGGCACTGGCGAAAATCATACTTTACACCAGATTGCGGCAGCGTATAGTGTGTTTCATCACTCATAATCATTCGTTTCCAGTCACGTAGCGTCGCTCTTTACACCATCTCAATCGAAGTCTAGGATTGATTGCGGGAATGTGTGGCATATGAGGCGCTGCTCGAGCACTGTGCCACATTATTTTTAAGTCCTTAGACAAAGTGATTGTGCTAGCTGGACTGCTGCTAGCATATTGGAAATCATGAGTGATTCCTTCCGCTGATTTCATACAGTTTTTTTTGTAACAACCCCCCCCCCCCCCCCACACACACACACACAATGCTCGACGGTCCCTGTATATTAGTTTCTTATGTCTTAGGAGGACTGATATTTTCCTTAATGGATTTGTTACTAAGGTGACATACAATGACTACACCACATGCCAAGTCACTGTACTCTCCTGTCCTACCCATTCTGTCACTGCTTCTCTGCTGATAACAATACTCGCTGCCTCGTCATACTAACGGGCTCGTTGCTCGTGATGTCTAGTGGCGAGTTTGGCATTATAAAGGAGCTTCCAGATACCTGTGGGTAGACAGTGTATTTGACATTACTTAGCATTAGCTTGTGTATCTTAAAATACGAACTTCATTGAAGTCAAGTGATTCTCTTTATAACTTTATCTTTTAACTTCAAGCTTGCACCAAAAAGAAGCTGGATGAAAAAATTTCTGCTGTTCTGTTGAAAAATTGGAAAACTGTTAGAAAGCTGCCAATTACAGTTACCGTAAGTAAATAAGAACGCTTTCATTTGTTCAAAAGTGGCTATGAACTTCGTACAATAAAACGCTGTTATTATTATTATTAAATTTCTGGCAAATTATAATTACAACACAAGAAAGGATAGCAGGATACGACGGAATTTTGCTTCTGCTTGTATGGACGTAAGAAGGCAACAAGGCCCCTGTAGTACTAAACATTTCCTCAGAATTAGAGATTCTTGGTACAGCCACCCATGACAGAGTTATCCCATCTGTAGAATATATCTGAAAGGCGAAATACGCTCAGACTGCAAGAAGAATGTCTCAGTTCCACTTGCAAAGAAACCAGGCCCTGAACGTGTGACTATTACCGAACTGTCGGTATAATAAGAGAGACTTAAAAATATTGACACGATTTCTGCTGCCTTCACTACCTCATGTCTTAAGGCTATCCATTCCTCTTGTTACTGTATTCCCTTCCCCTACTCTAGTCAATCGTTGCCTAATGCTCCCTCCGAAACTGAGCCACCTCTAGATCTTTCAAATTATCCACGTCCCATCTCCTTAATTTCCTATATTTTTTGCAGTTTCATCAGGTTTGATCTACAATTCATAACCAATAAATTATTGCCCGAGTCCCCATCTGGCCCCTGGAAATGTCTTACAATTTAGAATCTGGTTCCGAAATCTCGGCCTTAACATTACGTAATCAATCTGAAATCATCCGGTTTCCTTACGTCTCTTCCACTGACTACTTACGACACAAAATTCTTTCTGCGGTAAATCTTTAGTTGTGGAATTTATGGCTTCTCCAAAAAATAAGTATTTTCCTTTAATTTCTCGTAGTAACCAAGTCAATAAAAATCCTGCGCCACGTGTAATAGAATTTCACGCTATTATTCATGCTGTCTCAAAATATGAAAAAAGACAAACTGTTTGAATAACACAACTTCAACGCGAATTCTCAAAAGAAGTGTTGAAAGAACTGCGCTTCGTATTTGGTGTTTAGGGTTTAGGGTTTAAATAATTGAGGTAATAGCGCAACCAATATCAGTCTCAAACGAGCACTGACTCAAATCATCATTTTCTGATTGTGCGATTGTTGGGCCTTCTTCACTGACCAGGTACTGCATTCCTCGGCGAGTTTTTAACTACTGCGCTGCGACTCGTTTCTCAAACAGATTAGTACAAGGACGAACACTCAGTTGTAGCTTCAGTTCTATAGCTCAACAAATGTTCTTCCATATCGTCCTAACCTTACTACTCTGCACGAGGAAATCAAGGAAATCTTATGTACCGGTGACCTAGGAGAATAAGGAAAAAGGAATAAAATATATTTTTGTACTTTCTACATTGCAGCCCAGTCAGCAATCGTGATAATCTAATATATAAGAAACTATCAGCCTCTATTGTGGTAATGGACCCGACCTTTACCTAGATCTCAGCCCAAATAATTGAGCCTTCTTCAGAAGATATACCTGAATCTATTATTTGTCTAAGAGGGCATGGTCTAGAAATAAAACTAAAACAGCCTGAATAGGCGTAACCGCATTTTTAAAATGTGACTACGCCTATTCAGGCATGTTTTATTTCTAGACCATGCCCTCTTAGACAAATAATAGATTCAAGTATATCTTCTGAAGAAGGCTCAATTATTTGGGCCTGAAATAGGCGTAGTTACATTTTAAATATGCGGTTACGCCTATTCAGGCTGTTTTAGTTTTATTTCTAGACCATGCCCTCTTAGACAAATAATAGATTCAGGTATATCTTCTGAAGAAGGCTCAATTATTTGGGCTGAGATCTAGGTAAAGGTTGGTTTCATTACCACAATCGAAGCTGATAGTTTCTTATATATTTGAATAAAATATAGACCAGCAATACCAAGAGAATCGTATTTGAAAAAGGAGCAATTGAATATTAATAAGTCGAATCCGAAGTTTCAAATGAATGTAGCATTGTAAAGAAGTGAAACTGCATTTATAACGTCGTCATACGCCGCAAGCCATCTAAAAGTGTGTGGCGGAGGGTACGTCTGGTATCACTGTTACCACCCCCACCCTACCCTGTCCCACTTGCGAATGACGCGTAGGAACAATGATGGTCGATAAGCATCTGTATTGGCTCGAATTTTCTCGGCGCGGTCATTTCGCGAGATGTATTTGGGATGAAGTACTATGTTGTACGTCTCTTCCGGGAAAGTGCTTTCCCGAAGTTTCAATAGTAAGCTGCTCCGTGGTGCACAACGTCTCTTTTCTAACGTCTGCCAGAGGAGGTTGTAGAGCATCTCTGTAACGCTCTCGCGCCGACTAAACAATTCCGTAATGAAAAGCGGCCCTCTCCCTCTCCCTCGGGTTCCAGGTTGTTCAACAGTACTCGAGAATCGCTCGAAACTTAAGGTCGCTCTGGATAGTTAAACTTCTAAATACTTTTACGGTGCGTATTGTTTCCAGCAGTGTCTCTTCCAATAGTGTGCTTGTGCACTACAGGGTGTCTTTTGCTGCGTAATATGTTACATTTATTTATGTTCAGTGCCAACTGCCAGAACCACCATTCATCAGTCTTCTGCAATTCATTCTGTAAATCGATACTCTCTTCTGGCGTTGCTACTTTCTTATGGATAACCGCGTCACTTGCGAGCAATTTTAAAGAACTTCAGACGCTTTCTACTATGTCATTTACATACATTGTAAACATTAACGCTCTTAACACACTTCCATGGGGTACTGGGAAATTACCTTTACATCCGCCGATTTTGTTCCGTTGAGAACGACGTATTGAGTTCATTCTGCAAGGAAGTCTTGAATAAAGTTGCAAATCTGGTCCGATACTCGGTCAGCACTTCGCATCTCGTGGAAGAACAGAGCCAGCAGAGTTTCGTAAGGCTTAGGTTTGCGGAATCGATGCCGATTTTTAAAGAGATGATTGTCGTTCCCCAAAAACGTTATAATTCTTGAGCATAAAATATGTTCCATAACGCGGATTGACGTCAATGGTGTAGGCCTATAATTATTAGTATCTGTCCTAGGACCTTTCTTGAAAGCGTGAATGTGAGCAGTGCTTATTTCCAGTCGCTAGATACTCTTTTTTTTTTGCTTCACTAAAATGTAGACAAGAAGCAGTTAAGACAAGAAGGAAACCGCTTTTGAAGTGTTCTGCTGTATAAGAATGGTGAATATTAGGTTGGCAGATCGATCAACTGATAGAGGTACTGCAAGAAATTCGAGAAAAAAATTCTTAACTTAAAGAAAAGGTATGTTGATAGGACATGTCCAGAGTCATCGATAAATCGTTGGTTTGGTGCAAGAAGGAAGTGTTGGACTCCTGGTTGTTAAGGGAGACCAAGGCTTGTATACAAAAAGCAGCTTCAAATGGATTAAGGTTGCAACACCTAATCCAAGACGAAGAGGTTCGCACAAGTAGCACAGGACGTCGAAATGCACCGAACAAGTCTTCGGTCTGAAAAAACAACAATAGCAGAAAGATTACTAGTTAAATTTGCAGGTGACTTGCAGCTAGGCGGGATGCGAGCTGCAATATTGTGGAAGCGTAAACCGCAGTCTCTTTAGGCCAGGATCCTGCCACTGTTGAATTCAAAAACGTGCTGATAGGCGTTTGGTTGGTTTATGCTTAGACCAGGTTAGATCTTCCTGCTTTATGTTGAGAGGAGTGGTCGGGTGCATTGAAATCTGGGGTAAGTAAGTGTCCGTTGTGCGTTACGTCCTTTGAAAGGAGGCCCACATATTTAGTTAATTGCCTTCCAAAGAAAATTATCCAACGTTCCACACCGCTGTGACGTTATCTTCTTCAATCCTATTCATTATAAGATGAACGTTGCTGGCCTTCACTGCTGAGTGGCTGCTGAGAGCTTATACGTAACTGGGTCAGATGTGATCATAATTTCGATCCGTCCAAGCCCCATGGCGAAATGGACCTCTTGCTTGAAGGTCACCGTCTATGGTGAATACTGGTCAGAGGTGTGAAAGAAATTCATTCCGCAAATGTACACGTTAACTCGAACGGTTCATCTCTTCAGTGACGTCGGCGGAAGGGGGCGGCAGGTGGCATGCAGAAGTGATACTTCTTTTTAATATAAGTTACTCTTGGTGCAGGTTTATTAAAGGCGAAGAAATGTGAAAAACGCAGCACTAGAAGTAAACAGCTACTGATTTTGATGTTCCAAGACAAATGAGGAGTCAGTTCATTGCTGAAAAGTGCCTGTTACATCTGGAGCATTGTCTGATTTTTCTGGCATCGCACAGTTGGTAAGTAATTTTTGAAATATTTTAGCGTGGGAGTACGACAACCACAGTGATCGCCTTTTGCTATATCTTTCAGATGCTAAAAATCAGGTACGACGATAAAAGCAACAAGGTCCCACTCTACTGCTGGGATGAAAAATGTGACGGCAGAGTTGCAGCACAGTGGACCTGAGAGTGGAATCGCACTCCAAATTGGAAAAGTTCATCTCGTTGTGAAATACAGTGATTTTTTTTTTTTTCGTACCATTTCCCGCAGTCGCTTCGCTCGAAAGGCAGGGTAGCGCTTTCGACGAGGCGTAGCCGATACCATGCTCATCCCGTAGCTTTGATATACAAATGAGCTAATGCTCGGTCTCTAATGATGTAAATGTTGGTCTGAATTTTTGGCCAGTATTTTTACATACATTGCGAAACTTCGTATGTGAGGCATAAATTACGTAATTTTGGAGAGGAAGGTGAACAGTTTCCTCAGCTATCAACTTTGTGTATTCATTAATATCAGTTTAGTCCTTACTTAAAAGTTTCTATTCATACTTGCACTGCCGACATGATTACCGACAAGGGAAACTCCCCATTGCACCCCACTCAGATTCAGTCTTAAGATGGACCAGTGCATAGCCCGTCAAGAACTCGACACAGATCAAGCATGGAATCAGGAAGATGTACGGAACTGTGAAAAAAGAAGCAAAGTAGAAATAGTGAACGGTCCAAGCCCAAGTTATGCAGCATCCATCATAATAGCGTAGCCACGGCGTCGTGCCTATGTGCTGGTCTGCGGGGCAGGTGGTGGTGATGTCCCGTACGCCTTGACAGAGTGTAGGGGAACGATGAGGAAGACCCGCACCGCCGTACTGGGCAAGGTCCTAGTGGAGGTGGTTTGCCATTGCCTGCCTCCGAGCGTAATGGGGACGAACGAGGAGATCCATGTTAAAATCTCGCTCGTGCCGGTTTTTTTCCTCGAGATTATGAACTGTCTGTTCGGTTACTGACGTGTTTGTTCGCCGTATTCAGATTTGTGTCTGTATCGTTGAGTAACGTCCGTTTGCAACTGCGGGGTGCAAGAAAGGGGCCTCCAGACGTACGTCGCTCCTATT
Source organism: Schistocerca gregaria (assembly GCF_023897955.1). Classification (NCBI taxonomy): domain Eukaryota; kingdom Metazoa; phylum Arthropoda; class Insecta; order Orthoptera; family Acrididae; genus Schistocerca; species Schistocerca gregaria. The sequence goes on along the minus strand of NC_064920.1, from coordinate 199,212,972 downwards.
TCCTCTACACAAGTTACAACTCCTGCATTTTGTTTTGGACGTTTTGACTTTCTCATTCCATTGTTGTATCGTTGTTCGCACCCACTTATTTGTTGTTTGCATTTCTGTGTAAGGTCGAGGCGGCATCTCAGGTGAAGTCACCATACATCACATTTACTTGCGACGGTAGTCTATTCTTACCACATGACTCATATTCTGTAACCAATGTGTGGTATGGTAATTTCTGACACTACAGGAGGAGAACAGACACGTGAATGACCGGACGGAAACTTCATAAACGGGTGGGAAAGAAATGGGACACAAGGGAGATTCGAATACGGATCTACCGCTTTCTGTCCAATACCCTGACCACACAAGCACAGCGCCGTGATTGAAGTATTTCGCCCGATATTGCAGACCTTGAGCTGGGTCCGTTCGCTGTTTGCATTTTTGCTTCCTTTTTCACTGTTTAGTACACTTTCTTCCTGTTCTCATGCTTGATCTGTGTTCAGTTTTTGGCCAGCTATCCAGTGGGCCATCTTACTACTAAATCTGATGGGGTTGCGATGGGTAGTTTCCCTCGTAAGGAGGACACTGGTATGGACGAACATTGTTTTAGGTACTCGTTATCAAACATTTCAGCTGTGATGTGTGTGTAGGGCGTATTTTTGTCTGTTTTATTTACCTGACAGATTATTTTTTCTTTCTTTGCAGGTGAGTACCTGAATGATAATGCAGTATAGCAAGGAAGACGCTGTCCGTGGCAGTCACGGTAGGGGTTTCCGCAGAGCGCACTAGCCTAAACATTCTGTACCAGTTTGCTACTTCATCGTCACCAACCGCATATTTTCAGTCGCAACGTTAATGCTGAACGGGTTCTGTAGGCGAACGGGAAGCAGTGTGGCTTTCTCGCTGCCGCAACGAAGCTGACCGACCTACTGAGTAACTCACTCCGCTTACATGGGGCCGCCCAAAACCATATTACGTAAACTGATTTCCTAGTACCGCCTCTCGGATGTCTTGTAAACACTTCAAAATAGTGTCTGTAAATCTGCTTCTGTATGCCGCTTTCCCAAATCCGCAATCAATTTCCGCTCCCATGTAAACGCAACCGGTTTTGAAACGTTATTGGATTGTCAAGCCACATCTCGTTTTCAGAATATTTGGTTAATATGAACTTCTTATGTGGTGAAGGGAAAAGAGGGATATTAGGGTGAGAATGAAGCTGTCTAATTGTAATATTTAAATGAAGAGAAATGACGATTGTCTTAACTGACTCAGAAACGGCATCCGCTGTTTTCCAGACGCCGTATTTAACTGGGATAGGAAATCAGCTTCAGACGTAAACATGTAAATACGACAGCGAAAAACGATTTCCGAAATTCGGTTTCCGTCTTCAGGAAGATGTGTCGTATGTAAATGTAGTGACTGTAGCAACTGTTCCATTCTTCCCGCTATTTCCTACGCTACCTCAAAACGGAAGTTACTTTCCAGATAGCCGTCTTACGCCGGTAGTGCAGCCATTATTGCTCGCCTCTGTCTTCAAATAACCCTACCAAAACATTCGTTAGATGGTGCCCCAACGTTGCAGTTACGGAAAATGACGTTGTGCCACTGTTAGCCACTATGAAGACCTTTGTTACTGGTTTCGATTACCATCAGCCACAATGAGTTGTACAATGGCAGTATCTGTGTGGATATATACCTAACGTTCGGCCCACTCAGCATAACTTCAGAAATACCTACTGCACAACGAAACTCTGAAATTTAGAAAGATCTTGATCAAGCAGTCCTTATTAAGCTTTATGCGTTGCGAAAATTCATAATACACTCCTGGAAATTGAAATAAGAACACCGTGAATTCATTGTCCCAGGAAGGGGAAACTTTATTGACCCATTCCTAGGGTCAGATACATCACATGATCACACTGACAGAACCACAGGCACATAGACACAGGCAACAGAGCATGCACAATGTCGGCACTAGTACAGTGTATATCCACCTTTCGCAGCAATGCAGGCTGCTATTCTCCCATGGAGACGATCGTAGAGATGCTGGATGTAGTCCTGTGGAACGGCTTGCCATGCCATTTCCACCTGGCGCCTCAGTTGGACCAGCGTTCGTGCTGGACGTGCAGACCGCGTGAGACGACGCTTCATCCAGTCCCAAACATGCTCAATGGGGGACAGATCCGGAGACCTTGCTGGCCAGGGTAGTTGACTTACACCTTCTAGACCACGTTGGGTGGCACGGGATACATGCGGACGTGCATTGTCCTGTTGGAACAGCAAGTTCCCTTGCCGGTCTAGGAATGGTAGAACGATGGGTTCGATGACGGTTTGGATGTACCGTGCACTATTCAGTGTCCCATCGACGATCACCAGAGGTGTACGGCCAGTGTAGGAGATCGCTCCTCACACCATGATGCCGGGTGTTGGCCCTATGTGCCTCGGTCGTATGCAGTCCTGATTGTGGCGCTCACCTGCACGGCGCCAAACACGCATACGACCATCATTGGCACCAAGGCAGAAGCGACTCTCATCGCTGAAGACGACACGTCTCCATTCGTCCCTCCATTCACGCCTGTCGCGACACCACTGGAGGCGGGCTGCACGATGTTGGGGCGTGAGCGGAAGACGGCCTAACGGTGTGCGGGACCGTAGCCCAGCTTCATGGAGACGGTTGCGAATGGTCCGCGCCGATACCCCAGGAGCAACAGTGTCCCTAATTTGCTGGGAAGTGGCGGTGCGGTCCCCTACGGCACTGCGTAGGATCCTACGGTCTTGGCGTGCATCCGTGCGTCGCTGCGGTCCGGTCCCAGGTCGACGGGCACGTGCACCTTCCGCCGACCACTGGCGACAACATCGATGTACTGTGGAGACCTCACGCCCCACGTGTTGAGCAATTCGGCGGTACGTCCACCTGGCCTCCCGCATGCCCACTATACGCCCTCGCTCAAAGTCCGTCAACTGCACATACGGTTCACGTCCACGCTGTCGCGGCATGCTACCAGTGTTAAAGACTGCGATGGAGCTCCGTATGCCGCGGAAAACTGGCTGACACTGACGGCGGCGGTGCACAAATGCTGCGCAGCTAGCGCCATTCGACGGCCAGCACCGCGGTTCCTGGTGTGTCCGCTGTGCCGTGCGTGTGATCATTGCTTGTACAGCCCTCTCGCAGTGTCCGGAGCAAGTATGGTGGGTCTGACACACCGGTGTCAATGTGTTCTTTTTTCCATTTCCAGGAGTGTAGGACTGAAGCTGTGGAATAAAATATGCGAGGAAATTAACAATGGCAAATATGTACATAATAACATAAGTACCTATCTCAGTAATCCATATAAAGAAATTTCAATTGATATCTTACCTATATTTAAATCAAACTTTAGTAAAACGCTCACGAAGGTGAGCACATAGACTGAATACAAGACAGATATCATCACATATTGGTATATTTGACAGTGTCGCCGTCTGTTCGAAGAGAACCACTGCCAAACTGAATGTGGCGATTAAGCTATGTAAGAAGTAATTGAAGGCCAGTATGCGGCGCTAGCAGTTATCATAGAAATGAAGTCGGACTAAGAGCTTGTTTATGTTAGATCTACACACATCAAAAAAAAATTTGAATCATCTCGGTTCCGCGAGTTCCTGAATCTGCACAGAAAATTGGAATAAAGATCAACATAAACATAATTTCCACCCTTTATTTCTCATGAAAACCACACATTGCATGCTGTATCACCATACAGCGAGACCTTCATAGGTGGTGGTCCAGATTGCTGTACATACCGGTATCTTTAATACCCAGTAGCACGTCCTCTTGCATTGATGCATGCCTGTATTCGTCGTGGCATACTATCCACAAAACAGCCGTTTTAAATCCATCCCTGGCATGTTCGATAGGGTTCATGTACGGACGACATGCTGGCCACTCTAGGCGAGGGATGTCGTCATCCTGAAGGAAGTCATTCACAAGATGTGCGCTATGGTGGTGCGAACTGTCGTCCATGAAGACGAACATCTCGCCAATATGCTGCCGATAGGGTTGCACAATAGGTCGGAGGATGGCATTCACGTATCCTACAGCCGTTACGGCGCCTTCCATGACCACCAGCGGCGTACGTCGGCACCCCGAAAGAACGGGGAACCTCCACCTTGCTGCACTCGCTGGACAGTGTGTGTAAGGCGTTCAGTCTGACCGGTTTGCCTCCAAACACGTCTCCGACGATTGTCTAGTTGAAGGCACATGCTATACTCATCGGTGAAGAGAACGTGATGCCGATCCTGAGCGGTCTATTCGGAATGTTGTTGGGCCCATCTGTACCGCACCGCATGGCGTCGTGGTTGCAAAGATGGACCTCACCATCGACGTCGGGAGTGAAGTTGCGCATCATGCAGCCTGATGCGCACGGTTTGAGTTGTGACACGACGTCCTGTGGCTGCACGAAAAGCATTCAACATGGTGGCGTTGCTGTCAGGGTTCCTCCGAGCCGGTCATCCACTGCAATAGTAGCCTGTGGGCGGCCTGAGCGAGGCATGTCGTAAACCCTGTCTCTCTGTATCTCCTCCACGTCCGAACATCAGTAGTTCGGTTCACTCCGAGACGCCTGGACACTTCGCTTGTTGAGAGCCCTTCCTGGCGCAAAGTAACAATGCGGAAGCGATCGAACCACGGTATTGACATTCTAGTCATGGTTGAACTACAGACGATACGTGCCGTGGACCTCCGCCTTGGTGGAATGATTGGAACGGATCGGCTGTCGGAACCTCTCCGTGTAATAGGCGCTGCTCATGCATGGTTGTTTACATCTTTGGCCGGGTTTAGTGACCCCTTTGAACAGTCATAGGGACTGTGTTTGTGATACGATATGCACAGTCAACAACTATCTTCCAGAGTTCTGGGAACCAAGGTGATTGAAAACCTTTTTCTAATGTGTGTAGTTCTACATTTCCATACTGTTATACACGTTCGCATTACGTTCCGTACACCTTCATGTCCAAACGGAATCCATTGTTTCCGAAATAGTATGATCACTATTCACCATTACGATTGCGTAGGCAACTTAAGATCCTAACTCCACATCCTCAACCACAATATTCTAAGATATTTTTTGGTTATTTTCACACATCTACTTCAAGCTGCGCTGTTATACATTCTGATATTTTACCTTTAAGCTTTTTAAAATAAAAAGGATAAAAACGTGAGAAAAGGAAATTATAAGTTTCTATTTTATTTAAAAATTTTGCCATTTACCTAGGCTTACCTAAATAGTTCTGTTTTGTATCATCCATTGTATGTTCGACTATTGTAGTGTGACTACAGTTGGTCGTATTCTTGTAACATTTCGTTTTGTGATGGTTGCAAACTGATGACAGCTGGGTGGTTGTTATAATACAGTATATCCTTAAGCTTAAAAAAAAAATTAAAAAGTACGTTTTATTACGATAGCAGCATCCTTTTCATTTCAAGGTGTCATTAATCTATGCTCACCTAAATGATTCTCTTGTATGTCATTTATTATATTTTCGACTATCGTAATATGACTGCATTTGGTAATCTTATGTAACATTTTATTTAGTGATGGTTGTAAACTTTTCCTGTCAACTTATATTTTTGATCTATGTATGTTTTACGTTTATAGTGTACCACACCAGATAATGGTTGCAAGTGTGTTTTCTGTTACGATTATTGAATAACGACTGTCCCTGTAACACCTTTTCACTAAGATTTGATTTAAATGTAAATACGGTATTAATTGAAATTCCTATCTATGGATTACTAAGATGCATAGTTACGTCTTTAAGTACGTATTTGCTATGGTTAATTTCCCCGTACACTTCATTCTACAGCTTCCATGTGATGGCGAAATTTTGAAACGCGTAACGCATAATAAAGAATTGTGCGATCAAGACCTTTATATATTTCAGAGTTGTGCCAAATCTGAATGATCGCCTGCCTCCACCGTGGATGAATTTCTTCATCAAGTATTGAGATAAAAGAACTCGGTACATACAGTACCGTGAACAGTGTTTAACTCCTATCTATTCGGTCGTGGTGGGATGAACGCCTTGTACGTATCCACACACTGGTTGTATCTTCCCTGTTCTTATTAGTGATTAACCAAACAGATGTACCACGGAATAATGTTTAGCATCTTTGCCAACTAGTTTCGGGTTATTTAGTATTTTATGTCATGACTATATTTTTTGAACCGTAATAAAAAGTCATCAATAAGCAGATGGACACACACACACACACACACACACACACACACACACACACACACACACACACACACGCCCGCCGCGTGTGATTTTATGTTGTCCATTCTAATGTAGTGATCGGCGTTCAGGAGTCTGTTATCCATACAAAACGCTCTTGTGCAGGGGGCATTGTCGGAAGAGGTTATAGTTAATATTCTGCAGGGGTGCTGGTGGTGAAGCAGTTGAGCGCTGTGAAACCAGTATAGACTGCAGTACTAAACGACCAACCTTAAGCACTGACCCAATCTAAAGACTTCCAGGGGCCAACAAAAATTTGATCTTCAAAATTTCATGCAGTTGCTGACGGAATTTAAAAACTTGAAATGGTGTCATCTTCTATTCAAATGTTTTAACACAATAAATCAGTTACTACGATTAGAAACTGTGTGTTTCTTGAGGCAGCTTAATTATTGCAATAAAACTGCAGCATCAGACATGACGTTCCAGTTTATTGTTGGGTTAGTTTTTCCATAAGTTGAATAAACAAAACGCACACAAGCATCAACAGCATATCCTCCTTCACTATTTACAACAGTCTGCCAACGCTGGGGTAATTTTTTGTTCCCGCGGCTGTAGAAATGTTCAAATGTGCGTGAAATCTTATGCTAAGGTCATCAGTCCCTAAGCTTACACACTACTTAACCTAAATTATCCTAAGGATAAACACAGAACCTCCGTCGGGGCCAGCCGCACAGTCTATGACTGCAGCGCCCTGACCGCTCGGCTAATCCCGCGCGGCGCGACTGTAGAAATTAGGTGGTTTTGACGCGAAGAATTCGTCGACTCATATACGGAGCACACTTTCATCCGGAAAGGAAGTTCCTTCAATGTGGTTCGATAGAGCGGAATAGGTGAAACTCTGTGGGTGCAAGATCAGGTGAATAAGGTGGGTGCGTAATGACTTCCCCTACCCCGACTCCTGTTCAGTGTTTGTCGTCAGTCTAGCAGTATGCAGGCGGGCGTTATCATGTAGTTGCATCACCTCGTGCAGTCTTTCTGGTTGTTTTTGGATTACATCTGCGGGACGTTCCACTTGTTGAGAATAAAAGTCAGCAGTGATTGTTACACACCAGGAAAGTAATTTGTAGTACACCACACCGTCGCAGTTCCAGCAGATGGATAACATTTTTGGGCTCAACAGTTCCTTTCTTCTCCTTATTTTACCATAAAGAGACAAATTCCTGTCACCAATGAGGGCACAGGATAGGAATGGTCGGTGTTCTTAAAGAGTCAGTTGACGACGAACAAGCAGACAGGCACGTATGGTTACCCGCAGATTTTTTTTTTTTTTTGTGATTTTGCCTTTGGGCACGCGGTGCCCATACACCCGATTCTTGAACCTTTCCCATTACGCGCGGATGTATCACTGCGGTGGAATGATCAGTTTGTCGCATTGGCAGTTCTCGCGTATACTGCCGAGGACCATTGTGGATTAATTTGTTTAAACGATCTTCTCCATACCTCGAAGGTCTTCCTGAACGAGGAAAGTCATTAACGTCAAAACAGTCCTCGTTAAAACGAGAAAGCAATTTTGTTGCCGTGCTCCGCCCAATGGCATTACCCCCATACATTGCGGAAATGTTTCTGGCTGCTTCCGCTACTGTCACAGCCCTATTAAACTCAGAACTTTTTGTCCACAGCACCACTCACTATCTCCAATTGACAAAATGACAACATGTAAACTCAAACAGAACCGTGACCTACAAATAAAAAATGACAATCTATAAATAAAGCTTTAGCAACCGGAATTGCAACATGCAAAACGAAAACACTACGAACTTCCGCACAAACCTGATACTACTTCACTATTATCTCGATCCGAAACATGTTTCGCAGCCAGTCTCCACAAGCACCACTGGAAACACCTGCAAAATTATACCGTTGTACGGGACATAGTTCAGCGGATATGATGTGTTAAACATGGCTGTTCGATTCTTCAACGAAACTCTGTGGTGGGGGGGGGGGGGGGGCTACTCTTTATCACACTATGTATCTACATACACTGAAGAGCCAAAGAAACTGGTATCGTGTACGACCCCCCGAGAGCACGTAGAAGTGACGCAACATGACGTGTCACGGACTCTACTAATGCCTGAAGTGGTGCTGGAGGGAATTCATACCATGAATCCTGCAGGGCTGTCCATAAATCCGTAAGAGTACCAGGGGTGGAGATCTCTTCTGAACAGCACGTTGCAAGGCGTCCCAGATATGCTAAATAATGTTCATATCTGGGGAGTTAGGTGGCCAGCCGAAGTCTTTAAGCCCCCCCCCCCCCCCAAAAAAAAGGTCCGTGGAGACACACTGTTGCAATTCCGGCCGTGTGGAGTGTCACATTGTCCTGCTGGAATTGACCAAGTCCGTCGGAATGTACAATGGACATGAACGGATGCAGGTGAACAGACATGATTCTTACGTACGTGTCACCTGTCTGAGTCGTATGTAGAAGTATCCGGGGTCTCATATCACTCCAAATGCACACGCCCCATACCATTACAGAACCTCCACCAGCTTGAACAGTAACGGCTGATGCGGAGGATCCATGGATTCATGAGGTTGTCTCCATACCCGCACACGTCCATCCGTTCGATATAATTTGAAACGAGACCCGTCCGACCAGGCAACATGTTTCCAGTCATCACAGACCAATGTGGGTGTTGACGGGCCAAGGCGATGTTTAAAGCTTTGTGTCATTCAGTCATCAAGGGTCGACAAATGGACCTTTGATTCCGAAAGCCCATATCGATGATTGGCTGAATGGTTTGCACGCTGACACTTGTTGATAACCCAGCACTGAAATCTGCAGCAATTCGGAGAAGAGTTGCACTACTGTCACGTTGAACGCCACTCTTCAGTCGTCGTTGCGGATCTTTTTCCGGCGCAGCAATGACTGAGATTTTATGTTTCACCGGATTCCTAATATTCAAGGTGTACTTGTGAAAAGGTCGTGCGGGAAAATCCTTACTTCATTGCTACATCGGAGATGCTGTGTCCCATCGCCCGTACGCCGGATATAACACCACGTTCAAACTGATTTAATTCTTGATGAGCTGGCATTGTAGCAGCAGTAACCGATCTAAATACTGCGTCAGACACTTGTCTTATTAAGGCGCTGGTGACCGCAGCGCCGTATTCTGCCTGTTCACATCTCTCTGTACTTGAATACGTATACCTACAGCAGTTTCTTCAGCGCTTCAGTGCAGATACTGTCAATGAAAATCCTCTTGCGCCTGATATTTGCAGCAATCGAAACTGGTAGAAATTGTTTTGGACGGCGGTAAGACGCAGTATTGATCTTCACAAATATTCAGTGTGTGAATTTAGTTGATGAATATGCATATGAAAAATAAGAAGTAAACTATTTGCGAGAACTTGTCGTAGAAGGTGGCGCAGTTTTTAGCGCCACTGGTGGATTGTGAACAGCACAAATTTTCGCGGAATTGGGAAACTTCAGCCTTGTCCACCGCGGCCACGCTTGCTTTCCTAATTAATAGAGCGCCATTAGCTGATTAACCTGAGCTGCGGGACGGGACTGTTGTCGCGGAAATAAACGCTGTCATCAGATGTCAGGCACGGGAAACGTGCACGACCGCCTGTCGTGTGTGTGTGTGTGTGTGTGTGTGTGTGTGTGTGTGCGCGCGCGCGCGCGCGCGCACTACAGAAGCTCATCCGCGAAAGTGCCGCGCAGTCCGACGTCGTGGAAACAGAATATCTTCCGCTTGACCGAATGCCCAACGAAATACCAAGGGATTCAGTCTGTCCGCCGGCATCGCAGCATTTTCCAAAATTAGTAAGCCATAGTCAACACAGACAGATTGCTGCGATACATTTTGAAATGGTATCAGAGTGCTACGTACATATCAAGGAAGGAAGGAAGGAAGGAAGGAAGGATTATTTTAGCGCCTGTTGCTGCATGCCCCGTCAGCTTTGTTGCTGTACGCGGTTCCTCATCGCTGACTTTCGCGTACAAACATTTGCCGTGGATTACACAGGATTAACGTGCGAAGTACCATACATTTTTTTTTTGAAAAGTGTGAAAAATCTACATCTACATTACCTCTGCATCTACATGGATACTCTGCAAATCATATTAAAGTGCCTGGCACTATTATTCCAATCTCGCGGAAAGAACGAACACCAGTATCTTACCGTACGAGCTCTGATTTCCCTTACTTTATCGTGGTGATCGTTCCTCCCTATGTAGGTTGGTGTCAATAAAATATTTTCGCATTCGGAAGAGAAAGTTGGTGATTGGAATTTCGTGAGGGGATTCCGTCGCAACGAAAAACGCTTTCTTTTAACGATTTCCACCCCAAATCCTGTATCATTTCTGTGACACTCTCTCCCATATTTAGCGATAATACAAAACGTGCTGCCATCCTCGTATCACTAGCAGTCGAGATGACAGGCATCTTATCCGCATCGTGCAGCCACGTCTCGATCCCTGAGTCAACAGATGGGGACGTTTGCAAGACAACAACCATCTGCACGAACAGTTCGACGACGTTTGCAGCAGCATGGACTATCAGCTCGGAGACCATGGCTGCGGTTACCCTTGACGCTACATCACAGATAGGAGCCCTGCGATGGTGTACTCAAAGACGAACGTGGGTGCACGAATGCAGAACGTCATTTTTTCGGATGAATCCAGTTTCTGTTTACAGCATCATGGTGGTCGCATCTGTGTTTGGTGACGTTGCGGTAAACTCACATTGGAAGCGTGTATTAGTCATCGCCATACTGGCGTATACTCGGCGTGATGGTACGGTGTGCCGTTGGTTATACGTCTCGGTCACCTCTTGCTCGCATTGACAGCACTTTGAACAGTGGACGTTACATTTCAGATGTGTTACGACCCGTGGCTCTGCTCTTCATTCGATCCCTGCGAAACCCTACATTTCAGCAGGATAATGCACGAGCGCATGTTGCAGGTGCTGTAGGGGCCTTTCTGGCTACAGAAAATATTTGATTGCTGCCCTAGCCAGCACATTCTCCAGATCTCTCACCAATTTAAAATGTCTGGTCAATGGTGGCCGAGCAACTGGCCCGTCAGAATATGCCAGTCACTACTCTAAATGAACTGTTGTATCGTGTTGAAGCTGCATGGGCCACTGTACCTGTACACGGCATCCAAGCTCTGTTTGACTCAATGCCCAGACGTATCAAGGCCGTTATTACGGCCAGAGGTGGTTGTTCTGGGTACTGATTTCTCAGGATCTATGCAGCCAAATTGCGTGAAAATGTAATCACATGTCAGTTCTAGCATAATATATTTGTCCAATGATATCCGTTTATGATCTACATTTCTTCTTGGTGTAGCGATGGCCAGTAGTGTGTATTCGCAACTGCGAATACATTTCATGTAAACTAATATAATTTGGAGATCTTAAAAAACTGGAAAAAGTTGTAAGAAGAATTTTAAGGAAAATATTGGGTTCTAAAGTAATAGTGATACTGAATACCAATAAAGATAAAAGAAAGAGCTCTATTTGAAAACGGTGAAGACTAAAATTATATGTATTTACATACTGAATGGATAATAAGACAAACCAAACATACCTTCGACTTACTAAAGAGCTACGAATCCAAATGGTTCCTTAAAATTGTCACGTATATGAAAAGCACTGGCGTCAATATGTAGACAATAAATAACAATACTTTTTAGAGAAGCAGGACTTCAAGGAAGAAAGAGGTCTGCAAAATAATAGTGAACCCAGGTAGAACATGAACGACACTTTCGAAGAATGAAGTAACTAAAATTAAACCCAAAGAAGGAAACCCAAAGTTGATTTATTGTACTCTCCAAATAGTTTACTCGAATAAAAAATAAATAGATAAAACTCTTTTTGTACCTCATTAATTAGTTGGTCGAGCGTACTTTGTGTTTCTGATAGGTTCGTAGGAGCCGCGCGGAGCTAGCCGAGCGGTCTCAAGCGCTGCAGTCATGGACTGTGCGGCTGGTCCCGGCGGAGTCCTCCTTCGGGCATAGGTGTGGGTGTTTGTCTTAGGTTGATTTAGGTTAAGTAGTGTGTAAGCTTACGGACTGACGACCTTAGCAGTGAAGTCCCATAAGATTTCACACACATTTGAACATTTTTAGTTTCGTACGAGAGGACGTAAATTACACTTCAAAGTAGCATAAAGTTTCAGAAGTAAGACATTTTAACCTGTGTCAAATAAGTGCGTCTAAGGTTGCCAATGAATGACAGCAGCCCGTTCCAAAAGTTAAGATGCTGTATATGTTGAAAATACTGATCGTTGTATGTTTTCTAGTATGTTTCTGACCAAACAGTACAGTAGAATAACAAAGGTACTCTGTAAGACAAAAAAAGGCACACCACTAAATAATTATCCGTATGGCACGGAAATTGGTGGATTGATGTACATATACAAACAAATGATTACAATTCCAGAAAAAGTAGGTGATTTACTCAGGAGAATGAGCCTCACAAATTGAGCACGTAACATATTGGTCAATCTCTGGCTATTACGCAAGCAGTTAGTCTTCTTGGCATATATTGATAGAGTTGTTGCGTGTGCTACTGAGGCATATCGTGCCAAATTCCGCCCAACTGGCGCGCGTTAGCACTTCAAAATCCCGATCTGGTTGGCGGGCCTTGTCCATAATCCTCCAAACGTTCTCACTCAGGGAGATATCCGGTGACCTTGCTCTCCATGTTAGGGTTTGCCAAGAATGAAGGCAAACGGTAGAAACGGGCGCTGTGTGCGGGTGGAAATTATCTTTCTGAAATGTGAGGCCATGTTGGTTGGCCGTGAAGGGCAACAAAACAGTGTAGAATATTGCCGACCTACCGCTGTGCTTTGTGTGCCGCGAATGACAGCCAAAAGGCTATTGCTGTGAAATGAAATGGCGCCCCGGACCATTATTCCTGGTTGTCGGGCCTAATGGCAAGCGATAGTCAATTTGGTATCCCACCGTTGCCCGGGACTTCTCCAGGCTCAGCTCGCAGCGGGTCTCATCACTGAAGACGATTCTGCTCTAGTCAATGATATTCCAGGCCGAATTTGCCGAGATGGTCTTGTCTGCATTCGTAGTTCAATGGTAATCGGCGCAAGAGCCTCCGTGAGCTCAACCTTCTTTCCGTGAGCCACCTATTAATGGTCCTTCCGATCACAGAAGCACCAGTTGCGCGTCGGTTCGATGATGATGAATCCAGAGCTCTGAATGCCCCTCTGACGAATGTTGGGTCCTCTCGTTATGTCGTGTCTCTCGGGCTACCGCCTCCTTCCTGACGCTGTGTTCGGCCATGGTTCACCCATTTCTGCGAATATTGTCGAATAGCGGCGTTATTCCTATTTAAATGTCGAGCTTTTCCCCAATTGCTGCAGCCGGCTTTTCCTTGAGCACAATTACACATCCGCTCTCAAAATCTGTGTTCACGCCCCTGATGCGAGGCATACTTACAGTCCTTGCAGATAAGGAGACGTGACACCTCTTTTCCTCAAGTACGCCACGATAAGATCATGCAGAATCGAACTTTCGACTGCTTGATTGCTTGAAGTTTGGTTTCGACAGAGCTCTTAATAAATGACTAGTGATGTGCTGATAGTTAACAGTAAACATCCTAAGAAAGATTAAAAACGTAAGAAGTTATTCGCAGGCGTGAGTTAATTATGTTTCTAATGAAACTGTCTTTGTAATATGGCAAGCAATTTGATAAAATGAACTTCTCGATATGGGACTCTAGTTAGTTTGTGGGAATTGTATGCCTAGTCGGCGGAGCGGGCGTCCAGCATCCTCCCCTACGCTTTTCTGAGTATGGATCATCATCATCATCATCATCATATAAAGCAAGGGGACCCCAGAGTGTTAATCTGATACCGACGCGGCTGCTTCGCGCTTCTGCCACGACGAATCACATAACGTAATTTTATTTATTTTTCTACAGCAGTCTTTTGAAGTTCGCGGGTGAAAGCTCACATAATACAGCTAGCTGTCTGTGTTCTTTCGCCGTACAGAGTATAGAGATACTCTCGAAGCGGTAACAGGGACTAGAAATAAACTGACAAGTATTCATTAGTGGGCAGCATTCGCCCAGTAAACGACGGTCTGTGCTATTAACGTTGATCTCTCCGTGTCCATAAAGTGTGTTTCTGTAGGCACTCGCAAGAATGACAGAGCTCAGCGGTAAGAGACAGAACATTGATTCGGTAGTAATTACCAGTTTTCCGAGTTACTTCCTTTTCCCCTATATCTTTTAAAGAGATTTAACAGTGGTTCATTTTAAAAGAATATGGCTGACTTCCTCTACGAGTCCGAGATTGTATTCCGTTTCTAATGACGTAGTCGTTTGCAGGATAATAAAACCCTCATTTTTTTGCTTTTGTAAGTATATGAGCAATTGTCAATCTCCTGATAGTAAAACATTCGATCACATAAAAATGGACCTCATGCTAACATTTCTCTGAGACACATCAGCTGACTCCGAACGCAAATAATGTAAAGCATTGCGCGTAAGCAAGCGGAGCTTACACTATTGGCCAAAAATCAGTGGAAACTGTACCAACCGGAAAATACCCAGAAGTAATAATCGGAAACAACTTGAAGTGCAATGACCACATAAAAACTAATTGTAAGAAAAGCAGATACCAGGCTGAGAGTCATCGGAAGAATCTCAGTGATACGGAATTCATCCATGAAAGAAGTCGCTTGTAAAATACTTGTTCGACCGATTCTTGAGTTTTGCACATCACACTGGGAACCTCACTGGCTGGATTGATAGGAGTGGAGTAGACCAACAAAGAGCCACACGATTCGTCACGCTGTCGTTTAGTAACACGAATGCGTCACAAGAGGTGATTCAACAAATTACTGTGGTAGAGGCTACACGGTGGATAAAATAAGTAGGCCGGAAAATGTCACGCACCTTAGAATACGTCCTCTGTCCCGCGTGAGGAAGTTGTAAGTTGAGTTGCCTATCTTAAGGTGTGCGAAATATTTTTCGGGTCGGTTTTATTTTACCCGCATTGTACAAGGGAGATGTTGTGTATCGCAGAGATATTATAATTGGAAGAGTTAATATATAAGGAACTACCAGCCTCGATGGCGGTAAAGAAACCAACGTTTATCTAGGTTTCAGCCCTAACAATTGAGCCTTCTTCAGAAGGTATACCTGTGAGTAAGAGGACATGGTGTAGGAATAAAACTAAAAAAGCCTGAAGAGGCGTAGTCACATTTCAAAAAATGCGGTACATAAGTACTAAGTCAAGATAAGATCTGGCGTGCGCCCCGTCTCCATGGACGCCGTGTGGTGGGCCCCGGGAGTTCACGTGAAAGTAAGTAGGAGTCCTACTTAGTTGCCTAGGTAAAGGTTGGTTTCATTACTGCAATCGAGGCTGATACTTTCTTATATATTAGATTATCACGATTGCTGACTGTGCTGCAATGTTGAAAATGGAAGAGTGAATCTTCGAAGAAGGGTTTGGCAACATCCGTCCCACATATGTCTCATGAAATGACCACGACGAGAATATGAAGGTTTATCAACGATCGTTCTTCCCACGGACCATTTGCGAATGGAGTAGTGTGGGAGGGAAAGAAAAGTCGTACCTGAAGCACCTTCCGCAACATCCTGTAGGGTGGCGTACAGAGTGTAAACGTTGATGTATTCATATCACAGGCGTAAACACGACCGTCGCCGGATGGAACTGGTGACATATTTAGGTATCACATGGAATTTGCTCATCATAAAGGCATATAATAAAACTTTATCCAAAGTGAATCAGCCGGACTCAGTATGAGGAAAAAACTGTCGCTTCTGGAGTATGGAGCACTGCGGCTGACATCCACCTTAAGAGGATACATATCTGGCAAAACCGAGCGCGACTTAATGTTTGCGACGTACCTCTGTTCATATAAAGTAAATCGTAAGTCAACAGTGTTAGCTTTCATTAAGCCAAAATGTTCACTGTTTTGACTACAAACGCCCCATCCCAATATTTCAAGAATAACAATTTTCTAATTGCTCAGCTTCCTCATTCATTGACACATAACTTCGCCCGACATCATAACCAGCCGTTTCTTACCAGAGCAGCGCAGATTACAGGACAGAGATACAGTGCACGCGCCTTAAAGAGCAACTGGACTTCACACAGTACTGTGAAAGCGCTGTAGTGCTTAGTAGACTCGATTGTGCGGCGGAAGTGATGGTCAACGGAGCTGCCGAGGCGCACCTGCGCTCCGCTCCACTCCTGCTGACGCTGCGGAAGCCAGACACTGGCATCCGCTTGAGCAACCTGAGTTGCTGCCACCAAGCTTCTTCCTTTCGCTCACTGCGGGAGGTCACTGTGAGATGCGACTCTCCTCGGTGTGAATCTATGGCGCAGTAGCGAGGGGTAGTCATCAACGTGTAATTTTCACCTCTGAAAAATCACGCTGGGCTAATGACACGTGGCCACGGTGTCTGTCCTTCCCTACAGGTTTACCTTTCAGTGAGAGACAGTTTCACCAACTACGGATGCCTTTGACGGAGACCTTGGCTGAAGAAGTCTTCATTTCGTGTTAATATGGAAACATCCCTTTTAAAAAAATCACCTCCGTCATTCTGGAAATGAATTCACAGGGCGGCATGCCGTGAGAATACGCGGAGTAGGACAAAAGTAGATTTCTCAAAGAAGCAGCATGTGTGATTGTTGTGTGCAGTGAGAGCGAAAGCATTGTCGCTGAACAAAAACTTCCTTGGACTGCTTCCCTTGTCGCTTCGTCTTAATATCCGTAATTTCGTATGGAGGTTTTGGCTTGTGCTCCTACTACAGCTTGGCCTTCACTACATCTACACCTATGCACAGAGTCGGCAAAGCACCGTGCGTACCGATGCACATCCTGCACCGCCGCTAGTCATTTCCCTTCCTTTCCCATTTGCGTGTAGAGCGAGGGAAAACCGACTGTCTATATGTCTCCGTAAGTCCCCTAATTTCTTATGCTCGTGGTCTTTACGCGAAATGTTGGTTGGTGACAGTCGAATCGTAACGCAGTGAGATTCCAGATACCGAGCGCCTAATTTTCTCAGTAGTGATCCTCAAGAAGAACGAGTACCAGAATCATTGCCGTAATACTTGCACGTTGTTCGGGCGTACCGATAATAAATGTACCAGCCCACCTCTGTACTGCCTCGATGTCTTCTTCTTGCCGAATCCAACCTGTTGTGGATTCCAGATATACGAGCAGAGTGTAAATATAGGCGGGACTAACATGCTCCTTGCAGTCCCCTTTACATACGAACTACACTTTCCTAAATTTTTCCCGATAAAACCTAGGTGGACGATTCCCCTGCCGTCGTAAAATTCTTACAGGCTCGTTCCACTTCATATCGGTTTGGAACGTTACGCCTAGATATTTAATGGATGTGACTGTCAAGCAGCATATTGCTAATGTTAGAGCATTGTTTTTCTTATTCATCCGCATTAATTTACATTTTTCTACATTTAGAACTGCCATTCATCACACCAACTAGAAATTTTGTCTAAGTCATCTCGTATCCTCCTCCAACAGTCAGCGACGATACGTTCCCGTACACTAAAGCATCATCAATCAGCAGACGGCCGCAGATTGCTGTCTCTCCGTTAGGTCCTTTGTTGTTGTTGTTGTTGTTGTTGTTGTTGTTGTTGTTGTTGTTGTTGTTGTCTTCAGTCCAGAGACTGGTTTGATGCAGCTCTCCATGCTACTCTATCCTGTGCAAGCTTCTTCATCTCCCAGTACCTACTGCAACCTACATCCTTCTGAATCTGCTTAGTGTATTCATCTCTTGGTCTCCCTCTACGACTTTTACCCTCCACGCTGCCCTCCAATGCTAAATTTGTGATCCTTTGATGCCTCAAAACATGTCCTACCAACCGATCTCTTCTTCTAGTCAAGTTGTGCCACAAACTTCTCTGCTCCCCAATCCTATTCAATACCTCCTCACTAGTTACGTCATCTATCCACCTTATCTATCCTTTATGCATACAAAAATAACAGCGGCCCTATTACATCTTCTGGGCACACCTGTCAGCGCTACACCATGACAGTCCTAGAAACCACTCATCACCTCTCCAAATAGTGGATGGGTTCTGACGATGTTTGGCGGCGGTGATTCCACTGTGTGCTTTGTTCGGGGCCATAGTGATACTACTCCGCACTCCTTCTTGGTTATTAGGCATCTAAAGACGTCATCTCGATCGGTCTGACACAGCTGTAACATCTCCGCTGCTAACACGGTCGGACGGGCATTGAGAATGGGTGTGAGCAGTCGAGGAATCCAGCAGAGGGCGACCTTTTGTACTGTTCAGAATGTCGCGCGGGACTCTCAGTACTGATAAGCAGCTGCTTTCCACTCTTCCTTCTGTCGCCAGAATTGTGGTTACCAGTCCTACACTTGTCTTCAGATTCCCGATTATTCGCAGAGGGGTGGTCTGCCGTTCCGTTCGTCGTTCAGACTTGTTTGTTCACAGTGTAAACATCTGCCCCACTTCACCCCCGTGTCGCATGATAGTGCGAGAAGCCGCACGCTTCCAGTTGGACTGCTGCCAGCCTTATTGCCATTCAGACACAGAAAGAGTTTTCGTGCTCATACAACCATATCAACAGTGGAAAGACGATACGACAGTGTTTGCTTTGGCAATGCAGAAAGTAGTTTGAAGTCATATCCTAGTACCAAGTCGCAAACGCTGAAGACATGACATGCGCCGCTAATTAGGCGAATTTTTCGTGTCAGTACAGACGATAGAAGGTAAGAACTACCGAACACCCAGTCTCCGTCAGGAAAACTCCGATTCGGCCGGGAATAAAAACCGTTCCCTATGGTTAGCTATCTGCCGCGCTGACCCTGCAGCTACCGAGGCGGGCTAGAAAAAGTAAACGCACGACACTCCTCTCTATCAGTGGGCTGCACCGCTTTGTTTTGGCTCATCTAGCCGCGGGCGACGGTATTACGGAACGAGGATTTCAGTGTGTACAAAGTCTGCAGGCATGTAGATGGAAAAGAACAAAAATGAGTCACGTGACTTCGAGGCGATGATTAAAACTTCAAAACTGCCCGTTATATATGATGGACAGGGATGAGTATGAATAGATCGCGTCTGATGAAGTCTCTGCCACACACTGTTATCCACGAACAGTCACTATAAGCGTCACGTCCTCAGAGTGCCACGCGAGGCGTGGCTCGAACTCAGTTTCATTGACTCAAAGTATGATTCCCTAGTGCTACTACCACAGGTTATCCAATGGGTAATGTGGAAACAGCACAGACATATTTATACTGAGGTGACAAAAGTCATTGCATAGGGATACACACATACACAGATGGCGGCATAACAAGAGACAGTACATTGGCGGAGCTGTCATGTGTATCAGGCGATTGATATGGAAAGGTTTCCGACGTGGTTATGGCCGCACGACGAGCATTAACAGACTCCGACCACGGAATTGTAGTTGGAGCTAGAAGCATGGGACATTCCATTTCGGGAATAGTTAGGGAATTGTGTTCTAAGATCCACAGTGGTAACAGTATGCCGAGATTACCAAATTTAAGGTAGTACCTCTACCCGTGGACAACGCAGTGGCCGACAGCCTCCACTTAACGACCGAGAGCAGCGGAGTTTGCGTAGCGTTGTCACTGCTAACAAACAAGCGACGCGGCGTCAAATAACCGCAGAAATCAGTGTGGAACGTAGGACGAACTTATCCGTTAGAACAGTGCAGCAAATTTGGCGTCAATTGGCTATGCCAGCAGACGACCGACGCGAGTGCCTTTGCTAACAGCACGATGTAGCCTGCAGCGCATCTCCTGGGCTCGTGACCATATCATTTGTATCCTAGACGACCGGAAAACCATGACCTGGTCAGTTGTGTCCCGATTTCAGTTGGTAAGAGCTGATGGTAGGGTTAGAGTGTGACGCAGATCCCGCGATGCCATGGACCCAGGCTGTCAACAAGACACTGTGCAAACTGGTGGTGACTCCATAATGATGTGGACGGTGTTTACGTGGAACGGTCTGGGTGCTTTTGTCCGACTGAACCGATCATTGACTGGAAATGGGCATGTTCGGCTACTTGGAGAGCATTTGTAGCCATTCATGGACTTCATATTCCCAAACAACGATGGAATTTTTACGCATGATACTGCGCCATGCGATTGTTTTGAAGAACGTTCCGCGCAATTCGAGTGAATGATCTGGCCACCCAGATTGACCGACATAAATCCCAGGATTCATGGGACGTAATCGAGAGTTTCCTGCATCGGAAGCGTCTTTGCAATTATGGACCGTTACAGAGGTAAGATGACTCGATATTTCTACAGGAGACTTCCAACGATTTGTTTAATCCACTCCACGTCGAGTTGCTACACTATTCCGGGCAAAAAGAGATCCGACACGGTATTAAGAGGTATCTCATGACTTTTGTCACCTCAATGCATAACTTTACGGTTTCGACGTTCCTCATCCCACCGCGCAAATACAATACCATATCATGTCGTGCATATTCCATTGATTTCATTCCCATGTTAATTCAATTTAAAGCTGAGTATGTTTGCTCTGTGTCGAAATCTATTAGTTATCGTTGAAGTGCAACACCTGCTAGCAGGTAAGTGCGTCATCAGTTACTAAATTGCTAACCTGGGGCACGATTCACAGTACAAGATGCATGTTTCCTATCTAACTGCTTTCATGGGGCAACAAAAATTTGATCTTTAAAATTTCATATTATTATTCACCGAATTTACAAATTTGCTGTAAGTGTACACATCTTATGACAAAGGTTTAACACAGAAAGACAAGTATTACGGTTAGAAACTGTATATATATCTTGAGACAGCCTAATTCATAGTGCGCAAATCACCCGAAATTTATTAATCCAGTATTTGAGAATTAGAGCACTTTGCGATTTCCAACAAACTGTAGAAAAATGTTCAAAATTATGTTAAATTTTCTTTGCATGCTAAACGTCAGACATTTTACATATCAACTCGTTTCTAACGCAATCAGATGTATGAAACTGTTCTATATATGGGAGGTCGATTCATTAAGGAATCGAGGGGGGAGAGTAGTTTATTGCGTTTAGCGAATACCGGATACAGTACTTTATGGACGCCAGGCAATATGAGTAAATTATTAGCGGAATTGCAGATTAAATGGATAGCCGCGATAAACGTAGCAATTTTCACAGGGCATAACAGCCATGTAGGGGTAATTATTCGAAACTGACAGATTTGTCACTTTTTTCACAAGAGGTCGTCGATATGGCAGGTTACCGAACGTTTGTGGAACGAGATGCAGTCGCATTTTGCATAAAATTCGCAGTTATCTACTGTAAGTTAATGTGATGGGGTGCATAATCTCGAACTTATGGCAGAAATAAACAAGCAGTTATTCCTAGAACAGGAAAACAAGTTTCTAACCCGCTTTGTCAGCATGTACATAATCTTACATCATCGGGTTACTTACAAAGGAGGCGTTGATGCAACATACCGGGGTGTGTATTGAAGCTTTAGCTCTGAGACAGGTTGCACTATAACAGAAAAATACATATATTGTGTATGTAACGATAGAACAATAAATATGTCTGACTTCACGGTCGTAACATGTTTCAGATGAAACGCGAGGCAGTTTGTTGGGGACGGACGCAGTGACTTTCGTCTTCTCAAGCGCTATAAAATAAAATAAAAAAGTTGAAATATGTGTGAATTCCTAAGGGACCAAACTGCTTAGGTCATCGGTCCCTAGACTTACACACTACTTAAACTAACACTAACAACAACAACAACAACACACGCCCCTCCCTGATGGAGGACTCGAACATCCGGCGGGAGGGGCCGCGCAATCCGTGACATGGCGTCTCTAACCACGCGGCTATAAAACCCAGACAGTTGCCAGGTACAGTGTAATTTATACTAGCTCACAATCTCCGCATTGCCCTGATAAACATTTTGCCAGTTTTCTAATAGAAATGAAATCTTATATGTACTTCTGCTGATAGCGGGCAGTTTCCGTATTCTGGGCGCAGCTGCTTTGTATATCTGCAACGGGATTTTGTAACGTCCTTGTGGCAACGCCTCTTCATAGCTCTATAGAAGGCTATGGTTTTCGCCTACGGCCGTTTGCGCTTCGCAGTTGAAAGCTGTCGAAAGTGCTGGTGTCAGGGATTTCCTTCAAAATGGTTCAAATGGCTCTAAGCATTATGGGACTTAACATCTGAGGTCATCAGTCCCCTAGAACTTAGAACTACTTAAACCTAACTAACGTAAGGACATGACACACATCCATGCTCGAGGCAGGATTCGAACCTGCGACCGTAGTAGCACCGCGGTTCCAGACTGAAGCGCTTAGAACCGTTCGGCCACAACGGCCGGCGGGTTTCCTTCAGTTGACTCGACTGTAGGAGCGTATTAGTAGTAAAGAATAAGTGTGTTAAAATTTCATCCATGTTGCGACATTTTTTCTATGCATCTTAGTGTTTATGACGTCGTATCTCTTTAACTATGTGTTGTGCAATGACATATTCGCGTAAGTGCCTTTAGCGGCATATGTGAAAACTGCCTGCGAAATTTATAGCGAATTAAGGTAGTAGCACAGACGTAATGAATGGTTTATGACATGTCTTACGAGCTATGACGGATAGGTCCGTTTTTACGTGCAGAGCGATTGTTGCCTGACAGTAAGGGATGTGTGTACCAAGTTTAGCTGAAATTGGTCCAGCAATGTAGAATGTGGAAAAATACACACACACACACACACACACACACACACAATTTTTATAATGCACAGTGAATAAAAAGGACTTCACAACTTTGGAACGATATAGAAATTTGTAGAGGTGACTTACAGATTGGTTGACGTATCATTTTCTAGCAAACAACCTCAAGTTTCACATAAAACTGTCAAGTGTCACTTTGGTTCGATGTGACTACCATTTGTGATGTGCAAGCATCCCACTGGTACTGAATTTCATCCACACTTGTGCAACGGCAGCGCATGGTCGATTTTTCAGGTCGGCTAAATTGTTTGATAGCGGAGGAACATACATACGGTCTTTAATTAAATCTCCGAGAAAGAAATCGTGTGGTTTAAAGTTTGGGGAGCGATGTGGCCATGACAGCACGGTCCGCATCAGTGAAACTAGCTCCTGATTGCTGAATGGGGTACCGATGCGCTTCGTCAATCAAACGTGAGGTTGTTTGCTACAAAATTACACATTTACCGATTCTATGAGTTACCTGCAAAAATTTCTATATCATTCCAAAGTTGTCCTTTTTGACTCACTCTGTACGTATGGATTAGGCACCAACGAACTTCATGTCGACATTGCAAGATCAACTTAGGACGTTCCTAGTAGACAGAACCTACATCTACATGGATACTCTGCAAATCAAATGTAAGTGCCTGGCAGAGGGTTCATCGAACCACCTTCACAGTTCTCTCTTAACCCAATCTCGTACAGCGCGCGGAAAGAATGAACACCTATATCTTTCCGTACGAGCTCTGATTTCCCATATTTTATCGTGGTGATTGTTCCTCCCTATGTAGGTCGGTGTCAACAAAATATTACCGCATTCGGAGGAGAAAGCTAGTGATTGGAATTTTGAGAGAAGATTCCGTCGCAACGAAAAATGCCTTTCTTTTAATGATTTCCAGCCCAAATCCTATATCATTTCTGTGACACTCTCTCCCATATTTCGCGATAATACAAAACGTGCTGACATTCTTTGATTTTTTTTTTCGATGTACTCCGTCAGTCCTATCATTTAGCGATCCCACACAGCGCAGCAGTATTCTAAGAGAGGACGGACTAGCATAGTGTAGGCAGTCTCCTTAGTAGGTCTGTTACATTTACTAAGCGTCCTGCCAATAAAACACAGGCTTTGGTTAGACTTCCCCACTACATTTTCTGTGTGTTCCTTCCAATTTAAGTTGATCGTAATTGTAATACCTAAGTATTTAGTTGAATTTACGGCTTTTAGATTAGACCGATTTATCGTGTAACCGAAGCTTGAGTTCCTTTTACCACTCATGCTGCTGATCTCCCACTTTTCGTTGTTTAGGGTCAACTGCCACTTTCCGCACAATTCCAGTGTTTCTTCTAAATCGTTTTGCAGTTTGTTTTGATCATATGATGACTTTATTAGTCGATAAATGACAGCATCATCTGCAAACAACCGAAGACGGCTGCTCAGATTGTCACCCAAATCGTTAATATAGATATGGAACAGCAAAGGGCCTGTAACACTATCTTGGGGGACGCCAGAAATCACTTCTGTTTTACTCGATGGCTTTCCGTCAATTACTAGGAACTGTGACCTCTCTGGCAGGAAATCACAAATCCCGTCACATAACTGAGACGATATTCCATAAGCACGCAATTTCACTACGAGCCGCTTGTGTGGTACAGTGTCAAAAGCCTTCCGGAAATCCATAAATACGGAATCGATCTGAAATCCCTCGTCAATAGCACTCAACACTTCATGTGAATAAAGAGCTAGTTGTGTTTCACAGGAGCGATGTTTTCTCAACCCATGTTGACTATGTGTCAATAGACCGTTTTCTTAGAGGTAATTCATAATGTTCGAACAGAATATATATCGTCGTTAACGATATGGACGTGAAATTTAGTGGATTACTCCTACTAACTTTCTTGATTATTGGTGTGACCTGTGCAACTTTCCAGTCTTTATGTACGGATCTTTCGTCGAGCGAACGGTTCCTTCAGACGTTTCTAATACACTGTCGCTCGTGTATAAAGTTCAACACATTGGTTGTTTAAGGCAGGAGGTACTGGTGGGAGTTGCAGAATTGCAGTCGCTGCGGTGATGGTTCCCTGTTATGAAAGCGTCAGAGAGGTTATAGGGCGCAGTGCTGGCTCGTCTTTACTAACAGCCAGTCTGGGCGGAAGGAGGGTCGGCCTGTGGTGGCGCAGATAACGTTGGGGCTGTCTTGTGTCACGCAATATCCTTGGTGTCTGCCGCCTGCCGTCTTCTCGCCCACCCGCGAACGACGGCCAACACTACAGCAGCTGTTTCTGACTCTGCCTGCTAACCACAGGGCGGCAAGAAGGGAAGCAGTCATTGAGAAGGGGGCGAGGCAGGTTTCTCGGTGACGTAGTTCCGTCAGAGGCGACAACCGGCTTGGAGAAACAGTTGAACGGAAGGGATTGTATCCGTGGTGGTATTATTTATATGAGCAGTAGGCTGTAGTCTTTGGCATGTTTTTGTGCCAAAGTTCCGTCTCCTAATACTGGAGACCTCATCCGAGACTATAAAGACTCACGAGGGGAGACCACAACGTTTGGAACGCGGCTTTCCTGTAAACTTCGTAAACTCGTAGTACTCCATGAGGACAACAAAATGTGTAAGCAGTAGCCCGTACTTTTCAAGCGTTACTGAGAAAATCGCAAGAGAATTTCGGTCGTCAAATATATATCTGTGCGTGGCCATTTTTACCATGAAGCGGGCGTAGCGGAGCGGTCCCGGCACGGTAACTCAGCGTGTTCGGTCAGAGCGTTAGCAACTCTTCCTAATAAACAAACTGATCAACGAACAAACTGAACAGGTGTCATCGGACGTCCGCCCTGAATAAATTCAATGAACAATATAGAGCAAAATGTTTTTTAGGAAACTTTTATTAAATGTACAGTGTTATTTGGCAGTCTATAATTTTTATCACAAATAATATAATATTCATAACTATCGACTACTAAACGACCAAACGCATAAAGTGATACTGAAAATGTGTGCTTGTCTGTGTATACAAAACTGTTCGTATTTAAAGAGAACGAGAAATTGCTTACAATACACTCGATACTGCATTACCAATTATCAGCGCCGATTTTTAAGGAAATACTGCGTTATGCATGGTTTGCTTCGAAATTATCCTCTAAAAGATAGGTTTTTGAAAATGTTAACGAGGTTTGTTTTTCCACGGAAAACGTCAAAAGACCTTGCGTATGCGGAAACAGCATTTATTCAATGCAGCTGGTGCCGTTTAACTTTGTTTTCCATGTTTTTACGAAAAATACCATCCTGCAACTTGTACTCGTAATGTCGAAAGCGACAATTAATTGTACGTCTTTCGAAAGCTACCTGTGCCGGTCAAAACTTTTAGGTAACAAGTCGTTTCGGGCTCCTTCCAGGTACAAGGGATTTCTCAAATCACGGACAAGCATACATTTTCAGTTTCGCTTTATGCCTTTGGTCGTGTACTAGTCGATAGTTATGAATATTACATTATTTGTGGTAATAAAAATTAGTAGACTGCCAAATAACATTGTAAATTTAGTAAAAGTTCATCCGATTACACGTATTTTCCCCATTATATTAATTGTAATATAAATAGTGAAGAAAACGACCCTGTTGGAAAAAAAAAACTGACGAACGGAACTCGACCCAGCGATCCAGCGGCTTGGACGCGAACCACTTGTTTTTTTCTTTTTTAAAAAAGAAATAAACCATTTTTTTCTATATCCTTCGTTGAATTTGTTCAGGGCGGACGTTGGACGACACCCGTTCAGTTTGTTCGTTGATCCGTTCGCTCAGTTTTTTTTTTGTTAGAAAGGGTATATAACGCTCGGATCGAACACGCTGAGCTACCGTGCCGGCACCACTCGGCTGGAGCCGCTTCGTGGTAAAAGTGGCCACGCATAGATATATGTTTGACGACCGAAATTATCTTGCGACTTTCTCAATAACGCTTGAAGGACGCGCTACTGCTTACATACTTTGTTGTCCTCGTGCAGTACTAAGTGTGTACGAAGTTGGCAGTAAATCCGCGTTCCAAACGTCGTGGCCTCCCCTTGTCAGTAGTTCCAAAATCAACTCAGATGGCATATAGCATTAGCAGACAAAACGACACACACACACACACACACACACACACACACACACACACACACACACACGTAATAGAACATGGCGTGAGGTTCATACAGGAAAAAAAATTAAGGATGCAAATTTCGGTGGTGAAACCTTACATCAAAAATGATAGTATCTCGAAATGAGGTTTTAAAATCAACATAAATAAATGTTAAATAAGGGTAATTGAGTGTAGTCGAATAAACCACATGTTACGAAGGAATCATGATGAAAAGGAAAAGTAGTAGACGAGTTTTGTTGTTTATGCAACAAAAAGCAAAAAGCTGACGGTCACAGAATTGGTGGTCTAAAACATAAATTGCCAACAGCGAAAAAAGATATTCTGAAAAAGAGATACAAATATACAGTTTGCATATGTTTGTGATTGCAAAACTCGAAAAGTAGTCCGTCGATTGACTTGAATTTTTGACACACGCACTTGTTTTTATGTACCAGTTTTTCAATATCTGTAATACATAAATAATAATGTAATATATAAAGGGATAACACAGTCACCAAAAATTCGTATAACCTCCTGGACGATTTACTTCAAATTCTAAACGACTCCATTGAACATTTAGGCTGAGACGTCGTAAACACGGAGCAAGAAAGGAAATTATCTGCTTCCCTATGCTGTAAAAATGTGCTGTTTTCTCTCCCTTGTCGCAGGTAATTTTAACTACTATAGCGGGGCATCTAAACCATTAGACACACGAATGAAGTGTGTGCGCAGTTGCGAATGTGGACAACAATCAGTTGTAAGAATGGAATGACAGCGTAAATTTGTGGCGGAACGGGACTGCAACCCGGATTTCATGGTTACCATGCGCGGTCCCTTTACCATTAGGCTATCCGAGCACGATTTACTGGCAGACCCAACTTCTATGTGCGTCAATAATGTGTCTACAACCTGCACTCGCACATCCATTATATGTATTCGCGTACATAGGGCACATTTTAATACAAAGACTTTCTGCCGGTGTCGGGCGATAATTATGTTGTAGAGCCTGTGTTGTTCAGAAGTACGATTCATCTTCGAAGGAACATTGCAGCGTAATTGGAAATAACTCAGGTACAAAATGTTCAAATGTGTGTGAATTCCTAAGGGACCAAACAGCCGAGGTCATCGGTCCCTAGACTTGCACTGTAACTTAAGCTACAAACACACACACACACACACACACACACACACACACACACACACACACACACACACCGTTTTAGACGAATTGTTTCTCCCATATATACCTTTCTCGTTATATTTATTTGTATAAACATAAATTGTATAGACAACAATTTGCTGTTTTCTTCTTCACAGACCATTTTCACAGAAAACGGTAAGTTGTATTTCTGGCTCATGGCGGAATTCTACTAGTGAATGTGAATTTGCAATAACAGTAGATAAGGTTCATGGTCAGAGAGAGAGAGAGAGAGGGGGGGGGGGGGGGGTTGGGCGGGAAGAATCACCAGCTGGGTGACTAGGAAGGTTTGTGTATTTCATTACGTATTATGAAGTCGTATGGTCGTAGATACTTCGTGTTGCCCGTGGAAAGCCGTTACGAAGTTCAAATGGTTCAAATGGCTCTGAGCACTATGGGACTTAACTTCTGAGATCATCAGTCCACTAGAACTCAGAACTACTTAAACCTACCTAACCTAAGGACATCACACACATCCATGCCCGAGGCAGGATTCGAACCTGCGACAGTAGCGGCCGCTCAGTTCCAGGCTGTTGGGCCTAGAAGCGCTCGGCCAACCCGGCCGGCCCGTTACGAAGTGTCTTTCTGAAAGTACTTGTTTGAAGTGTAGCCTTAAACGAAAGTGAAACGTCACAGTAATAGTAACAGGCAAGAGGAAAGTATCATTTACTGAAATGAGCTCCTGAAGAATGCTGAAGGTTATTGGGGTAGGTTGGAGAACTAATTGAGAGTTGCTGTACGGGCCGAAAAGAAGATTATGCGAAGTCTGGACTGCAAAGGATTGGTTGATGCTACACATGCTGAGTCACCATGGAAAAATGAATTTGGAAATGGATGGAAGTGTGAGCAGTAAAAACGGCAAAGAGAGGTCGCTGATCGACTGTAGTAAGCAGGTGAAAATAAATGTAGGGTGCAGTTGTTAGGTACAGGTGAAAAGTCTTGTATCGCATAAACTAGCGTGGATAGTTGCCTCGGAACAGTCTAATGCTGATGACTACAAAAACAACTATGACATCCCTGGTCCAAAACTGTCAAGCGAGAAACGGGACACTTCGTTAATCTTCGAACACCAGATTTCTTCGTTAAGAAAGGAACTGCGCAGTGCAAAACCAATAGAGATCGGAAACGTGATAATCTGTACAAGACAGACAGTATTTTATTATGCCAGCTGAACTTCAGAAGACAGAAATGTGAGCAGTAGAATGTGTTTTAAGTAGAATGACGGGAAACCCCCTGATAATAGTGTAACATTGGCGAAATATTTATAGATTAAAATAGAAAAACAATAAATTGGTTTTGCTCGAGGAGGAGTCCCCAGAATACATGTATTGTTCAAACAAATAAGGACGCAAATAGGAAGCATTCTTGAAAAAATTCGAACAACATGAGTAAGAGGTCATAGTACTCCACAGTTCTCCTAATAACTGCAGGTTCATTCGTGGCAGTGCCTCCACACAATATCGCTCTTTCCAATTCAGCCTCGAAAAGCTGCATGTCCGCGCTGCTCGCGTGCGCGCCAAGTTAGGTTATCTGCTGTTTGCCGGACATAAGTTAAGTTTTCACATGTGAGCGGCGGCGTGCAGCATGCAGCTTTCTTGCCTGCGCCAGACTCCTGTGTTCTCAAGAATCGGAAATAACTGCCAGGTATAGCTGCGGTTACGCAAGCCGCCGCCGCTGCCATTGCAGCCTTGAGGCAGTGGAGGTGCAGGTATCTTTAGCTGTGCTGTTTATCATCGCAATATTCGTAACCCTCATTTTTTCTTAAATATTCCTTCAGAAAATGGTATCACGGCATAATGAAACGAAAGGTCGGCATTTCGTCAGTAGCCTGACAGAACACGTCTTTGCTTGGTAACCTAATCCCCTTCATGTTTCTCAACATAATTTAGAAGAGCCATTGCACATACCTGTGATATCGTGGAATGTCAGGACAGATTTGCGATACATTTTTTCCAGGCTTGCATTGAATGAAAGTATGGGACAGCCAAATAGGAACTGAATTAGTACATTGAAGCGCCAAAGAAACTGGTATAGGCCATTCCAGTTCAAATACAGAGCTATGTGAACAGGCAGAATACGGCGGTGCGGACAGCAACGCCTATATAAGACAAGTGTCCGACACCGTTGTTAGATCTGTTACTGGTGCTACAAGAGCAGATCAGAGTAGATCAGAGTGAGTTTCAACGTCGTATTATAGTTGGCGTACAAGAGATGGGACAACGCATCTCCGAGGTAGCGATGAAGTGGAGATTTTCGCGTACGACCATTCCACGAGTGTACCGTGAATATAAGGAATCCGGTATAACATCAAGTATTCGACATCACTGCGGCTGGAAAAAAGATCATGCAAGTGAAGAGAATCGTTCAGCGTGACAGAAGTGCACCCCTTCTACAAATTGCTGCAGATTTCAGTGTTGGACTATCAAGTGTCAGCGTGCGAACCATTCATCGAAACATCTTCGATATGGGTTTTGGAGCCGAAAGCCTACTTATGTACCCTCAATGACTGCACGACACAAAGCTTTACGCCTAGCGTGGGCCCGTTAACACCGACATTGGTCTGTTGATGACTGGAAACAAGTTGCTTGGTCGGACGAGTGTCGTTTTAAATTGTATCGAACGAATGGACATGTACGGGTATGGACACAACCTCCCGAATCCTTGTCAGCAGGAGCTGTTCAAGCTGGTGGAGGCTCTGTAATGGTAAGGGGCGTGTGCAGTTGGAGTGACATGGAACCCCTGAGACATCTAGATACAACTGTGACAGGTGACACGTTCGTAAGCACCCTCTCTGATCACCTGCATCCATTCATGTACATTGTGCAATCCGGCGGACATGGGAAATTGCTGGAGGACAACACGACACCCCACACTTCGTGAATTATTACAGTGTGTTTCAAAGAACACCCTTCTGAGTTTAAACACCTCCGCTGGCCACCAAACTACCCAGACGTGAACATTATTTAGCGTATCTGGGATGCCTTGCAACGTGCTGTTCAGAAGAGATCTCCACGTATTCTAACGGATTTATGGACATCCCTGCGGGATTCATAGTGTCAGTTTACTCCAGCACTAGTTCAGATTTTGGTAGAGTCCATGCCATCTCATGTTGCGGCACCAGCTGAAACGTCCCCTTAGAAAAATTATACAAGACTGTGCTTAAACTGACACACAATATCTTTAGCGCAACGCAATCTGACTTCCAAAAATCCCTACGAAAGTATGTCCCTGACTAGCATTAACCTATACGTTTCACAAATCACTTACCTCTCAAAAATCTTCGTTACTCAAGCTACTGAAATACAGCGAGCGCCACTACTGCCAGCTAAATAAAAGATTCAAACTACTGAAGGCACTAACTATTGATAGGCATAGTTAGCAAATGAAAGATTTTAATACAGAACAAACAATGTATTTACCTCACTAGTCATAATATATATAGCAGTTCATGACACCAATTCTTACAAATTTCAAAACTCCGCCATCTCTCTCCCCACGTCCACCACTGCTGGCGGCTCACATCCAACTGCGCAACGCTACGCGCTGTTAGCATCCAGCTGCCGCTGCCCAACACTACAATGGCAGACAACAATGCAAACCAGCCACAGACCGCACACGGCACAGCCAGTGACTCTTCATACAGAGCGCCACGTCGTTCCACCAATAAGAAAACGTAAACAGCCTACTTACACAGCGTGCGCGCGGGTGCGCAGCACGATATTAGGAACGTGTACCGGTTTATTTGGATCTTCAGTGTAATGTGTGTGTGATTACTGTTATGTGTTCGAACATGTCCGAAAGAGCAGACACTACACACCTAATAGCAATATCTTAGCCTTGACGGCATTTCATGATATCTTTATTGTGAATGCTTCCTAGAAACGAACTCTTCTGGAAATTGTGCGAGATGCTGAGAGCAGTGAGGCAACTGGACAGGGCCAGTTACTGTAATAGTGTCCGACGAGTTGGGAATTTGGGTCGAATGTGAAGCTTGCTCGGATAGCCAAAGCGATCAAAGCTACCACTGGCATAGAGCGAAAGATCAGAGTTGAAGTCCTGGCCCTTTACATATTTTTACTTGTCGCCACTGAATTATTTCAGTGCCCTCATGCTGCTGATGCAGTTGACATTATTTCTCTTTTATCAGAAACTGAATTCTGAATGGCATGCAAAATAATTACTTGCCCTTATGCTGTCACCATTACACAGTCTTCATTCGCTCTTCTCCCATATTCTGTGGAAGCCAGTAAGAATCTTGCTCTCCTGTTGGACAAATTGAAAGCTTTTTTTCTTATTTTAAAATGTACAGTCTAGCAGGGATCGTACTAATATTGTGAGAAAGATACTATTTAACTGCCGGCCGCGGTGGCCAAGCGGTTCTAGGCGCTTCAGTCCGGAACCGCGCGACTCCTACGGTCGCAGGTTGGAATCCTGCCTCGGGCACGGATGTGTGTGATGTCCTCAGGTTAGTTAGGTTTAAGTAGTTCTAAGTTCTAGGGGACTGATGACCTCAGATGTTAAGTCCCATGGTGCTCAGAGCCATTTGAACTATTTAACTGTTTTCCTAATGCTGGGCGATGAAGCGTCGGAAAACGCCAAAGTACTAAGAACTCGCTTCTTTTCTTCCTCACCCGACAATAGTATAGTGAAAGCAGAGGGTTAGCTATGAATTCTTTGAAGTTTGCTTTCCTCCGACACATGCTACAATATTCACAACTGGCGCCTGTAATCTGTGCCTATCACAGGCAGCATGACGTCATTGAATTTTTAACTGCGCGGAAAGAGACAGTGGAGAATATTCACAAACGTTTTGTGTGAAGTCTACGTGGAATTCGCAGTGAACAGCGCACAGTTGGTCGCTGGGCACAAAGGGTGAGGCCATTGGAAGGTCGTTCGGCGGAACTTCATGATTTGCTGCGAGCGAAGAGACCGCCAGCGGCCCGTCAAATCTGACGGCTTGCAGCGTGCTGGGGTTGTCATTCGTGCGAGTCGATTGGCCAATAATGCCACTCCATTTCGTTTCAAAACGTTAATGTTCGGCAGTCTGTTGCTACTGTCGTTAACTCGGGAGATGTTTTACTGTTACCCCGCCCAGTCTAAAATTCTGCCCTAGCTACCTCGGACTTTCACCTATTTCGGCCGTTAAAGGAATACGTGTTGAAGATGACGGGGTGGTGATTCACGCAGTGAAGAAAAGCCTTCGTAACGAGAACAGGGACTGGTACCGACAGGGCATAAAGGCCCGAGTCTCGCTGCAGGAAAGCCACGGAACTTGTAGTGGAAAACAGTGTGTGCAGATTAATCTTTCTTAAATGTCTGTAATAACTGTCGAAGAAAAAAATACGGGCATTTCTTTCTGGACAATCCTTGTATATTCTCAGCGTGGAGCTCATCTGGTGGAGCTTGATTACTACTTTAAGCTGTTCAGTTAATTTCTACAAATTCTTAATTATTTCGTGACGCTTCTTCAAAACTCAACGTCAGTAGTGTACTGCTTCTGACCTACACGTACAGCTTAATTCGCAGGGCTCCAGTTTGAGTGATAGGTCCATTGATCTGGTCTACCGGCCAGCCACAGTTGTTTCTTGGCGGTTTGTGCGCTCGTTTAGGCAAATGCTAAGTTGGACGCCAAACTCCGCCTCAGAAAGATGACAAACAGTTGAAACACGATAATACACTGAACAGAATTTACATGGTTCACAGACTTATTGCGCATATTCCTCTCGCACAGAAAAGTAATGTTGTTGGTGGTCGTATTGTATTGTATTGTATTGTATTGTGTGTTAACTGGGGGCCTAGAAACGACGGAGAGGCTCCGTCCCCGCCGCAACCGCAATTGTCCACAACCCCACGACGACTACCGACCCACACCGAACCACTCTTCCAGGGATATCGTGCGGTTCGTCCCCCAGTGAATCCCCCCACCCCCCGAGAACGTCTCTCACCAGACGAGTGTAACCCCTATGTTTGCGTGGTCCGGTAATGGTGGTGTACGCGTGCGCGGGGAACTTGTTTGCGCAGCAATCGCCGAGAGTGTGTCTGAGGCGGAATAAGGGGAACCAGCCCGCATTCGCCGAGGCAGGTGGGAAACCGCCTTAAAAACCATCCACAGACTGGCCGGCTCACAGGGCCACGACACGAGTCCGCCGGGCGGATTAGTGCCGGGGACCAGGCGTTCCTTCCCAATCTGGAAACCCGTGCGTTAGACCGCACGGCTAACCGGACGAGCATGTTGGTGGTACTTTCATTTATCTGTAGGCATTTTTACAATGGTATTGGATTTATCTTGGTGTCGCAATTTAAGAGCAACAAAAATAAAGTAATTAACATATACATTTACTTAAAGGTCTAGAATGACAAGTGTGGGACAGGAAGTCGGCCGTGGCCTTGTACTAGAAACTATCTCGACTTCTGCTTTAAATAATTTACATAAACCAGGGAAAACATAAATCAAGATCCAGAATGAATTTTCACTCTGCAGCGGAGTGTGCGCTGATATGAAACTTTCTGGCAGATTAAAACTGTGTGCCGGACAGAGACTAGAACTCGGGACCTTTGCCTTTCGCAGGAGAGCTTCTGTAAAGTTTGGAAAGTAGGAGATAAGGTACTGGCAGAAGTAAAGTGTGAGGACGGGGCGTGAGCCGTGCTCGGGTAGCTCAGTTGGTAGAGCACTTGCCCGCTAAAGGCAAAGGTCCCGAGTTGGAGTCTCGGTCCGGAACACAGTTTTAATCTGCCAGGAAGCTTTATAAATCAAGATGGTTAGATGAAGATTTGCGCCCTCACCTTCCCGGATACAAGGGCACTCTGATTTGAACAATGTTGCCTCATTCGGTTTAGCCCCCAGAGTAGTGTTGTAAATAGAAGTTATTTAATAATGGGAAAGGTAATCCTACACAGTTCATCCATTTCTCACTCCCAGTCCCTGCGGACACAGTACACACATTGTTTCATAACACTCTATGCACTATGAACTGATGCCATTTAGTGCACCGCAACTTCCGGTTTGCTAGCCTGAAAAACTGAGTCAACATCACTGTCTTAGTGAAGTGCGATGCCGAGCTTAGAAAGAGGAATAGGTATTAATATTACAGCTTTGGTGTAATTTTTCCAGAAAAGTAAAAAAACAAAAAATATAATGTGCAGATATTACGTGTCATGTCATGTTTTATTATCGTTATTATGTTAGATTTTTTACAAAGTGTGTTACCTAAGTAATCCTTCAATGTATAGTATGTCTGGGTTGACAGGTAATTTTTAATTGCCTTTTTAAGAAAGTTAGTTTTAGCAGTCTCTTCAATCTCCTATGGTAAATTATTGTACAGTTTTATTCCTGGGTAGAGAATGACGTTATGAGTGTTATGTTTATTCTTTCTTACTAAATGTAAAATTTGTCTATATCTTCTTTCCTGGTCACCGACAGAGGCGTTTGTGCAGTAATTACCAATGATATTTTTGATATGTACCACTGTTTGGTAAATGTATGCTCAGGGTGCAGTTAAAACCCTGGTACTTTGAACAGATCCTTACTATGATCTCGGATAGTATTTCTGCATATTATTGTTATGGCCTTTTCCAGAGTTTGAAAACTCTGTTCATATTTTGTGCATTTGATCCATAGGAAAGCATGTCATAGCAAAGAATTGCCTGTACAACTGTCGGGTAACTGTAACGACAGGAGGGGCATCTAGCCGCAAAGTTAAAATGAGGATGGAGAGAGAGAGAGGAGGCAGAAAGTGTTATGTTGTTAATAGAGAAGCAGTAACAACAGAATGGGTTGACCAGGAGAGATCAGTGATCTTTAACGTCATTGGAAGCTACCTGAGTAACGAATCCATCAGCGACTTATCGGCCATTCTAAAGCTGCCCAAAAAGACTACTCATGATGTAATCGAAAAGTGTATACACGAAGGAACAACCACAGATAATCAAAGACCACGCAGACCTCATGTACTGACGATCAGGGACCATTGAGCATTGCGGAGGGTGGTTCTAAAAAATTGCGTGAAATCAGCAGAGGGAAACACTCGTGAGTTCTAAAATGCTACCAGTAGTCATGTAGCAAATGACGGTGCGTAGGGAGTTGAAAATAACGGAATATGATGGTCGAGCAGCTCCTCATAAGCCACACATTCCTATACTCACTGCTAAATGATGCTTGAGGCTGTGTGAAGAGCGACGGTACTGGACTTAAGACTGGAAGCAAGTGATACGGTGTGACGACTGTCTCTGTCTGGTGGGTTCTGGTTTGGCGAAAGGCTGGAGAACATCTGCCACCTTGTGTAGTGCCGACACTGAAGTGTGGAGGACGTGGTATTACGGTATGTTGGTGTTCGCAGTCATTAGGGTCTCGTCCATTTGTTGCGTTTAGGAAAACGGTAAATGCCGAAGGATATGAAGAAATTTTACAGTGTTGTCTATTGGATGCAGTAAAGGAACAGTTCGGAGATGATGGCTGTATCGGAATGACAGTGCATCCTGTCGTAAAACAGCATCTGTGACGCTGTGGTTTGTGAACATCATCATTTGAAGTATTCCCAGTTTCACGACGAGACTCTAGCGGAAGCAAGTGTGCAAGCACTTGCAATAAGATACTGAAATTAGCTGCAACTGGCAGACATAAACTTTCGCAAGGTAAACGCCTCAGCAACGCTTTTCAGAACTTATTCGTGGAACGTACTTGGCAGTTGACACACGTTTTTACTTGAAGACGTAAAGTTCACTCGCAACTGTGTTTTCGACTATCGATATAGCGTCGATCTCGGTATCCACACGCTAGATGTTTAACGGCAGTGGCCTGACTAGTTTGTGTCAAGCTACGACATCAGTCTAAATTGTTTCTACATCTACATCTACACTCCGCAAGCCACCCAACGGTGTGTGGCGGAGGACACTTTAAGTGCCACTGTCATTACCTCCCTTTTCTGTTCCAGTCGCGTATAGTTCGGGGGAAGAACGACTGTCTGAAAGCCTCCGTGCGCGCTCGAATTTCAATAATTTTACATTCGTGATCTCCTCGAGAGGTATAAGTAGGGGGAAGCAATATATTAGATACCTCATCCAGAAACGCGATGCAGAGCGCCTCTCTTGCAGAGTCTGCCACTGGAGTTTGCTAAACATCTCCGTAACGCCATCGCGGTTACCAAATAACCCTGTGAGGAAACGCGCCGCTCTTTGGATCTTCTCTATCTCCTCCGTCAACCCGACCTGGTACGGATCCCACACTGATGAGCAATACTAAAGTATAGGTCGAACGAGTGTTTTGTAAGCCACCTCCTTTGTTGATGGACTACATTTTGTAAAGACTCTCCCAATGAATCTCAACCTGATACCCGCCTTACCAACAATTAATTTTATATGATCATTCCACTTTAAATCGTTCCGCACGCATACTCCCAGATATTTTACAGAAATAACTGCTACCAGTGTTTGTTCCGCTATCATATAATCATACAGCAAAGGATCCTTCTTTCTATGTATTCGCAATACATTACATTTGTCAGTGTTAAGGGTCAGTTGCCAGTCCCTGCACCAAGTGCCTATCCGCTGCAGATCTTCCTGCGATTCGCTACAATTTTCTAATGCTGCAAGTTCTCTGTATACTACATCATTTATATATATATATTGTGAAAAGCAATGGCCCCACAACACTCCCCTGTGCCACGCCAGAGGTTACTGTAACATCTGTAGACGTCTCTCCATTGAGAACAACATGCTGTGTTCTGTTTGCTAAAAACTCTTCAATCCAACCACACAGCTGGTTTGATATTGGGTAGGCTCTTACTTTGTTTATCAGGCGACAGTGCGGAACTGTATCGAACGCCTTCGGGAAGTCAAGGAAAATGACATCTACCTGGGAGCCTGTATCTAATATTTTCTGGGTATCATGAACAAATAAAGCGAGTTGGGTCTCACACGATCGCTGTTTCCGGAATCCATGTTGATGTCTACAGAGTAGATTCTGGGTTTCCAAAAACGACATGATACTCGAGCAAAAAACATGTTCTAAAATTCTACAACAGATCGACGTCAGAGATATAGGTCGATAGTTTTGCGCATCTGCTCGACGATCCTTCTTGAAGACTGGGACTACCTGTGCTCTCTTCCAATCATTTGGAATCTTCCGTTCCTCTACAGACCTGCGGTACACGGCTGTTAGAAGGGGGGCAAGTTCTTTCGCGTACTCTGTGTAGAATCGAACTGGTATCCCGTCAGGTCCAGTGGACTTTCATCTGTTGAGTGATTCCAGTTGCTTTTCTATTCCTTGGACACTTATTTCGATGTCAGCCATTTTTTCGTTTGTGCGAGGACTTGGAGAAGGAACTGCAGTGCGGTCTTCCTCTGTGAAACAGCTTTGGATAAAGGTGTTTAGTATTTCAGCTTTAAGCGTGTCATCCTCTGTTTCAATGCCATCGTCATCCCGGAGTGTCTGGATATGCTATTTCGAGCCACTTACTGATTTAGCATAAGGCCAGAACTACCTAGGTTTTTCTGTCAAGTCGGTACATAGAATTTTACTTTCCGTATGTAACTAATGGTTGTAGCACAATGTCGAAGACCTGTAGATCTGTAGAACCCATTAAGGAGAAACTAGAGGCTGTCAGTGTACCTGCCGACAAATCTAGCTGGGCCGCTGTTCTACTCTGGAAGACTATACCAGGCTGTTGATTTGCTTGGCGGAGAGCGCGGCGCACGAGGCGCCATGCTTCCATCATTTATGTTGCTACAGCATATGATGTGGCGTGCTGCTCCGCTGGAGGGAACATAAATGTCCACATTAATTATCCCGGGTTGCCAACGCGGACGCTTTTTCTTCCCCTGTGGAATGTAAGCACTGTCGCTGCGCGTACACACACAAACTTTTTTTTTTCATCACCCCGCAAGGAACACACGGTCTTCTGTACATGCGATGCATAGATTAAATTACAAGGGTCTGGAGCGAAACATCATTCACTTCCTACATTATGGACTTAAAATGCACAGGAGGATGCACTTGGCGGCGTTGGCGGTGATGATATGACCTATGGCGACAGCGATAATTTGGAAGCATTCCTAAAAAGCGATGGAGCTCACGCAGTAATTGACTCATAAAGCTGGTTAAAACCGAAAATCGCGAGCAGCTAGGTTTTTTGATTACATCTAACTGTATATCGAAAGGCTAGGGTAGTGGGAACTAATGTGTTAGTAGCACTAGACAAGGAGCTCTAGTCCGCAGGGATCAAAACTGAAGAAGGTACATGCGAAACTGATTGCACAAGACTGTCAGTATCGAGTAATGTCGTAACTGTACAAATGTATCCTTCTATCGACACCAGACTCAGGTCAGATGTGACCGAAAGCTTGAGCGAGTATATTAGCTCGGTAGTACATACGTTTCTCACTCATACTGTTATCATTAGATTGCGATAATTGCAGCTTTTTTAGTATTGGTCGTGACAAGACAACATAAAAATCGTTAAAAGCTTTCTTTGGAAATAATTAGAGCCGGCTGATGTGGCCGAGCGGTTCTAGGCGCGTTAGTCCGGAACCGCGCGACCACTGCGGTCGCAGGTTCGAATCCTGCCTCGGGCATGGATGTGTGTGATGTCCTTAGGTTGGATAGGCTTAAGTAGTACTAAGTTCTAGGAGACTGATGACCTCAGATGTTGAGTCCCATAGTGCTCAGAGCCATTTTTTTTTTAATAATTAGAGCTGATAGTTCGGAAGCCCACTCACTGCGAACGTGTATTAGATCTAACAGCAGCAAACATATGACGTCTCTGAGGGCCTCAGCATTGTAAGCTACCTGTGATTATGAGATAGTCACAGTGTTAAAGATTTTAATCTACAAAGATCAACTAAAACGTGTAGTAAAGTAGGTAAAGAGGCTCTAGGGGTAATTCAAACCTTCAGCTCTCAGCAGAGCACGTAGAGGTTAAAGTTGAGAGCTAAAGTTAAACAAGCACTCAATACGTATGTCAACCTAAAATTTTTCCCAAATATGAATGATTTGGCTGCGATCTGTGTTGCAGAAGTCTGCATTTTGACAGCTCATGAAACGTTACACGTTATTCTGACTATGTATGCCCCAAGCAATGACTATGACTTCCTCATTCGAGGAAAGAGGAAAAAGTCAATGTGTGCCATCTCAGGAGAAACGGGTGTTCTTTTTTTGGGGGGGGAGGGGGGGGCGCAAATTGGGTAGCCGAAAGCAACAGCATGTGTAAATGTGTCGTGCCTACAATGATGAGGGGGCATTGTATTGAAACAAAGCCACCAGCCTGGACAGTTGGTCGCTACTCTTCGTCTTAGAAGCTTTCCATAACCGCGTCTGCAGATTCCGGTAATGTGCTGCTGTGACGGTTCACCTCTCACGAACACAATGTGTTAGTAACAGGAACATGACGGTAAACCTTTTCGACAGTGGATTAACCACATGTTTCCACTGCTTGATTTTCTCCTTCTCGGAGTCACAGTGTCACACACGGCACTAGTCTGCGGCGATTGAACGGATTCGGAAATCACCTCCATTAGCCTGATACAGCTACGGCATTTCCGCATCTGCCTCGGTTAGGCAAGCTTTCGAATGGGCGCGATCAGTCGCGTGACTCATAGTGTAGAACATGTCATCTTCAGAACGTTGCGAGAGGTTTACAGCCGATCCATGAATGATTTGCAGTTTTTTCCGCTACCGACTTGGTTGTAACTCGTTGGTCTTTGAGTATCAGGGCTCCCATTTCGATTCTAATTTCGTCGCAGAGAGACGGAATGCCATTCCGTCTGCTTCATGTAAACGCTGATGCATTGTTGCGGCACGCACCTACCAACTCAGTGTTACTACAGCATTGATCGTCACCATATTTACTGCACCATCAGATTTACTGTACGATACTCCACTTTTATCAGGGGGCTGGGTCAGGATCGTCTTCAGGCCCAAGCAGCATAAAGTGGTCGCCAACCTGAGAGGGGCGCCAGACACACCCAAGTGCGAACTTTGTATTCAGGGTGTTCCGTGTTCCATAATATAAGACAAAACGTTCCAGTAAATACCGGTCCGCAAAAGAGCCATCTTGAACTATGCTGGCGTACTAGCTTAGCGTCCGCTGCTTCTCTCTCATTTGCTTAGTAATTACATCAAAAATAATTTTATAAACAAATATTAGGCTAATGAAAAATTAATGTACCAATGAGCCGTTTCTTTTCCTATGCAATTCTGACAAAGACAGTTTGTCGTGATGCCTGTTAAATAACATTTTTTTTTATTTAGTCCACCAATTGCAACACCTTTTAAATTTATCACGCTAATTAGGGCTTCTAGTGGACGCTTTTTTCCGCATGTAATTCTGACCAAAACAGGATTCTGGTAGCTGGAGTCAAAGGTTCTTGTTACTCGTGCCGTTTGCGTTCTTGTGGTGAACATCTAACCGAGAGGTGAAAGATCAGTTGACATGGAGTTAGCCTTTTTTAATATAACGAAATATTTTCTTAATTTTCATCCCCCATTTCACCCCCTTGGGGCTTGAATTTCCAAATAAAATGAAAGACGTATTTTTTTATTTCTTACCGAGAAGTCAGGTACCAGTTTTCATAGACGTAGCTTTAAAAAATGCATTACCAGTTCTTCAATTTATTTTCACAAACCTTTCACCCACTGTTTTACTCCCTTAGTGATTGAATTTCACACATGGTCAAAACATATATGTATCACATAACTAATGAGGCGGTATTGAACAGAATTGGCGAGAAGAGGAGTTTGTGGCACAGCTTGACAAGAAGAAAGGACCGGTTGGTAGGACATGTTCTGAGGAATCAAGGGATCACAAATTTAGCATTGGAGGGCAGCGTGGAACGTAAAAATCGTAGAGGGAGACCAAGAGATGAAGACACTAAGCAGATTCAGAACAATGTAGGATGCAGTAAGTACTGGGAGATGAAGAAACTTGCACAGGATAGGGTAGCATGGAGAGCTGCATCAAACCAGTCTCAGGACTGAAGACAACAACAACAACACTGAGAAACAAACACTAATTTTCATAATCCTAGCTTCAAAATTGTCTTAACAGCTACATATTTTCAAAAAGGCTTCATTCCCTATTTCACCCGCTTAGAAATAGAATTTCGGACAATCCCTTCAAAACGCTGCCTACAGTATAAGATCAACACTCTCTAGACTCAAAGTTTCTATCCTTTGCGATTTAGGGTAGGCAATGATGAGTCAATGAATCAGTCTGGTCAATATGACCCCCTTAAAAAGGGTTGAATAAAAAATAGAAAAATAGTGAAACACGTATTTTTTCATTTCTGACTGAGGAGACAAATACCGGTTTTCAAATATTTAACTTCAAAAATACTGTCACATTGAAATATCTTCACAAAACACTTAACCCCCTTGGTGTTGCATTTCCAAAAAACAATTATATACGTATTTTTATTCCTAAAAGAGAAGTCAAATATCAATTTTAATAGATGTAGCTTTAAAAATACCTTAGTAGTTTTTAATCGTCATTTATTTTCAAAAAATGCTGAAACTTGTTTTTTCTTTATTTCTGGGGAGTAATTTCAAAAATCGCTTCTTAAACGATGCCTACAACATAAGATAAACACCCTGTGCTAATTTCAATTTTTTATCCTTAGTGGTTTCTGCTGGGCGATGACGACTCATTGAGTCGGGACAGCGGCTTATATATATATATCGCAAAATGTGTCACTGTCCCATTATCATGTACCACTTATCGATCATTGTGTAAAGGTAACATCTGCAAGCAATCCTCGATCCCCCGTCAACGCGAAAGCAGCCACCGTCGTAAAGTTTTCTTGGAAGAGAGAGTGGCCCAATGAGATGGATGGCTACGTACTCCCCCAACCATACATCCAATGAAAAACGCTGCTGCTGGTGACTCATAAAGAGTTCGTGGGTGTAAGTCAGCTTTGAACTCATTTATCTCACAAATAGCTTGTTTGTGTACTCATGTTTACTGGGACGTTTTTACTTTTGTTACTGTATATTTTAATTTACATAAGTTTTTGCTATTAACTGTGACCCGTTCTGTGTACGGGGAGAAGGTAAAAATGCCGCTCTTGGCGATCGGCACTCGATTCCTCTTCCCGGTTCACAAGTGTATCTGGCAGAACCTAGTCCAGCCAATTCGTTTAACAGAAATGTGATTTAAAAAACGAGGCTCTAGCAACGCTGTAACCGCGTGCAGCGTGGTCAAGAACAGGTAGCAGGAATTCCCCGCTCTACCGGAGCTGTCCCAGTAGCTTAGTGAGACGAGACGACGGCGTGGGGAGCGGATATGCAGACTCGCCGATTTCAGAGTCGCGTTCGCGGCAAGCATTTCTTTTCAGTCAAGGCATCAATTTGTATCCAACTTACTCCTCCAAAATGCTGTATCTCGTGTTTTTAT
This sequence comes from Schistocerca gregaria, assembly GCF_023897955.1. NCBI lineage: Eukaryota > Metazoa > Arthropoda > Insecta > Orthoptera > Acrididae > Schistocerca > Schistocerca gregaria. The sequence goes on along the minus strand of NC_064920.1, from coordinate 199,169,313 downwards.
TTTTGTTACTGTTACTTTTATGTAAACATTAAGACGTAACATGAAATTCGTACAGACATAAACAACCACTTCGTATCTTTCTTAACACAAATAAAGCCAACAGAAAATAATTTGGATACAGTAACATCGTCTGTATCCATCGAGGCTGAAGACAATAGACAGGCTACATTACATTGCACATTATGCTAGGCACAGTAATTCCACTCTATTCGTTTGACGTCCAAGTCATAGAGCGACCACCTCCCATTTCTAAACACTTCACCACTTGCTGGGTCAAGTTTCGCTGCGCCCTACGCAACACACCTGCATCCGCCATTGCCGAGCGGCGTGCACGCGATGTAGTACATGTACGTGGTTGGAGTACTACAAAATTGTTTCTTTAAGTATCCCAACAAATAGAAATCTAGCGGATTACGCTCCGGGGAACGTAGAGGCCAGAACAGTGGGCCTCAACGACTTGCCTAGAAACATTTCAAATGGCTCTGAGCACTATGGGACTTAACATCTGAGGTCATCAGTCCCCTAGAACTAAGAACTATTTAAACCTAACTAACCTAAGGACATCACACACATCCAAGCCCGAGACAGGATTCGCAGCGCGGTTCCGGACTGAAGCGCCTAGAACCGCACGGCCACTCCGGCCGGCAGAAACACTTTGCACGTTGATTGCAAGGAGTGGCAGTACACCATCATGCTGAAAACATAGCTCTCGCCGAACACAAAAAAAAGTTTTCTAGTGCATCAGGCGAAGTATTGCGGAAAAACGTACACTACAGAGGCGCATTCAACTTGTCCCGCTATAGGTAAGAGCTCAAAAACACTCATCACGAGATTCCAGACCACAGGTTTGTGCGAAAGCGTGCCTGAAAGCCATGTTCGCGGGTGACATGTGGTTGTGTCACCGCAGAGCAGGCTGCTGTGACCGGGCGGTTCTAGACGCTTCAGACCGCAACCGCGCTGCTGCTACGGCCGCAGACTCTAATCCTACCTCGAGCATGGATGTGTGTGATGTCCTTAGGTTAGTTACGTTTAAGTAGTTCTTAGTTCTAGGGGACTGATGACCTCAGAAGTCCCATAGTGCTCAGAGCCATTTGAACCATTTTTTGTTACCACCGAAAATGGCTGTTGTGGAGATTGAAAATAACTTCACGAGTGAAACTAAATCCGTCAGTCCAAAACACGTTATTTATTAAATGTTCGTTGTCTTCCACTTGGTGCAAAAACCACTCGTGAAACTGTATTCGTCGAATGCGGTCTTTTAGCTCTGGTGTTGAGTAAACGTGTAATGATATGGGCTCAGTTCTCCATCGTGCGATACTTCAGTAACCAGTCTTTTCGATATCTGGAACTGCCTTGCAGAATAAAGAGCACTTCGCCGAGGTAACTGGAGAACGGTTTCAAGAATCGCGTCCTCTACTCAGCACGTCTAGTCCTTGGACGACCTGTCCATTACTTTTGGACGAAGATTACCAGCTTCCCGATGACGTTGCTCCAGGCGATGAGAAACATTCTTACCGGGATGGCGCCTTTGAGGATGCCGCGCAACATACAGCAGAACCTGGTTATGGCATGCACCCAGCACCAAAACGATATGCACGTATGTACTATATCGGGAAGCCGCCCTACGTGAGCTTGACGGGTCAGCTATAGTTGTGCACTGCGCTGTTGATACACATGCGTGCTGTTTAACGGATCGCACTGTCTTGTGATAGACAATTGTCGTGTGACATAATGATGTCCTGCGGATTCGAACCATAATTCCATGGCGGATGTGGGTTTTATTTCCCACCAGCCCACTCAGTGAGCTACCACATCTGGTACGGTAATGCGGGGTGATACACTTTCCGCTGTCCGTTTCGACGTGTTGCTTGATGTGACTGACAGTGTTGCCAGCCCCTCGTTTTCATACCAGTGTTTTCAAAATGGGCCACGTCTGATTTTGCTAGGTAACTGTTGCCTTGAATCTGGATGAGGAATCACATGCCGGCCTCGAAGTGTGGCATTTTTCTTCGTTTTGTGTTTGACAACAAAACTTTGTTAGCAAATAAATAATGTATCTAGTAAGGCTCACAGGCTGGTGCAAATGTTTTCATGTAACGCCGTTTTAATAATGGTCATAGCCTTTTAAAATGGTACTGTCATTATTAATTAAATCCATTCGAGCAGGTGGAACATGTGATTGTGTTCAGGTGCAGTAGAGATTGGTGTAAAAGACCAAGGAAAGACAACTAATGTCAGAGAGAGAGAGAGAGAGAGAGAGAGAGAGAGAGAGGGCAAATGAAATACGAGGGTTGGAACTTTAATAGTGGCAACTATTTATTTACAGCTCGTACAAAATCAATACGTGTTTCAAAGTTTTACTGACCTTCAAAGTAGTCACCAGCATTGTGCATAACCCGTTGCCAGCGATGTGGAAGTCGTAGGACACTCTTAGCAGTGGCAGTTGTGTTGACAGTTCGAGCTGCGCGGTCTTTTGGCCGACGAATTTGTAGCAGTTCTGAAGCGAATGCCGTATAGTGTTTCCTTCAGTTTAGAAATATGGTTGTACTTACGAGGGCTTAAGTCGGGGGATTGCTGTAGGTGGTATAGCAGTTAGCAGCCTCTCAGTCAAACAAATCAGTAACAGCTTGCACTGTACGTGCTTGAGCATTGTCCTGCAAAATGATGGTCAGGTGCTGCAGAAAGTGTCATCGCTTCTGTCTCTAAGCTGGTCGTAGGTTTTGTTCGAAAAATGAACAGCATAAAGCTGTGATGACACTTTCTGCAGGACCTGACCATCATTTTGCAGGACAATGCCCAAGCACGTACAGTGCAAGCTGTTGCTGATTTGTTTGACTGGGAGGCTACTAAGTGCTATACCACCTATTGCACTCCCTCAACTTAAGCCGTCGTGAGTTCAACTAGATTTCTAAACTGAAAGACACACTTCACGAGATTTGCTTCAGAACTGCTACAAATTCGTCGAGCAATAGACCGCGCCGCTAGTACTGTCAACACAACTGGCCCTGCTGAGAGTATCCTACGACTTCCACATCGCTGGCAACGGGCTATACACAATGCTGGTGACTACTTTGAAGGTCAGTAAAACTTTGAAACTCGTATCTATTTTGTACGAGCTGTAAATAAATAGTTGCCACAATTAAAATTTCAACCCTTGTAATTACGTAGCTGTATGTTTTGGAGCTGACAATTAAAACCTTCCCTGCCCTCGTACAGTCTCGATGAGAAACAGACCAGTGCAGCTAGGTTGTTGGCAAGAGGCGGTACCAGCTGTTGCGGGGTGGAACACGGGTGGCCTTGTGATGGGATGGGAAAGGATAGCCGGCAGGTGCATCGCGCTGGGTTTGTGGAGTGCGGGAGAGAGCAGGCAGCGCGCAGCACAACACAGGGACAATGGCGGGCGCGCAGCCAACACCCGACTTGAGGGAGGTCAGTTCTGGGCGCCGGCTGCCGCTGTTCCGCGTGGCTCCCTCTACTCACCACGGTCAGGTGCCGGTCCAGGGTTACGGTTTGTTGCTGTAGCTTCTCACCACCACCACCACATCCTCCTCCCCTCCACACATCACATCTAAGAAGATTTCACAGGCTCCAACTACTTTAATGTACGCTGAAGCGCCAAAGAAACTGGTATAGGCATGCATATTAAAATACAGAGATATATAAATAGGCAGAATATGTTGCTGCCAGCTTCAAGTAAGCCAAACGACCGAATGGAGCATTCTCCGTATCACTTACAACGTAAGCATGTTATTACCTGCGAACTTGTCTCCATGGTGGCGGTTTTGTCGTTGATTCGTTGCACAGGCCACCACGGTGCTCGCAATTCTGCCGTCCATCCTAATCACAGATGAGGCTACATTGACGGAGAATCCCCATAGTATGGTGGCAGCGAACCAGCAGCACTAGTTCCACCTCAGTGTACGGGTGGGGGGTTATTGGCAACCACCTCGTGGGACGAGTCATTTTTCCACAGTGGCTCACAGGCGAGACATATCTGCACTTCTTGCGGACGACCCTGCTTCCCCTGCTGCAAGACGTGCCTGTCGTGGAGAGGAGGGTTATGTGGCTCCTACATGATGGTGATCCGGCTCACTGTGCTCTTGTGTGTGGGCCTAAAACAGCACAGAAGGAACAAGGTCTTTTGCCTGATGTTCTCATGTGTATTTCCAATCACTGAAACACAAAATACTGTCAAAGATCTTCTCCCTCCTCTTTCGGGTAAGTGTACCTCTCTTGGAATGCATTTCCGGCCATATGTCCATACGAAATGTTTTGCGATTTATTCTCTCGGGGATCGTTTCCTAAAATTTCTTCGTGTTCACAGCAGGTTAGCAAAATTACCCTGTATACATCTTTCCAACTCATAATTAGAGGTTCTGCTGACCTTCGTTTCCAGTACTACCTTTCCTTAGCTTCAAGCCAAATCACTTCCTTCACATTGAGTAGTAAACTGACAGTCCATGGTCGACTCAAATGCTTCGCAGCCTTTACATGGAGAAACTACCGATTATGAGAGCTGAAATCCAGCACCCAAGTCTACATTTCAAAATCGATAGTGTAGTGTTTACTTGGCTGATCGGGAGCGGTGTTAAGAAAGTGATTTCCGCAAAGTTGAATATCGACGCCCATGTGACGCTAGTTTGCCTCTACTGCTTCGGAGATAACATCGGAAGCTGTCTCTTTCTGACATGTGACGTTAGTGCACTGCTATCATCAGAAGAACGCAAGCAGTCCTTGAGAGTGCCCTCGGCAGCCTGACATGTTTACTTTTTTAATGGCGTATCTCGAAAGTGCCTTGCTTCTGCCCGAGCTAAGGAGCAGGTCGTGAGCTAATAAGCTTAATTGGGGTAACTTGAGGTTGCACAATAACCGGGAGAAACCAGCGCAAGTTGCTGCTCTGGCCGGCGAGTCCATGGGCCGTACGGAGAGGCGCTCTGCAGACAGAAGTGTCCTCAGTGTGCGGGTGTGTCAAATGTGGCAAGAAGAGAACCCCCTACCACCAAGAGTAGTAGTTGTCACGAGGCAGCTTGCTAGCGTTCCCAACTATACAGCTTTGTAACGGGGGCAGGTGGTGGTAGGCAATAGCTATGGAAAAAATAGATAACACAGATAAGCAACAATTTATAATGGTTTATTGGAAGACGTTTTGTACGAGAATATCTTGACTAAAGTATGATGATGATGATGATGATGATGATGATGATGATGATGATGCCTGGCAAATAGGTCACTGTTCACTTACACTGATCTGTCTAAACTTTGGCATCGTCCTAGATCCAGTGGCTGATCCACTATAACTCTTCGTGGTGGCGACTGTACATGAATCTTGAGACTCTGCCCTCAGGTGTTATCTACAGGTACGTCCTGCTGTATGGACGAACTGCTGATGGAGCCGGGTATCTGAGTATATGCATGATTGGCTGATGGATGTCTACATAGAAACTGTTTGCGTGATGGTAGACGGAAGTATAACATGGTTCTTGCTTTGGGCGTCCGCTCTCAGACCTCGGAGCCTCAATGCATCCATGTCGTAGGCAGCAAAAAGTGAGTGTGTGTGTGTGTGTGTGTGTGTGTGTGTGTGTGTGTGTGTGTGTGTGTGTGTGTGGAGAGAGAGAGAGAGAGAGAGAGAGAGAGAGAGAGAGAGAGAGAGAGAGAGAGAGGGGGGGGGGGGAGGGGGGGGGATTTCTAAGGGACCAAACTGCTGAGGTAATCGGTCCCTGGACTCGAACCTCCAGCGTGAGCGGCCGCGCAGTCCATGACATATGGCGCCTCAAACCACGCAGCCGCTGTAGGCAGCACGTCGCTCTTCTATCTAGGCCATGTGTGCCGTATGTTCTGGACTTTAGGACGACACAGCGTACTCTTATCAGAACTTACAGCAAGTATCGTATCGGATGACCATAGTAATTATTGTTTTCATTATTTTCCCAATATTATAGCCACATGACTAGAGTTTAAAGACTTTCAACTGTTGACTGCACGCGCACCAGCAGACCAACAGTCGAACGAGCGTTGGCGTTTCGCTCTTCGCAGCTTTTCGCTCGGAGTTCGTCCACCTGGAGTCCCTTTGTTTTCACGATTCGATCTGTTAGTTTTTCTGTTGTGTGAAATAAAGTGCAAGAATTACTGATCAGCAGACAGAATGACGCCTACCAAAATTGAAAAAAAACTGGTTCAAATGGCTCTGAGCACTATTAGCAGCTGAAGTAATCAGTCCCCTAGAACTTAGAACTACTTAAACCTAACTAGCCCAAGGACATCACACACATCCATGCCCGAGGCAGGATTCGAACCTGCGACCGTAGCGGTCGCGCAGTTCCAGGCTGAAGCACCTAGAACCGATCGGCCACATCGGCCGGCACCAAAAGTGAAACTTCGCAGTACTTTGGTAAACTAGATGATAAAGAAGTACAAAATCTGTTTGAAAAATTTGGAGTCTCCAGTATGTCAGAAGTGAATAAGCACTTGAGAAAACACTCCAGAATTACATTAAGATACAAATTCTTTCACAAAATAAGAAATTGAATGGAACGTTATATAGTTGCTGGTATGAATGTATGGCGACATGGCTGGAAGGAAGGCATCAATAAGAAAGTAAGAAATTATATCTTAACAATGCAATCTACCACAATAATCTTGACTAGCAGGAAGAATTCACTTTAAAACATCTTATAAATATGGGAGCTTTGGGGTTTTTTGTTTTGAATTACTTCCTTGTATCATAAACAGAAATTGAATCTCAGCTCTGCAATTTCTGTTTCTTAATTGACACCTCAAGGTATCCTTTCCGCCTGATACTATGTCCTTGGGTGTTAGTTGGCAATCTGGCGAAGTGCATTAGTCAGTGGTTCGATTAATGTTTACATAAAAACAAAGTATAAGAGCTGTTACTTCAGTGTGCCCGCTTGAAGAAAGTATTTTTTGTAGAACATCTTTCTCTGATCCGATTTTTAGTTTAAAAGTGTTTATTAGTCTGAAAATTTTCTTGGATAGACAGATAATACATTAGTGGCATGAACAGTAAGAGTTTTTCCGCGTGAGTGGGAAAGTTTAAATGTGGCCGCGAAAGCGTAACTTACGATCATCGCTTCGGGGGTCATGTAGCAGTGACGACCTCTTCGTTGGAAGCTCGATTGACTTACTAATTCAAGAAGACCGACAACTTGAATTCAAGTATGTTATTAAACGTGTGGATTAACGATTGCTATAGCTCTTTCCAACACAAAAAAAAACTGAATTATCATAACACTTACGGAGGTTGGACTGAGGGAGAGCTTACCGTCCATCACAAAGAACAGTGTGTTCGCTCTTTGCACCGTCATCAAAAATGGCTTCAACGGCGAAGCTGATGTATTTTTGGACAGGATTTTAAATGTTATAAAATTTGGATACATGCTGTTGAGCTGAAGTCAGTGTCAAGCAGGAATTGAAAACACAGTGTGTACGTAATTGGGAACGCAACCATTGTCTGGTAAGGTTATGTCAACATCCCTTTGGACTGCCCACTGTCCGATTTCCTGTTTGGTTTTTGTTGCTAGAAACTAATGACAAAGTGGATTGGGAGCCCTTTCATCCTCCGCAAAGCTGTGACTTTGCCCCTTCGGATTTTACTTTCTTTGATCCAGTGAAAGGATCTTGGCGTGGTATCAAGTTTAATGATAACGAAGAGGTAGAGAAAAACGAGATTTTGGTCTTAGTTTATTTTAATTTCAGTTGACCCTGTTTTGTAACCCACATAAAAATCATCGCCGTCAGCCTAGAAAACTCAGTAATATGTGCTCTCTCTGCTTTTACCCAAGCTCTCTTGTAAACCAGCTGCAACTGGTGACCAGCAGCTCGGCACACATTGCATCTCCGTAAACGTCACGTATTCTCCCGGTGATCACCACTTACGTGAAAGAGAGCGAGAGAACACAATTTTCGTGTAGTTTTAAAGGAACACATGACGATTTTAAAACATAACAAGTCTTGTCAGAACGCATACTGCATACATTTGGTCGACTGCTGCGCAAGAAGGGTGTCACAAACGACTTTGTGAAGCTCAATGTAAAGAAAACTCGTGAGAAGTGAGTCAGCTTTTGCCGTACATCTATTAGTTCGTTTACTCGTTCGAAGTGTCTACAAGCAGCTAGTAGATTGCGTTGCTGAGATCTGATATTGCTATTATATCCAAGTTTGTCATTGTTCCGAAAAAATTGAAGTGAAATATCTCGTCCGATGATTGTGATACAGATCTAACTCAATACTGGCGCCTAGAATCACTCCGCACTTCGTTCATCTTTGGTCGTCAGTCAATTACAGAAAAGACTATTTACAGTCGGTCCGTAGAATTACGTCGTTGACTTGTTTTCGACAGCGACTTGTTTCATGAAGGTGTACCAAAATCGGTTATTGCAAGAAACATTCATGCTGTACGCAGTATTACTAAAGAGGACTGGCGCATGACGTAGCGTGAGACATTGGCGTGCTTATACGTATCGGAGACTTGTGCATATTGGAAACGCGCTAGTTTTCGTATCAACGTTTAGCCATGGATAAACGATGTGTTGCATCGGTTGCCGGCGGATTCAGCACCGTTTGAGCGAGACTCAAAACAGGCTCCTGTTAATTTGATAAAGGAAAACACCCTCAAAAAAAAAAAAACCTCGATCGAGGAAATACAAAATCTGCTTCTATCATCGTAACAGGAGATGGAACTTGAATATATGCGTACGAGCCGGAAATAAGCAGTAGTAAGCTACTAGCGCTTACAAATGACATGAAAGCAACAAAAGTGAAACAGTTGCAAGAAAAGTATTGCTCATTAGTTTGATTACACTGGATGTGTTGCGACTATTGTTTTAGAGCGTAGTGCCACAGTTAGTGCAGAATTATACACGATGGCTTGTTCGCTACAAGCCATCAGAGAAAACAGGAAGAACTGAAAAAGCTAATCTTCGTCGTGACAGTGTCAACTATCTCTCAGCATGTCAAACAACTGATTATTTGACGGAGGAAAACATTCTCTTATTTCTCGTTTCCACATGATTTATCGCCTGACGTCTTGTTATTGTGCCCTTGTGTCAAACAAAATACGGGCGGACAGCTGTACCTCATCTCATGAAGCTGTTGGATCCTCCCAAAAGAATGTTTTTGAGGTGCGAACATGAGCTGAAAAAAATCACAACTGGATCGAACATATTCAAACATAAGTTAATTATAAACACGAATGTTTTGAGAAACAGTAAAACAGTTTATACTACTAAACATGTTTTCTCTTTTTTGTAAAAACTTAAATGACGACCCCTTAGCAACCACTCAACCCGGCAACTGTTGCAAATGACAACCCGAGACGACGTAGATGCCTTACACAATGCTCCATTGACAGAAGTGAACTCTGGGTTAAGTTCACCACACGGCGTTTGCGATAAAAGTATAATGGTGTATAATACCTTCAATAAGTTTACGTTGCCATAGCGATTGTCTGAAGCAAGACACCGGCTTCAAGTACGTGGGTAGGAGAATAAATGGATGGTAGATCATGCCAGGGGATTAAATCCAGAACTGCTCAGGCAAAAACTGCATTGACGGGGAAGAAGATTTAGAACGTGAAAACGACAAGCTGTTCAGGCATGATCATGGAGAAGAGTCCTAAAGATTTCATGCACAGAGAGAGTGACCAGTGAAAAATCCAATGTTGTGGACAACTGTCGTAGAACGGAGAGACCGAGGGATATGACACCTGTGCGTTACATTGCTCCTTCATCATGAAATTAATAAAAGGAAAAACCGTGGACTGGAGCGTAACACATCCAACAGGGTCATGCCTAGTAAAGCACAGTGGTTTTCAAACGAGCCTTCTTGTTGGGGACAACACTGGAACAGGAAGCAACGCTAATGCTGTACGACGAAGAGCGCCTGCTGCACTGCATGGTTCTCCTCCTGACTTACCAGCTGTAAATTAGTAAAACGAGAAAAAAAGACCAGGAAGGGTCGTTTTCTTAATTTGTTCGATGTCAGGTGGGCTTTATCCCCGAATGACCCTTCCCTCTCGGAATGTAAAGATATAAACATGCAGACAGCGGAAGTACTGAGGGGAGCGAGCGTGTTGAACTCGGAACCGGCCGGGCAAGAGGGCGAGGGCAGATGTGCCGGCGGCCGGTGGGAATCTGAGCGCCGCTCGTCTGTAAGGCAGGTGTCTCGTCTGGGCGTGCCGAACAATGGTGGGGGCCGAGCAGCTGCTGGGACCGACGCCGCGCTCCGGCAAACACAAGTCTCCGCTGCGAGGACTTGCTTTCAAAGCGATGGGAACAAAAGACAGCTGCAATAAAAAAATGAACTTCAATCTCCCTGTGCGTAGCGTTCATTCCTCGGTCCAGTGTGAAACGCTGGAACGAAATCGCTTAAAAATATTCGTTATTCATGCTTCAGTGCTCCGTTAGTACACATTAACATTTGTTTGGCGTCCAGATCGACGGATCATTAAATTGAAGTGCTGGTTTTTTCATCAGTGTTCGCATTTATCGGATTTTCTCATCTCACTCAATTCGTGACATATACACTACTGGCCATTAAAATTGCTACACCAAGAAGAAATGCAGATGATAAACGGGTATTCATTGGACAAATATATTATACTAGAAGTGACTTGTGATTACATTTTCACGCAATTGGGGTGCATAGATCCTGAGAAAGCACTACCCAGAAAAACCACCTCTGACCGTAATAACGGCCTTGAAAAGCCTGGGCATTGAATCAAACAGAGCTTGGATGGCGTGTACAGGTACAGCTGCCCACGCTGCTTCTACACGATACCACAGTTCATCAAGAGTAGTGACTGGCGTATTGTGGCGAGCCAGTTGCTCGGCCACCATTGACCAGACGTTTTCAATTGGTGAGAGATCTGCAGAATGTGCTGGCCAGGGCAGCAGTCGAATATTTTCGGTATCCAGAAAGGCCTGAACAGGACCTGCAACATGCGGTCGTGCATTATGCTGCTGAAATGTAGGGTTTAGCAGGGATCGAATGAAGGGTAGAGCCACGGGTCGTAGCACATCTGAAATGTAACGTCCACTATTCAAAGTGCCGTCAATGCGAACAAGAGGTGACAGAGACGTGTAACCAGTGGCACCCCATACCATCACGCCGGGTAATACGACAGTAAGGCGCTGACGAATACACGCTTCCAATGTGCGTTCACCGCGATGTCGCCAAACACGGATGCGACCATCATGATGCTGTTAACAGAACTTGGGTTCATCCGAAAAAATGACGTTTTGCCATTCGTCGCGGGCGCTCCTGTCTGTGATGCAGCGTCAAGGGTAACCGCAGCCTTGGTCTCCGAGCTGATAGTCCATGCTGCTGCAGACGTCGTTTAACTGTTCGTGCAGATGGCTGTTCTCTTGCAAACGTCCCCATCTGTTGATTCAAGGATCGAGACGTGGCTGCACGATCCGTTACAGCCATGCGGATAAGATGCCTGCTAGTGATACGAGGCCGTTGGGATCCAGCGCAGCGTTCCGTATTACCCTCCTGAACCCACCGATTCCATATTCTCGACCAACGCGAGCAGCAATGTCACGATATGATAAACCGCAATCGCGATAGGCTACAATTCGACCTTTATCAAAGTCGGAAACGTGATGGTACGCATTTCTCCTCCTCACACGAGGCATCACGACAACGTTTCAACAGGCACCGCCGGTCAACTGCTGTTTGTGCATGAGAAAACGGTTGGAAACTTTCCTGATATCAGCACGTTGTAGGTGTCGCCACCAGCGCCAACCGTGTGTGAATGCTCTGAAAAACTAATCATTTGCATATCACAGCATCTCCTTCCTGTCGGTTGAATTTCGTGTCTGTAGCACGTCATCTTCGTGGTGTAGCAATTGTAATGGCCAGTAGTGTATGTGGAAAGAAAAATGTTTCCCCTCTCTTCTTTCTATGTACTCTAGTGCTTTTGTAAGAGCAAAAACGTTCCGTAACGCCACGCCCCTCGTGTAGCGTTTGCTACTGGTGTTCGGTGGTGGAAATCTCTGTAACTCTCCCACGCTTACTAAATGATCACATGACGAAACGCGTTACTCTGCTTCGGATATTCTGTCACCTGCGAATTCTATTCAGTGAGACTCAACGGCTGACAAGTGACACGAGATATTCAGTAGAACGTAGCTTTCGTCAATGCTCTCTTTTGTAATCAGTCATCACACATGGCCTCGTGAGCAGATAAGGGCTAAACTCTTGCGATTCCTTTGTACAGCAAAGGGAGGACTCATAGTTACAGGGATTGGGAACGGATGACAGTTATGTATACGCTGACAAGCTGAAACATTATGACCAGTGCCCACCGCGACGTTGGATGCCGCCTGGTGGCGTTGAGGGCGCGTGATGCAATATCAAAAGTATGTAAGCTGAGCAGACGCGGGCGGGGATCAGCCTAGCGTAGATATGGACTGCAAATGGTGAAATCCATTGAGATGTGGCTTTCACGAAGGGCAAATTATTATTACGCAGAGCTGTGAACGAGTATCTCGAAAACGGCGAAGCTGGTCGAATGTTCATGCGCTACTGTCGTGAGAATCTACGGGAAATTGTAGGCCAGTGAAACTACCACTGGGCGCTAAATGTTTGGACGTCCACGACTCTTCACGGAACGTGAAGTTAGGATACATGACTGCTATGTAAAGTAGGATAGACGGTGACCTGTGATACCTGTGCCGAAAAGCACAGTGCTTGTGCACTCACAAGTGTTTCAAAGTACGTTGTTGAACATGGAGCTCTACACCAGATCACTCGTATGTGCTCACATGTTGACGCAACGATATCGTCAGTTATGACTGCAGTGAGCTCGGGACCATCGGGATTCGAGGGCCAATCGATGTAAACATGTCAGATCTTCAAGTGAATCGCATGCTTGCTACACTAGATCTACGGTTGTCTCCAAGAAGCCGTGATCGAGGTGAACAGCGGCTCGAAACGTGTAGCCACAGGGGCAGGCTGGTGGGAGCAGTATTATGCTTTGGGAGACATTCTCTTGCACCTGCATAGGACCTGTGATGGTAACTGAATAGCTGCGAACCACCTCCACCTCTTCATGCTTGATGTCTTCCCCGGCGGCGATGTCGTCGTCTTCCCCGAGTACACTTGTCCGTGTCTCGGAGCCAGAACTGTGCTATAGTGGTTTGATGAGAACTGATGTTGATGTCCCGGCGACCAAATACGCGGGATGTAAGTCCTATGAAACCCATGTGGGTCGCTATCGTGGGCCAACACCGCGTACGCAAATCAGCGGCCCATTATTTACGCAAATTACGTGACCTCTGTCGTCACATACCTCCCCAAACCTACTCATAAACTGTCGGTAGGTCGGTAAGTACTCTACGGGGAGGTGACAGGAAGAATTGTGGACACTATTTCGGCAGGATTATGTAAAGGTTTGCATCGAATTAGATTTACTGAAACATCATCGAAACCGCCCGCCACATTACCGAATAGCCGTAAATATTGCGTGAACAGTATGACTAGGGGAAACAAAACAAAGAAGATAGGTGTACATTTATTGCTGAAGTCAAACTATTTTTTGTTCACGCAGGAGGGTATCTAGTCTGCAGTTTAGCTCAGTGGCAAAAAAGAATTGCTGTAAATAAGTGAGAATATTTAACTAATAAAAAGCTTGTGATTAAGATTTTAGGGGGACACAAGAGTCTTCTATTACATCCGAAGATTGTTGCTTCGATGCCTGCTTTGTCTTGAGAGTTTTTTTGATCGCTTATTACAGAGTTACTCACTGTTGTCTGTATTTTCACGGAAGCAAAGGTAATAAGGGGTAACATACTGAATACATCATAATTACACAACTGGCCAAGAAGAAATGCAGATGATAAACGGGTATTTTATACTATAACTGACATGCGATTACATTTTCAAGCAATTTGGGTACATAGATCCTGAGAATCAGTACCCACAACAACCACCCCTGGCCGTAATAACGGCCTTGATACGCCTAGGCATTGAGTCAAACAGAGCTTGGTTGGTGTGTAAAGGTACAGCTGCCCATGCAGCTTCAACACGATACCACAGTTCATCAAGAGTAGTGATTAGCGTATTGTGACGAGCCAGTTACTCGGCCACCATTGACCAGACATTTTCAATTGGTGAGAGATCTGGAGAATGTACTGGCCAGGGCAGCAATCAAATATTTTCTGTATCCAGAAAGGCCCGTACAGGACCTACAACATGCGGTCGTGCACTGTCCTGCTGAAAAGTGGGGTTTCGCAGGGATCGAATGAAGGGTAGAGCCACGGGTCGTAGCACATCTGAAATGTAACGTCCACTATTCAAAGTGGCGTCAATGCGAAGAAGAGGTGACCGAGACGTGTAACCAATGGCACCCCATACCATCACGCCGGGTGATACGCCAGTATGGCGAAGACGAATACACGCTTCCAATGTGCGTTCACCGCGATGTCGCCAAACACGGATGCGACCAAAATGATGCTGTAAACAGAACCAGGATTCATCCGAAAAAATGACGTTTGGCCATTCATGCACCCAGGTTCTTCGTTGAGTACACCAACGCAGGCGCTCCTGGTTATTATGCAACGTCAAGGGTAACCGCAGACAAGGTCTCCAAGCTGATGGTCCATGCTGCTGCAAACGTTGTCGAACTGTTCGTGCATTTGTTGTTGTCTTGCAAACGTCCCCATCTGTTGACTCAGGGATAGAGACGTGGCTGCACGATCAGTTACAGCCGTGCGGATAAGATGACTGTCATCTCGACTGCTAATGATACGAGGCCGTTGGGATCCAGCACGGCGTTCCGTATTACCCCCCTGAACCCACCGATTCCATATTTTGTTAACAGTCATTGGATTTCGACGAATGCAAGCAGCAATGTCGCGATACGACAAACCGTAATCGCGATAGGTTACAATCCGACTGTTATCAAAGTCGGAAACGTGATGGTACACATTTCTCAACGTTTCAGTACGCAACACTGGTCAGCTGCTGTTTTTGTATGAGAAATCGGTTGGAAACTTTCCTCATGTCAGCACGTTGTCGGTGTCGCCACCGGCGCATATGAAAAGCTAATCATTTGCATATCCCAGCATCTTCTTCCTGTCGGTTAAATTTCGCGTCTGTAGCACGTCATCTTCGTGGTGTAGCAATTTTAATGGCCAATAGTGTACGTTATAATTCTGTAACGAGCCACCGAAGACCATGTATCCCTTATCACGAAATACTCAGAAAACATCCATGAACAACCACTGAAATTAAGTCTGTAGTTCGGATTAACCCTGTAGGGTATTTCTGAATTATTGCAAGGATGCGGCCGCACGCTAGAGCTGTCGTTGCGTTAGCTCCAGAACTGCGCCGCGAGGCGGCAGCAATGCCGTTACGGCGTGTAGGCCGCGACACGCCTGCCTGCCGCGTTCCTGCGCTGCAAGGACGCCGCCGCCGCCGGCCGCCGCAACACGGAAGCGACGCCGCTCGCTTTCTGATTGCGGCCGCTGCTGCCCGCTGTGCCCGTGCGAGCGCTCCATGTTAAGCACGCGTACGCTGGAAGTGACGTGTGCCTTCCATAAGGTACCACCGGTGCTACTCTTGCATCACCCTTCAGCAATCGATACCCGCTCGTAACCCGTCCAGATTGTACGGAGCGAGGTACAAAGACAGCACGTCGCTCTCCAAGTCATCTTAAAAGTGGCTGGTTGAACTGCTCAGCACCGAGGCTCAGTAAATCAACGACTTTAGCATTGTTCAGTGTCTGGCGTAACTTGCAGATATGCAAACTGTTAGGTAAGCGTGGCTCCATGAGTTACCTCTGTGTCATATTACCAACCCAAACGTCCATCTTTCAGTCCTCTTTCATTTAAGGATTTTTTGTGTCACTTTTCACGTCCTTTACCTTGGAAATAACTAGGATATGTGAAAATTGCAAAGTTGCGCAAGTGGCTCCAAAGCTCGAAAGAAATCTAGGACATACCACACTGAATACGATCATGCGTAGTAAAGCACTGGAATGAAACTTCCTGGCAGGTTAAAACTGTGTGCCGGACCGAGACTCGAACTCGGGACCTTTGCCTTTCGCGGGCAAGTGCTGTACCAACTGAGCTATCCAAGCACGACTTACGCCACGTTCTCACAGCTTCAATTCCGCCAGTACCTCGTCTCCTACCTTCAAAACTTCAGAGAAGCTCTCCTGCGAACCTTCATTCTAGAAACATCCCCCAGGCTGTGGCTAAGCCATGTCTCCGCAATATCATTTCTTCCAAGAGTGCTAGTTCTGCCAGGTTCGCAGGAGAACTTCTTTGAAGTTCGGAAGTTAGGAGATGAGGTACTGGCGGAGTTAAAGCTGTGAGGACGGGGCGAGAGTCGTGCTTGGGTAGCTCAGTTCGTAGGGCACTTACCCGCGAAAGGCAAAGGTCCAAGTTCGAGTCTGGCTCCGGCACACAGTTTTAACCTGCCAGAGAAGTTTCATATCAGCGCGCACTCCGCTGTAAAGTGAAAATTTCATTCTAAAGCACTGGAATATTCTCAGTAACTGTGGCGTTCTAGACTGCTTTACTTCATAGTCAAAGTCAAAATGTTTGCTGGCCTCTTCGATCCCTTCATGGCTAATACGTTTGCCTTTTAGATATGAAAATTTTCCATCAGGATAAGTGCCCAGTAACTACCCCCCCCCCCCTCCCCCCTTCCACCGCTCCCCCTGCACCTATTACACGATCTGATTTTCACTACTCGACCGAGAGCATCAAGCTGGGAATTCTTCTTATTCTTCTTCTTCAGCGCCTTCTCCTGATTGAAGTTGACAGATCTTGTAGCCAGCTCTGGACGTAAAGTTGCAGCGTGGAAGACAATTTCTTACGTGCAGTTGAACATTCTACGAATGCCCCTCAGCCACGAGTTCCTTCGTTTTCAAATAGACCTATTCTGTTGTATTTTACTTTTAATGATGACTTGCACTAACTGGTATCTCTCGCCTCTTATGATGAGTCCTAGATATTGAGTTTATGTATATTTTATAGTCAGCAATAGTGATTTTTGCTTTTCCATCCGATGCACGACTTCTTCGTGCGCACTGGGGGGTGCCGAACTAATATACACGAATCTAGTATTTCAGCGATTTTTGCCTGTTAGCAATACTGATACTGGCAAGACATGGGTCCCGGGAATTCAGAGACTGCATCAAAATTTCTGTGTAGTTCCGCAGACTAGCCCAGACATACAAAAAAAGAAGCGAACTTCAGTATATATACGTGTACAGGGAGAATATTAATTAAGATCTTTTATTTACTTACTAAAAGATGACAACAACTTGCATTTTATGATTTCATGCTGTACTGTTCGTCTATTACGCTTTTTACGGGCGCTGAATGCAGTTTATGTTCAAATGACTAAAAGATTGTTGGATATAATTACAGTTCAACAGGTTACAGATTTTTTAAATTTACTTGTATTGTGAAACCTTGCTTCTTGACTGATTTCAGGATTGTAAGTCAACGGGAAGTGCCCTGTAGATTTTATTGAGTTTGCTAGTATCAAAATATGCGACACAAATTGCCCAATCTTTTGACTGCATTGACTTCGAAGCTTCAAATTTGTACGTCGCCAAGGGGCCACAGAGCTCAATACGTGATCTAAATTGGAGCGTGATATGTGTACTCGTCCCTGAGAAAAAGGAATTTAAACAGTCTGACTGACTGACTCACGCACGGATGGACAACAAATCGATCACATAAGGGTTCCTTTTCTACAGATTGAGGCAAGGTACCCAAAAATGGAGCCGGCCGCTGACGGCCGAGCGGTTCTAGGCGCTTCAGTCTGGAACCGCGCGACCGCTACGGTCGCAGGTTCGAATCCTGCCTCGGGCATGGATGTGTTTGATGTCCTCAGGTTAGTTACGCTTAAGTAGTTACAAGTTGTAGGGGACTGATGACCTGAGATGGTAAGTCCCATAGTGCTCAGAGCCATTTTGAACCAAAAAAATGGAGAATACGTAGCAACTAAGATCTTCATCTTCGTGGGTGGATTTTTTCTCGCTTGTTCCGCAGAGTTAAAGGTGTTTGGACAGTACCAACGTGTGCTTATCTTGTAGCTATATACGAGATGCATATTAATTCTCACTAAGAAAAGAAAGTTCCACTGAACTGCTGCTGTGTGTGCCTTGAGTGGTTAGATGTGCCTAGTGTACTTCTTAGTACTCCTCTAAGTAATGGATTTTGTTTTCGCCTTCGATAAGAGAAACGCTGACAAAATAAAAGTAGGGCGGAGAAGTGTTTTTTGGTGAAAAGTTGTTGAGGCCACTCTTGTCAATTGTAGCATTTACTCTTGCACAGCGGTTTAATGGCGTTATTTTCCTTGCCAGCTAGCCGTCGATCACATCTGAACAGAGGCAAAAGAAAGGCAGAAATAGCGTTATTGGAAGAAGGTATCAGTAACATATGGGTTGTGGTCGTGATACTAAAGCTGGAAATAGAGAAAATGCTGTGCTGGTGACCACAACGTATAGCGACCGAACCAGATTCCTGAAGATGTTGAGAAACAAACTCGTTCGAATGTAACACACGGGTCCTAGGTAGCAGACTTCAATGTTACTACGGGGACTCACCATTGTGCTACACAAACGCATGTAGGTCGCCAGGTGCACATTCTCGTCCTCTCTCTCTCTCTCTCGTTTGCATTAAGATTTACCTTTCAACGACCTTGCTTATCTAAGCAAGTAGAGTAAGTTTCTTACAGTAAGTTGCTACATCTGTAGCCACACTCCGCAAGCAGTATTACGGCGTGTGCCAGAGAGTACTACTGATACGATGTACCGGGTGATCATAAAGTCAGTATAAATTCGAAAACTTAATAAACCACGGAATAATGTAGATACAGAGGTAAAAATTGACACACATGCTTGGAATAACATGGGATTTTATTAGAACCAAAAAAAAAAACTTAAGTATCGCTAGACGCGTGATAGATCTCTTGCGCGCGTCGTTTGGTGGTGATCGTATGCTCAGCCGCCACTTTCGTCATGCTTGGCCTCCCAGGTCCCCAGACCTTAGTCCGTGCGATTATTGGCTTTGGGGTTACCTGAAGTCGCAAGTGTGTCGTGATCGACCGGCATCTCTAGGGATGCTGAAAGACAACATCCGACGCCAACGCCTCACCATAACTCCGGACATGCTTTACAGTGCTGTTCACAACATTATTCCTCGACTACAGCTATTGTTGAGGAATGATGGTGGACATATTGAGCATTTCCTGTAAAGAACATCATCTTTGCTTTGTCTTACTTTGTTATGCTAATTGTTGCTATTCTGGTCAGATGAAGCGCCATCTGCCGGACATTTTTTGAACTTTGTATTTTTTGGTTCTAATAAAACCCCATGTCATTCCAAGCGTGTGTGTATATTTGTACCTCTTTATCTGTATTATTCCGTGATTTATTAAGTTTTCAAATTTATACTGTCTTTTTGATCACCCGGTATTATGCCGACACGTTGCTGTGCTTTGGGTGTGCCTTGTTTCCTTTTCTGATTTTGAAATGAGTGCAGAGACTAATCCTGGGCCGTGTGGCGTGGTTACAGTCGATCTCTCATAGCACCAGAAGGGATGGGCGGGCCATATGACCACGTGTCAGTTCAGCTTTGGTACAAACACAGAACGCGGGTGTAGTCTGGTTGCCCTGCGAGGACGAGGCAGACCCCGTTCGCCCGTGCCATTCCCCTCCCCTCGGGCCGGTCTAAGTTCTCAGTTGTTTACGCTCGCGGCCGACTGCCACGTTAATGTGGTAGCCATTTTTTATAGCACTATCTTTATCCGCCACTCCACCACTCCCTTTCCTGTTCCACTCACGAATGGTGCGCGGAAGGAGAGAATATACGTAAACTACCTTACGAACACGAATTTCACACTCATTTTCTCGTCGTAGTCATTTTGCGGACCGTATACGAGAAAGAGTCAGATTTTGCCTACTCCTCTTCGAATTAGTGATCGGGAAAACAGGCCGGTTAGTTCTGAATAACCAGTATTTTTCGGTATTTGCTTGGTTTCACGTATTTATATTTTACTAATAACAGAGTGAAAAAACCGAAATACCAATTAGCCGTAGCAGCGGTGATAAAATTCTTAATTTGCAAACACATTTTTTTAAAAAAAAGAGGACTTTTATTTGTAAAATTTTCGTAGGTTTGAAATATTGCCTTATTGTAGAAAAAGGGAAGAACGGTAAGAGTTATTTCTTAACAGTGCCGACAGAGACGAGCAACAAACATTTAGCAAAACAACTGCTACAGCACTTTTGAGACAATAATGGTGTGTGTCGCGGCCTAAGGTACGCTTAGCCATCTAGGGTTTACGCCAAAGCGAGTTCGTAAGTAGAGTGCAAACAGAGTTAAACAGAATTGAGGCGAAAAAATTAAGATAACATACAAACGCCGTTCTCTCCTTGGCGTCTGTGCAGATTACGATTCAGTTCAGTTAACCAACCCGAGCTCCGCGGTTTTCCAGTAGGTGACCATAAACACTGAAGCGCCAAAGAAACTGCTATAGGCATGCATATTCAAATACGGAGATACGTAAACAGGCAGGATACAGCGCTGCGGTCGGCAACGCCTATGTAAGACACGTGTCTGGCGCAGTTGTTAGCTCGGTTACTGCTGCTACAATGGCAGGTTGCCAAGATTTACCCGAGTTCGAACATGGTAGTACAGCCGGCGCACGAGCGATGGGACACGGCATCTCCGAGATATCGAAGTGCGGATTTTCCCCCGCACGACCATTTCACGAGTGTACCGTGAATATCAGGAATCCAGTAAAACATCAAATCTTAGACATCGCTGCGAACGGAAAAAGATCCTGCAAGAATGGGACCAACGACGAGTAAAGAGAATTCTTCAGCGTGACAGAAGAGCAACCCTTCCGCAAATTGCTGTAGATTTCAGTGCTGGGTCATCAAGTATCAGCGTGCGAACCATTCAACGAAACATCGATATGGTCATTCGGAGCCGAAGGCCCACTCGTGTGTACTTGATGTCTGCTTTACGCCCCGCCTGGACCCGTCAACACCGACATCATACTGTTGATGACTGGAAACATGTTGACTGGCCGGACGACTCTCGTTTTAAATTGTATTGAGCAGAAGGACGTGTATGGGCACGAAGACAGCTCATCAATCCATGGACCCTGCATGTCAGCAGGGGGCTGTTCAAGCTGGTGGAGGCTCTGTAATGGTGTGGGGCGTGTCCAGTTAGTGATATGGGACCCCTTACACGTATAGATACGTCTGACAGGTGACACTTACGTAAGCATCCTGTATGATCACCAGCATCCATTCATGTCCATTGTGCATTCCAAGTACTTGAACACTTACAGCAGGACAGTGCGATACCCCATACGTTCAGAATTGCTACAGAAATGAACACACAGCCGAGTTTAAACATTTCCACTGGCCACCAAACTCCCCAGATATGAACGTTATTCAGCATATCTGAGATGCCTTGCAACGTGCTGTTCAGAAGAGATCTTCACCTTCTCGTACTCTTACGGATTTATGGACAGCCCTGTACGATTCTTTGTCAGTTCCCTCCAGCACTACTTCAGACATTAGTCGTGTCCGTGCCACTTCGTGTTGCAGAAACTTGGGCATGCTCGCGGGTGTAAGATTTGGTCGGCGATCGGAGTATCTTAACGTAGCCACATGCCTCGTGATTTGCTTGAATGGTCATCGTGCTATGCGCCGCAGTTCTCAAATACGCTCATGAGACACGCGGAATTTGCTAAGATTTTTAACGACGGTCTTAAGGTAACAAAAATATATGTAACAGAGCTATCGTGAATCAGTGTTTGTATATTCCCACTCATAAAATAACACCGCTTCTAGAATTTCCATAGAACATAGTAAATCAAAATTAACTGCTGCACTTTTAAAGATTACAGTGATTGACGTCCCGTTCTGTAGGCACAGGCTCAGCTCAGTTTCAACTCTGGTTTGGACGTCGCGACGTAGATAAACTCCAACCTCGTGCGAAACCGTCACCGATAGATGCGGTAAGACAGTCTAACTAGGGTTGACTTGAAACTTCCTCAACCCGGGTTAACCCCGTTTGGTAACTCGATTGCACCTCTCTGGCTTGAGCGTTCTGTGTCCCCACTTGGTCTTTACGGTAGTTTCTCACTGCCGCCACCAGACATCTGTTGTATTGCTGAACGCCACCAAACCTAGTCTGAAAATATGTTCACGAAGTAACGTAGCAAGAAAGTGCAATGCTTCATTTGCTTTAAAAGATGGGTATGTCTGCCATTTCTATGAAATAGTAAAACCAGGAGGAAATTATACTAACAGTAGAGGAAACGGTAAAAATATGATACACCATTTTACTTTTCATTCATAAATTTCTCAGTTTCTCACATTAAGCAAACAAAATATCTAGAGCACATACTTTCGGATGTATTTTAAAGCTTTCTATAATTTCGAATACATACTACGTTAGGAACACACCTAAATTAAGCTTAACACAAAGTTTGACATTTTTGGCTCTTCAGATTACGGTGTACAAATATGGAATAGTACATTCGTTTAAAGTTTGTTCAAGTTAAAAAAATAATGGAACGTGTAATAATTCATTCTCAAAGGAAACGGTATAAAACATAAGAACACAACAGAAAAACAAAGGGAAATACACCATTCGCATTCGTGATTTCCTGGTCATAAAGGTCACAGTTCGTAGTAGTAGACGGAAAGTCATCGAGTGAAACAGAAATATACGGCGTTCCCCAAGGAAGTGTTATAGGCCCTCTATTGTTCGTGATCTATATTAACGACGTAGGAGACAATCTGAGTAGCCGACTTGTAAAGTCATCAGATGATCAAAACTACTTGCAAAATGGTTTAGATAAGATATCTGTATGGTGCGAAAAGTGGCAATTGACCCTCCATAAGGAAAAGTGTGAAGTTATTCACATGAGTACTAAACGAAATCAGCTAAATTTCGATTACACGTTAAGTCAGGCAAATCTGAAGGCTGTAAATTCAACTAAATGCTTAGGGATTACAATTACATATAACCTAAATTGGAATGATCACATAGATAATATTGTGGGTAGAGCAAACCAAAGACTGCGACTCATTGGCAGAACACTTAGAAGGTGCAACAGGTCTACTAAAGAGACTGCTCACACCACCCTTGTCCGCCCTGGAGTATTGCTGTGCTGTGTGGGATCCGCATCAGGTGCGACTGACGGGTGACATCGAAAAAGTACAAAGAAGGGCAGCTCGTTTTGTATTATCGCGAAATATGGCAGATAGTGTCACAGACATGATACGTGAATTGGAGTGGCAATCATTAAAACAAAGGCGTTTTTCGTTGCGACAGGAACTTCTCATGAAATTTCAATCACCAGTTTTCTCCTCCGATTGCAAAAACATTCTGTTGGCGCCCTCCTACATAGCGAGAAATGATCATCACGGTAAAATAAGAGAAATCAGGGCTCGCACAGAAAAATTTAAGTGCTCGTTTTTTCCGCGTGCCGTTAGAGAGTGGAACGATAGAGAGAGAGCATGAAGGTGGTTCATTGAACCCTCTGCCACGCACTTTGTTGTGAATAGCAGAGTAATCACGTGGATCTAGATGTGTGGGATGGCAGGAGAAGGATGGGTGAACGGGAGGTCTTTCTCGTTGCATTTGCGTCTTGAAAATTACAGATTGTGCACCTATCGAAATATTGGCGGTTATCAAAGACGCCACCCAGCTGCATTACTGTAGGTTACTTGAATACTGTGACGTTAGTTCGGTAGCAGTATAACGTGGTTAAAAAATCTAGCCTGTTGAGGTTCATGTTTATGATCGAGGTTTATCTTTATGGTCGTAAAGCTGTGCACGAAAGTTTTGGTAATGTTCTCGTTGCAGTTTCGCTGACTGCAACGTCCACCATCGTCTTTAAAAGCCATCGCAAACTGAAGAACATCACTAGCATATCGCCGCATTTTATCTTTATTCTTCAGCCGTTTTGATGGGTTACGTGGCCTTTTTCTGGCATATCGTAAAAAAATTGACATTTATTCCCTCATCTTTCTGGCGTAATTACTAAACTCTGTGCCCTTCGTCAAAACCACTGCTGCCTTCTCTTTTTAAGATATTTAGACACTCTAAGCACATACAATCATTCGTCCAAACACACCACTAATAAACTCATGTTTAAATTTAATCATATGATGATGAAGAAAGCAAATATAGGCCTATGCACCAACTGGTAATTAAGACTGTTGTGTGGAGTTAATGGTAAGTGAAAAATTCTAATGATATTAAATTTGCTTATAATCTTGCTTTACTAAGACGCATTCAGTATGGCAGTGTTCAGAAACAAATCAATCAGTATTTACTGCCAGGTATCACTACTCCACCACATACCTTCAGAAATTCCAACGAGTAATATACATGTACTGTTAAATCTAATTTCAAACTTTTGCTGTCGAACAAGTGGGGCCGTAACAAAGCGTATAGACTCTAGTTGAATATATTTGGTCTGTGAGAAAGCTTTCTGTTCTCGCTGTATCAGGCTAAACGGTCTGGTTAGTTGCAATACCTTCCATTGTTAAATCACTCTTCAAGAAGTTGGTTTATTACTTTTAAGTACATCCCATTGCATATAGTTCCGAATTTCTGGTAAGAACTCCCTCTAGAATGAATTAACGGCAATGTTTGTGCCAGTATTGAGATAGTTCACTTTCAATGCACAGCGGGTTTGTTAATATTGAGGTCGCAGGTGTGTTTGTCATTGTCTCCTGCATGGAGGATTGCCTTCTGCCGTGGGATGCTGTGCGATCTCTGATGGTCCCCGATGGCCAATCTTCATCGTTACTGCAAGTAGTGGCCGCCGGAAACGGTTTGAAACCAATTTAATTGAAAATTGTTACTCGTATAATCTGGATCCAGCTCGTTGTAAGATGCAAAACAAAGGTTTCAAATAATCCCACAGCATAGATCTACCAGTGTATGGGATTTCAGACGAAAATCCACGAATATTGACCTAAGAAAGAGTACAGGCCCGCCTGAATTTGTTTGCCAGCGTACTCGTTTATTTGGACGTTTATCACGCCGAAACATAGTGCTGTGCCCTTAAGTTGGTAATAACTATCTTTTACTTTCGACTCGAAGCCATAATGTGCACGTAACTTTTTTATCCTTTTACCTGCACACCACCTTCGCAGTCCAGGCAGCACGCACGATGTTCTTTTAGTGACAAAATTGTTAGTTCTTGACATCTGCCCTTTCAACTGTACGTGTCCATCATCTATGAAACGTCACTAAGCTTCAAAAATATCGTGGTCAGCATAATATTTCCAAAATATCTTCAACTTCTCTGTTCTTGATCTTGAAGCTTTTTCCTATTTAAATACTTCTGTCCGCACTTAAAACTCTCATTCTTGTAGTCTGGCGTCTTTTAGTCATTCAGCGTCATCTTGTCCTTTAAATAAAGCGTAGCTTGTTATAAAGTTTGTCATATGATTCTAATACACCGCCATAACGCGCCGACACCACGGCAACTTTCAGCCCTTGACAGTAACACTCTAATCTTACGGCTTTTTACTATATTACCAGGCCCTCCATTTTACAAATCTCAGTTCATGTTGCTGCTCCGCTATGTTACTTTCTTACCGTCTTCCCTAAAACTGTGAGCACTAGCACACTTCTATTCTAATTTACTCTGCACTGTCAATTGGGTCGTCGTCATCTTTCGCTTAAAACGCAGATTAAATACAATCTTTACTGAACACACCATGAGAAAATTAACAGTAATTATTACATTATACGAATTACTATAACTTGAAACTTTTCAAAAACAATTTTTTTGCGCCAGAAAAGAGTATCATCTAAACACGTAATCAAATGTTATTAAAATTTGTCACAATGGACAATAGAAATATTTTCTATATATGTTTTCTTCGAATAAAGTCATATCATTAAAATACAAGCACCACAAAACTCAACATGTCAATACTGCTTTGACGTTTGTAGGTCTGCTATGGAGTCAACAAACTATGGTCGGAACTCTAATACAGTGCACTGATAATGGGAGTAAGAAAAATGTTGTGTTGGCTGCGCGAAAATGCGAAAGCCTGGATGGAAACACGTCGCATTGGATACGTTTCTGACATTCCGATACCGTTTTCAACAGAACGAACACTGCACCAAAAAGGAAGAAAAGGTAGTATGATGGAAAAACGTTCAGACAACATTCTTCCAGCAGTTGTTCTGGCGTTGGTATTGACCTATGGTAAACGCCGCCAATGAACATCCTCTGAGTTTCTGTTGTTACCCACGAGGCCTCCTTTGTATATTGTAAATTAGGCTAGGAGAACCACTGCCCGTTCCTCTCGCAAAAACTGTTCATTTGTAGAAGGGGGAGCGAAGAGGGTGGCCGGGAGGGGGTCGATGTTTTGAAACTTGCTGGCGGATCAAATTTTGTGACCTGCGGACCATCTCGTCAGCAGCGCTTGTAGCGCGCCTGGAGTCAACACTATAGCGTCCGTGATGTTAATGTTCATGCGGTAACGTATCCACGAATGACGTTCCTTTCTCGACACGCTTTGGGAGTACTTTCATTTTATGTTTACCGCATCCTCAGATGTGTATATTTATGTACGCATCACGAACATTGCTTCTTTATTCATGTTTTATAGTAGCTGCTCTCTCTCTCTCTCTCTCTCTCTCTCTCTCTCTCTCTCTCTCTCTCTCTCTCTCTTAGCTGCTCTCTCTCTCTCTCTCTCTCTCTCTCTCTCTCTCTCTCTCTCTCTCTCTCTCTCTCTCTCGAATTTATTCCGCGGGCCACATAACGCTCACGTGCCACCGGTTGCTATCCATGTTGTAATTAGTAATGCCCGTTTAGCAATCCGTTTAGGTTCTCCAGAAGTAAATTTTAAATGTGTCGATTTAGTTCCATTAAGAAGGACGCGTTGAGTTGCGTGTGATAAGAGGTCCCGTTTCCACTCACAAATCTGGTCCAGTGCATTGTAAACTCTTCCATAGTTCAACATACCTCATTCTTACGACATAGGTGTACGGTAACTTAGCACTCCTTTGCATCAGCCACACCTACGCCTCCATGTTCATACGCTACAAGAATCACTGTCTGCTCCTCTCGCAATAGCTGTTCATTTGTAGTGTGGGCGGCTAAAGAGGCTGAGATTGCTGGGGGGAGGGGGGGGGGGGGAGGAGGAGGTGGTGTGGAAGGGCTCGGCTCTGGTGCTATCTCGTAGTTTGTATAGTGCCACCGAAATATGAAAAGATGTTTATTTCTTGTGTCAAGAATGAATATTTCGCTCTTAAAAAAGCGTGCGCTGGCTTGAACTTCCTGGCAGACTTAATTTGTTTATCGGAGTGCGACTGTAACAGGGAACGCGGATAGTGCTCTCGGCGAACGAGGTGTCCAGGCGCTATTCACGACTGGCACTTGTAGATTCCTATCTGTCCGCATATTTCATACTAAGCAAACTTCGGGAAACCTCATCTCGTACGTTACTGGACTGGCACTCTTGCAAGAAACACTAACTTGGAGAAGTGACTTCCGCTCCTAGACTCCTGTTTATATGATAAGCTTTGTATATTTACGTAATTTATGAGCGAGTTAGATTGATGCCTGTTCATTCTGGACGTCAGTAGAGTACCACCTCACGTCCACATGACCAAACTGGGTTCGTCGCATTGCCCAATAATGAACGGTAAAAGTTAGACTATAAGGGCTGATCATCCTACAAACAAGTTTGAATATAGTACCAGCATCACAAGGGCTGTAATGTGAATTTTAGATATTGCTGGGAACTGGAATATTTATTTGTTCGAGAATACATATCAATGTAAACAGAATAATACGCCCAAGGCAGTTCCTTATTGCCTTTTTGCTTTATTCTTTGCATCGTTTCTAGTTGCTTCAATGAAGCTTCAATGAAAATAATTTCTACTGTTGAATAAATTTCATTAAAAACTGTTTACAGGATGTCTACGTTCGTACTTAGGCCTGCACAAAGTGTTTTTTTTTTCATGCATTGTAAAACTTAAATAATTTTTCGGTTTATATTATCTTTCGCGGTAGAGCATTTGTGCAAAAAATATGAAGTCTTCGAGCAGTTTTCGCGTTGTGACGATTCTAAAACAAGCCATGAATCAGAAATCTTGGTATGTACGTTTATGTAGATTGTATAGGGAATTAGTAGAAATCACAGTCGAGCGATGTCTGCTAGTGGTAATAGGCAATATCATTGTACAGTTTCAATCCGTACCTAGTTTTCTTCAGCTTTTTAAGCTCTAACTAATGGTAAACGACAGTTTATTCCTATTCCTAAGAGTCCACGATTTCAAATGATTCACGCTATTTCATCTCTCCATTGACAATCGTGTCGCTTCACACAATACTCCATTGGTAACACGTGCGTTTTACGGACAGATGTGTCGTGGTGTTCTCCACCGCAGCGTACAACCCCAAGCTGCCAGAAACATTTTCCTGTGTGGTGATTTACTCACTACTTCACGGGCGATTGACCGTAATTTTACTCACTGTCTCATCCTTTGGTCTCCACCATTCACGAAGTTTTATGCGACCTCAATGACACTAGAACCTTTGTGTTAATCCTCTGGACACATTCACGTAGACATCCTTGCCAATGATTGCACTGCAGCATTAGCTATGGAAGCCTCAACAATAGACCTGCTCCCAAGACAAATCCCAGAAGTTGACTTGCAGACACCTATTAGATGCAATATCTTACAGAATGGGGACAAAATTGGATGACCAATATACTGTATGTCCCAACGAACTCCAAATGATAAGCCTCCAACAGGAAGTGGAGAATGTCACTTCGAAGCTGAGATTCTTTTGCCGCACCCATATTGGTCATACTTAAAGCAAGACAACTCTTCACAACGTATTTGCAGGGCGACTCAAGGCACTCCACCACATCGATAAAACGTCTGCATCGCACTTGGTGTACAGCGTAGATCGCGTCTTGGCGAATCATTGCCACAGATCATAACTGACGATGTGATGAAAGCAACTTGAGATTTTATGTTCCTTTGGGAAACTGAATATTAACAGTTAATTTAAAGCACTCATTTTAGTGGACTCGCGGGATAGAATCGGGTAGATAACATCTCCTGTTAATTTTCCCACAGTTCTGATATAAACCACCAGATTTTACCTCCCTAGTTTGAAATCTGTGATGATTGTCACTAGACGGAAGACTTTGGATTATGTCTCTTACTTACGGTATACTCATCTTGTGTGGATGCAGTAGGGGGAAGACTGGAAAGCGACATAAAGTGGAAGGAACATTGAACGAAATTAATTTCGTGGAAGGCGAATGGGGTGGGGGAGTTGGGATTTGGTTTATTTAGAGGATTCTGGGAACGTGTGGTTCATCTGCAAAGAATATTGCATACAGGACACTTCAATAACCCATTCTTGAGCTCCAGTAGAGTGTTTGGGTTCCCCAGGCCCGATCACAGGTAGACATTGAAGCATTTAAGACGCGTTCTAGTGGATTTGTTAGCGGTAGGTTCAATCAACATGCGAGTATTACTCAAACGGGAATCCGTGGAGGAAAGAAGACGTTCTTTCAGCTGGCCACACTTCCGTGCCCGCCAAATCGTCTGGCTTTTCCCAGTTAAGACAGGGTTCCCACAGAAGCGTACAACAAGCGACACGACACGCGGCGGTGGATGATGATGACGACGACGACGACGACGACGACGACGACGACGACGACGACGACGACGACGACGACGACGATGATGAATGGCGTTTGTGAGGGACTCAACAGTGTCAGTGTTCGTCTCTTTGTCCTCATTTTCGATGCGCCAATACAAGCGTTTTGCGAGTAATATTGAACGTGACCGCGAAACACAGTTGCCGAAGTTCAGAGAACTGGCGTCTGGAACAGACTGCAGAACGATCCTACTGCCACCAACGTACTTTGCGGAACAGGAAAGAGAATGACTAATAGTAGTGGTACAATGTACTCTCCGCCGTGCACCGCGTGGTTGCTTGCGGAGTAAGTTTGTAGATGTAGAAAGAAATGTAGTTGCAGGATGCCACTTCAACCTCAGCCCTGATTCTGGAGGACTATGTGGCCTCACACTTCTTTCCTCTCGCTGCTTTTCGTTTAACGGTACCGTCCGTTCACTGTTACGTGTGTCATTTCTTGACCCGACTCTACCCGTTTTACTGGGAAAACCCTTCTGAAGGCTCGTTGAGAATAGGATAAAGGAACGAATACCCACAATGTTGAGTTCCTCAGAACCACCAATTATCGCCATCCATCTCAGTACGTCTTATCGGTTGTTGCGTCCCATCAGTGGTAACCCCGGCTGGCTGGGAAGAACCAGCCGATTTGGCGGGCAGGGGAGTGTGGCGGGCGCAGTGGAAACAGCAGCAGCCGCTAATGGAGAAGATCCAGTTAACGTTAAGCAGAGTGGCGCAGTTAAGCTTTTACGCTCGTCGCTGACCTACGAGGCCACGGCGCGGCTCTAGCACTTAATTACGTCTCGCTGCTTCCGTCGCCCAGAGTGTCTCCAGTAAGCCGGACCGTGGGCCGAGAGCGTTGGCTGCCCGCTGCGCAGCCTCACTGTCAAACCGGATAGTCCCCAGCTTTCTTCGTTTATAACCAGTAAGCACTGTGGTCAGTGTAGCGCATCTTCGTGTAGCTTTCTGCGAAAATATTTCGATCGTCGGCATCCGAAGTTGGCCATCGCATCGTACACCAGAACGATGTAATCCGAACTTTGAACCGTTATTCCGAGGCGCACAACATTGGGGATCAGGTAACTCGTCTTTAGCAACACCGTAGGGTTTTCAGAGTTCGCCTGCAGGGACAGTTAATAAAACGGGTCTATACAGTGTTTTCAAGGCACTGGAGCAGGTACGAAAGGAACACAGCAGGAAGTTTCTCATCTGCTCTGACTGTTCCCTATAAGCCGTACAAAAGATGTACTGATTAGGAAAAATAATTCAGACTATACACGATTTCCCACAGAAAATCCAAAACAGAGACCAGGACGTGATTTTCTGGTGCGTACCACGACACGTCGGGACGCAGGGAAAGGGCGTACTGCAAGAACCATTCTAATGACGGTGGTGTAATTCGGTGTGGCGTCCCCAGTGGGCCTAAGACATCGTCTCAGTAACTCCAACTAACTGTAGTACTATTCATTCTTATTCTAACTACACTACACAATGCAATTTAAAGGGTTCAAATGGCTCTTAGCACTACTGAGGTCATCAGTCACCTAGAACTTAGAACTACTTAAACCTAAATAACCTAAGGATACCACACACATTCATCCCCGCGGCAGGATTCGTATCTGCGACCGTAGCGGTCGCGCGGTTCCATGCTGTAGCGCCTAGAACCGCTCGTCCACACCGGCCGGCATTTAGTCACTTGTGCGAATCACCATCATTGTCTTCCATTGCGGCGCAGAAGTTTGAAATGTGGGTCAAAGTTACCTAGAAACTTTCTCTGTAATAGTCACCCTCGGGCTGGGCGACGCTTCGAACGTAAAGCTGTCGGCATGCGCAAGAAAAGAGCCAGAGCTCTGAAGTTGGTGAGAGTTGTAAGGTGGGTTAATGATGGCACATTGACGCCAAAATCATACCACAATTCTGCCAAAAACCACCGCGGAATTCAACACGACCGGAAGGTCGTCACGTCTGCTCTTACCCACATTTCACCGCAATGCCCATGCTGGTTTTTTATCGTTGGTCGAGGAAAAATTTCACACACACCGGCGCTCAGCATCAATACAAAAAAGCCTCAGGGGGCGGCATATGGGCATCAATGGAACCCTTGGAGCGTTGATTCACACATACATCTTGCTTTCCAAAACAACTGTTTGCTTTACGTTGAGCAGCAGGACGACGTTTTGACAACCTCTGACACTGCTGAGAACCCCTGCCAATGGAGCCGTTCTCCCAAGGACACTGTGTGGTTACAAACGCGCATTCAACACGACCACACCCCTTTTGGAGTGTAGAGCGACCGCAATTTTTGCTCTGGTATACAGGGTGGAAATCTCTAGGGACTGTTCAAACTCATTCGATGATTTTCAACATGGATCCAAAGCAACAAAGGCTATTTATTCCGTTTTATTTCGCGCTTTTGTTGTGGCGTGTTAACGGGGAAATAGTACATTGCACATGCTTATTCGCCCGGTTAATGAGCGAATAAAACGTCAAAGGGTACCTCGAAGATCACTTCCCGCCCCCATCTTCCCCCCCCCCCCCCCCCCCCCTGGCCTCCCGCCCTTCCCCCTCCACCACAGTTTCGGCATCATCCTTGGTGCCACCCCACAATGGGCACTTTAAAAATGTACCTGTGCAACGACAGCCAGTAACTGATGTTAAGGCATCTCTTCCGATACAGTGCAACAGCGCGCGCGGTTGTGGATTCGTCAACGACCGACCCCATTCTACGAAACGGGGATTGGTATCTGATCTGCCAGTGTGATAAAGGTCCTAACGTATTTAGGGAGAAACTTTTGAATGGAATCTTTCCATGGTCCCGTCGTGGTGGGTATTGGGTTTTCATTTGACTGCCCTCATCTAATAATTTTAATCGTCCATGAGTCCCTATAGGTTCGTGGTGGCGTATCAAAGTGAAAGGTAGAGATAACATCTGTGAGAGTCGGAGTAGGGTTGTCAGATTAATTCTTATATCTCTGCCCTATTTATATTATGTGAATATGGCGTTTCACGTTGTAGAGATGAGGAACTGTGTTCCTACCATTTCACATCTGGTGCTGGCTTAATTTTGATGATATTTTTTTCTTTTACTATTGTTTCAACCTGCCATGTGAAATTTAAGTCTGTCTTGAAAGTAGAAGAAAACGTTTTTACTTTATCGTAGACCCTGGCTGGCATCCCTATCAGATATTTGAGTAGTCATGTGGTCCCCCCCCCCCCCCCTCCCCATCTTTGTCCATGAATGTTTCGTTGTTGCCATTTATTTATTTAAATAAGTAATAAATAAATGAATAATATATTTACATGTAATAAATACTTACTGGTGATTTGGTTAATATGTAACACAGGTTTTCTCAATTTGTCTTAAAGTATGAGTAAAGAAAAGTGCATTAATAATGGAACAAATTTCGACCTCGAGCTACATTTTAGATAAGTCTGTTACCACCACTTTCATTTCGTGTTTACAATCGTTGGCTTAAGCAACTCGCAACTAAGTTTCATCTCTGGACGTAAACCTAAATCATGGGCTACGCAACAAATCAGTCATTACAACCAGGTTTGTGATGAAAGGAGGTCGACGACACTATCAGTCTCCAACTCAAATGTTGTAAGACAACTCCAGAAAACCTAAGTGTGGCTGCCTGGAGGTAACAATAAAAAAAATGCAGTTAGAAATTACAGTGAAATTAATAATATTTCAACAAAATATTTCACTCATTAAATATTAAATTATGTAAGTGAGCAAGATCAACTAGGTGTTTGATAATAGCATGGCACAATAGCTATTACTGAAACAAGCAACATCACTGTACATTCTTTAGTTCCTGCATATTGAATAGTTTTAATTAATTTTGTGCAAATACATTGAGCCACAAGGGTCTTCCACATTCACACAATAAAATGAAGTAGTATGGTGTTTTTCATGTTCATTATTTCATTTATTCTACTGGAGTTGTCGTTTTTTTTATTATGAGTGCACTAGATTTATATGTGGTTAAGTGGATAATTGAAGAATATTATCTGTCTCGCGTGTGTATTGATAATATGTGTAAGTAATTTGCCTTTCCCTATTCTGTTTTGTTGTGTCCATGTAATTTATATTTGCTCTTACACATCTGTATAAAGCTTATATATTCTTCTCTTACAGTATTGTTTCGTATTTGATCTCTGAGGGTTACCCTTCTTAAGTCAGATATTAAAATTTTGTCTATTCTTTTATAGTGACAGTTAAATAACAATGTTATTCTTGTCTCTTGTGATAAATTTTCATAGTGTTACTGCCAGAAGTTTGGTAAATTTTATTATTCTCCTCATTTATATATCTACAACGATCTGTTTTCTTTGTTACAGGCCATCAGTATCAGCAAGGCTATCAACAATATGGAAACTCCAGTGAAGCAGAAACATGTGAGAAGTATCCTTTTTTTACCATAGAACTGTTTATTGGCGTTACCACAGTACCATGGATAGAAAATTAATTTTTCCTGTGCTTTGCTAGATAGGTAACATCCATGCGTATGCTGAATGTTAGCTAACAGTTGCTGCCGGCCAGTTCATTTGAAGTGACTGCCGTGGCTTGTATGTCAGTATAACTGCTTTTTTTGTATTTTCTCATTTGGTCTCGTGAAAAATCAAAGATATTCACTGGGAATAAGGTCAGGAACTTCAATGTCAGTAGCCAGTGAAGTAAACAGCTAACAATAGATGAAGTTACTCGTGCATTCATATGATGATCTGCATAGTTGTTCCTGCTTGTACTGCAATTTTACTGACTCATTTGCAGGTATCCATACAATTTACAATATGATAAAAAGATCAGTTGGATTTATAACACATTCAAATATTTATTAATACTTCAGCCGCATATGCGTTTCTTTCTTCTTTCGCTTGTTCCTTTTTTTCCCGGAGGGACGCAGGGTCGGCGTGGTTAATCGGATTTGGCAATGTTAGATTAAAGGGTGACCGGGTGCCCTTCCTACCACCACCCTGTAACACCCCCCCCCCCCCCCCCCCCCCAGGACGGAAATACACTCCTGGAAATGGAAAAAAGAACACATTGACACCGGTGTGTCAGACCCACCATACTTGCTCCGGACACTGCGAGAAGGCTGTACAAGCAATGATCACACGCACGGCGCAGCGGACACACCAGGAACCACGGTGTTGGCCGTCGAATGGCGCTAGCTGCGCAGCATTTGTGCACCGCCGCCGTCAGTGTCAGCCAGTTTGCCGTGGCATACGGAGCTCCATCGCAGTCTTTAACACTGGTAGCATGCCGCGACAGCGTGGACGTGAACCGTATGTGCAGTTGACGGACTTTGAGCGAGGGCGTATAGTGGGCATGCGGGAGGCCCGGTGGACGTACCGCCGAATTGCTCAACACGTGGGGCGTGAGGTCTCCACAGTACATCGATGTTGTCGCCAGTGGTCGGCGGAAGGTGCACGTGCCCGTCGACCTGGGACCGGACCGCAGCGACGCACGGATGCACGCCAAGACCGTAGGATCCTACGCAGTGCCTTAGGGGACCGCACCGCCACTTCCCAGCAAATTAGGGACACTGTTGCTCCTGGGGTATCGGCGAAGACCATTCGCAACCGTCTCCATGAAGCTGGGCTACGGTCCCGCACACCGTTAGGCCGTCTTCCGCTCACGCCCCAACATCGTGCAGCACACCTCCAGTGGTGTCGCGACAGGCGTGATTGGAGGGACGAATGGAGACGTGTCGTCTTCAGCGATGAGAGCCGCTTCTGCCTTGGTGCCAATGATGGTCGTTTGCGTGTTTGGCGCCGTGCACGTGAGCGCCACAACCAGGACTGCATACGACCGAGGCACACAGGGCCAACACCCGGCATCATGGTGTGGGGAGCAATCTCCTACACTGGCCGTACGCCTCTGGTGATCGTCGAGGGGACACTGAATAGTGCACGGTGCATCCAAACCGTCATCGAACCCATCGTTCTACCATTCCTTGACCGGCAAGGGAGCTTGCTGTTCCAACAGGACAATGCACGTCCGCATGTATCCCGTTCCACCCAACGTGCTCTAGAAGGTGTAAGTCAACTACCCTGGCCAGCAAGATCTCCGGATCTGTCCCCCATTGAGCATGTTTGGGACTGAATGAAGCGTCGTCTCACGCGGTCTGCACGTCCAGCACGAACGCTGGTCCAACTGAGGCGCCAGGTGGAAATGGCATGTCAAGCCGTTCCTCAGGACTACACGCAGCATCTCTACGATCATCTCCATGGGAGAATAACAGCCTGCATTGCTGCGAAAGGTGGATATACACTGTACTAGTGCCGACATTGTGCATGCTCTGTTGCCTGTGTCTATGTGCCTGTGGTTCTGTCAGTGTGATCATGTGATGTATCTGACCCCAGGAATGTGTCAATAAAGTTTCCTCTTCCTGGGACAATGAATTCACGGTGTTCTTATTTCAATTTCCAGGAGTGTAGTATATCCCAACTGTCTGCTTCGAGTGTAATCCATGGAATAATGCGAAAGTGGTCAGGTGTCTGCGAGCCGTGTAACTGAGGCTGGACATGGCGACCAGCCCGGTATTCACCTAGGGGATGTGGAAAACCGCCTAAAACTCACATCCAGGCTGGCCGGCACACCGACCGTCGCCGTTAATCCGCCCGGCGGATGCGATCCGGGGCCGGCGCGCCTACCCGAGTCCACTAAGCAGCGCATTAGCGCTCTCGGCTAACGTGCTGGGTTATATGCTTTTTCTTCACTACATGAATATTTAATTAAAATTGTAGAAAACTGTATTCAAGCAAATATCAGTGAATAGACTTAATACTCATACACTGAAGTGACTAAAGTCGTGTCGGACCTACTTTGCTTCGGCGTAGTGCAGCAACCCTCCGTGGCACGGATTGAACAATGGAGGTCCCTGTAGAAATATTCAGCCATGCTACCTTTATAGCCGTCCATAATTTCGAAAGTGTTACCGGTGCAGGGTTTTTTTTTTTTTTTTTTTCACGAACTGGCTTCTCGATTTTGTCCCATAAATGTACGATGGCACTCATGTAGGGCGATATGGATGGTCAAATCATTCACCCTAAGTGTCGAGAATGTTCTTCAAACCAGTCAGGAACAGTTGAGGCCCAATGACATGGCTCATGTCACCCATAAAAATTCCGTCTCTATTAAGCAACATGAAGCTTTTGAATGGCTGCAGATGGTCTCAGAGTAACCGAACATAACCATTTCCAGTCAATGATCGGTTTAGTTGGACCAGAGGACCCCTCATCATTATGGAGCCACCCCCTGTTTGCACAGTGCCTTGTTGACAACTTGGGTCCACAGCTTCGTGGAGTCTGTGCCACTTTCGAACGCTACCACTAGCTCTTGCCAATCGAAATAAGGACTCATGTGACCAGGTCTCGGTTTTCCCGTCGCATAGGATTCAATCGATATGGTCACGAGCCCAGGACAGGCGCTGCAGGCAGTGTCGTGCAGAGCATCAAAGGCACTCGTGTCGGTCGTCTAGTGAGCAGCTTAAAACAGCTGCTGCGTGCACACAACAGAAATAATGAGCAAGAAGCGATCACAAAAATTAGTCTGCAAATGTTTTGGGCTATTTAAGACGGCGTCAGGCCCTGCCCACTATGGCTTCATAACGTACAGCGAAAGCTTATAGCTCCATTCCCATGTGTAAGAGCGAAAACTTTGCGTACTCAAGCCTGAATTGATGCGTCCCCAAAACCCTTTCCACACCACCCCTACCGTCATACGTTGTCGCTCCCCCACTCACATTCTCAAAATTTTTGTCAGTTGAAATGCAATAATTTTTGTTTCGGCTGCAATTAGGCATTGAAATAATTTGAATGGCGACAAGTGTAAATTTGTGCTGGACTGGGACTCGAACCCAGGTTCCCTACTTCTCGCTAATAGTCGCCTTGACTGCCAAGGCAATCTGTACAAGACGCCTGTCTGATCAAAATTCCAGTTTTGTCGCACACTACTGACATAGTGCCCTCTGTCCGTCATAGCAATTCCTCGCCAGCATGTGCCTTAGTCCGGCAAGAGTTCTGGAATGTGTGAATTTGCAATGAAGAGGCGTTCTGGCTGTCAGGCGATGCTCGAAAGAACAGGCACCATAGGTATGTATGGCTTGACGGTCATAAGATCTCATGAGTGCGAATACACACTCTCCCATGAGCTCCTGTGGGGCTCCAGCCAGCAATGAGTACGATAGATAGGAGGCGCCGTGTCTGTAGTGTGCGACAAGATAGGAATTTGGTTCAGACAGGAGTCGTGTCCAGGTAGCAAAGGCGATCAAAGTGACCTTGGTGAGAAGCGGGAAATCTGGGTTCAAGTCATTGTCCAGAACAAATTTTCGCTTGTCACCACTGAAATTATTTCAGTGCCCAATTGTAACAAAAGTCAGAAATTATTTCATTTATCACAGATACAAGTATACACAGCTGCAGGATCACGAATGGTGTCTGTTCTTTTGGGCATGTCCAAACACCACACATACATAAATTCTTGCCAGATCTTACTACATTCTTCGACCACCGTCCTTCCTTCAAGATTCCCAGATCTGTGGTTGTCCCTTTTGTAAACTATGCCTCATCCACCCAGCCAGTGGCAAAATGCACAACACTATAAGACATGAAATATTAGTAGGCATTAGCGATCTTTCTGCTCAACACTTTAGTAATTTAAGCCCTTAAAAACTTTAATCCACGTGGAATACTTACATTATTAGCATTGAAGAAGTATTTGATACTCTGTCCTATTTTTCTTCTCAACTGTTGACACTACAGTTAAGTGCAGTCGGTTCGGAAGAAATTTGCATTGTTGGTTTTAGTATTCTTGTGAAAATGGAGGGAGAGGCGTGTACCATCAGTTACGAGAAGAAAACTGTGAAACATTCTTAGGAATATCAAGGAAATATTGTGAAGAAAGCCAAAATTCGTGGAGAGGAACACGTGAGTTATTGAGGCAAAGCAATTCCGAAAAATGTGTCCGCAAGTGTCGACATTTTCTGCACATGGAATGCAAGGATGACCACTACCTTTCTATGCAAGGACTGCGTCATGTCTAGTAATGTTAAAAAAAAAAAAAAAGGAAAAAAAAACGCCGAAGAAGTGAGAAGGGGTGCAGGCGTGAAAAATCTTTTAGCTACTGTGTCCTCGTTGGAGACAAACGATTTGAGCCATATAGAAAAGCTTTTCTAAGTATTTGTGCAATAACTCATGCTAGAGTTAAAAGAATTAGCAAACTGCTGTGTAGTGTACAGACACCGAAAGACGGAAGAGGGATATGTAAGAGTGTTAATGCTATGCCGCCAGAGGAAATTGTCAAAATTGCAGATATCAGATCATTCTCCATTAAGGAAAGTCATTATGGTAGCCGCACTATGCACTACATTGACTGTGAACTATCTGTGAAAAACATGCACCAACTTTTTATTGCCAAACAATCTCGTCAGTGAGTTACTACTATAATGTTTTTCGTGAAAACTTTTCACTTGCTTGCGGAAGACCGAAAGTGACACTTGCTGCACCTGCGAAGAGTTGACGTTAAAGATTAAGTCAAAAATACAAAATGAGGTAGCAAAAGGAGCAGCAGTAGGCGAGAAGATTGTCTACGAGTGAAGATCCAAGGTGGTTTCATAACGCTCTGCAAGATTGGAAAAGGCCGTTGGAGACTAATCCTAGACATACTGCGTGTGGATTAGACTGCACGCAAAATAATCAACTTCTTGTGTCGCGGTGCAGGAGCTGTTCTACTTGCGCCAGCTGACTGTTGCAGTATTTTGTATGCATAATCTGCATACAAGGTCATCTCTTTTTTTTCTCTCTGTCTCGAAGGAAATGTAAAGAAAATATCAATGAAGTATGTATTTTTCTATTAAGCTACATCAAAGACCATATTGCCCAGGAAGTGAAAAGCTTACTTCTGTTTTCTGATAATTGCTTGGGGCAGAATAAACACAACACAATGATCGTCCTGTATTTGACTCTTGTGGAGTTAGGCCGATTTGGGAAGATTGAACATTTTTACCTTATCCGCAGTCATTCATTCCTGCCATGTGATAGGAGGATATTTGGGGTAATAAAGAGAGCTTTGAAGAAAGTAGAGAGCATGTACATAATCCAAGAATTAATGGAGGTTATAGTAACTGCAAACTGTAAATTTCATCATGCAATTGGTGGATGGAGGTGAAATAGTAGACTTCAAGAAGTGGTGGCCACCAATTTATAAGACGACTTGCATTTCTATTGAAATGTCGAAATGAGATACTCAAAGGGCTGATAAGGTACCACTAAATATTTCAAAGTTTCATAATTTCTGTTATAAATTATCGATGCCAGGAGTTATGGAATCAACACAATTCATTAATGCGCTTCAGACCAACTTCTCCTTGAAATATGACCAAAAGAAGCAACCACAGTTGCCAGATGATAAGTGTTAAAAGGATACGAAAGTGCCTATTGGTGTGAAGAAAATGGAAGACATTAAACAATGTGTACAATTTGTTCCTGACAGTGAAAGTATGCCATCCTTATGGATGAAATATTAACTTGACCTACAGCAAATATGCAAGAAACATTG
Source organism: Schistocerca gregaria (assembly GCF_023897955.1). Taxonomy (NCBI): domain Eukaryota; kingdom Metazoa; phylum Arthropoda; class Insecta; order Orthoptera; family Acrididae; genus Schistocerca; species Schistocerca gregaria. The sequence goes on along the minus strand of NC_064920.1, from coordinate 199,129,037 downwards.
GGTGGACTTCTGTACTGCAAACATTAAATACTATTTTGTTTTGTTCCTTGTTTTTTTTTTCCTTTTGTAAACAGTTTAATCAGCAAAAGCATTCAAATGTGTTGTATTACAGCTCTGCAATAAGCATAAGAACAGTGTATTGTATTCTAAATAAAAATAGTTAATTTGTTCTGGTATTTTTGAAAATTTTTGATCAAATTTATTGATTGCAAAAACAACCTAAATCAACAGCATAAGAAGTTTTTTGCAATGCAAATGGGTTAGCATGTACGTGTGAGATGTTGACAATAAACCTGTTGAGTGCTACTTAATCTTAAGGTTAAGTTTCACTTTATTCTAATAATTTATGTAGTAGGCTACTTATATTGTTTTTCTCACTTTCCTTAAAAGGTGCTGAATGTGACTTAGGTAGTTTTGTAATCAGCAAGTCATTTATAAAATATCACAACTACTGGGTCTTCAGTGATACAACACATACATACAGTTTGTGTGTCTGACTTGAAAATCTACAGCTGAGAGTGCTCATATGTGCAGCATACAGTGATGTTCTTTATTTTCTGTGCATGTGGATCCTGTGTTAGCCATACAGTGATATTGCTGGATGGAGAGAAAAGATGGTTGTTAAGTTCACTGAAGCAAAGTTGAGACTGGTGCTATTACTCAGATTTTGCATTTCTGTATTAACAATTTTTATGGTTTATGAAATGATTTAGTTGTGTGTGAAAATAATTCACCAGCATACAAAGATGAGAAAAATTCTTTGTCCTCAGCAGAATTGTCAGATGCACAAGGTGGCGAGCTTTACATGAGGATGGCATCCACATTTTTCAAGTACTTGTAAGTGGAAGCTTTGGAGTCATGCAATAGATGTGTAATCTACAAATTGTCAGCAAGATTTGCATTAGTTCTCACCAAACTACCATATTGTACATAATAAACTACCCTTGACAAAAGTGTTTATGTGCCTCATTGACAATGACCAACAAAACAGTTGCTTTCTTTTGTTTCAGTCCAGACACTAAAAGTGAATACCAATAATGCATCACTTGTAGCATGTGCTTGTTGTAAACAGAAGTCACTAACTTCCATACCTGGCAAAATTTGGGTGCTGCTTAAGATTTCATGATCGGTGGACTGCATTGCAGATTCAGTGAGTTTTGCTCATAATTAAGATTTCAGCTTGTGACAAAGGCCAACTTTGTTGTTGTGCATTTGTTGCTAGTCGTCATTAAATTTTCTTACCACAGATTGCATAAAATTATGTTTACCTAATCAATGAAATTGAGAAACATCATGGCTAAATATATGTCTGTCAGGTAAAGATGATCCAAACTTGAAAACAATAATTTTCTAAAACATGTAGACCTTAACGTATGCCAGGCACAATCATTGGAACATTTCAAGAAAAAGGTGGAGCAACTTTCTGGGCATGTGTGCTGCGACTGCCTTTGCAGGACAGTCGTATTGTTGCATGGAAGTTCTGTCATGTGCTGCACAAGGTGCTGAGAGAAGGCCACCCACAGGTGTTATCTTATTCACAACGTTACAGAGGGAAGATTGAGGACCTGGGGAAATATTGGGTGAGTAAATATTCTTTAGTAAAAGTTTAGCAGCAATGTTTCCACCCATTTGGTTTGCTATGCTCTTTTCATAAGTATTACATTTGATTTCTTATGTTGTTCTTGTTCTGTCTAGTATAATATTAATTCTTGGTCTCCATTTACCTTAAAAATAAGCTTAATGATAAAAGCCAGAGTTTTGAGATACAGTGTAGGATGCAAACAATGCTATTTAAAGATTAACCATTAGTGTTTTCTGTTGCTCCTGATTACATTTTTTTTGCAGGTCTAGATAGCTCAAGTTATATTTTCCAGAAGTTGTGGGAGCCACGGCACTATAGGTACCTGGATGGTGAACTAAAATATTACGTTTTTAAAGGCATTCCCTACATGTGGGTCAAACAGAAAACAGACGGTAGAAAACAGAGGGTGGTTAACAAATGGTATCACAAGAAATAAATTAAATTCAGCGTATGGAAATATTTGATATGGTGTCCTCCAAGGTATGATGGTTGGGTGCCCCTGTTCATTACCTAGATAATGATTTGGCAGGGCTACTGAAGGACTCTTGCTGATGACACAAGTTTAGTCCCACTAATAGAGGGCTCAAACACACCCATTCGAAATGGAGCCTCACACCCATCCAAGGTGCAGCCAGGAGAACAATGGAACAGGCATACAAATGGTTCACAGCAAATATCTTTAACTCTTACTCATACAAATCTTCACATTTCCAAACAAATAAAAGTGGCTTACAGGTGCTAGAAGAAGAGACCAATTGGCATGCGTTAGATGAGGCTCAGTTGCTGAAATTCATGGATATCCAGGTGGATAGTAGTAGCATACTAACAAAGTGGCAAGTTGACAAAAAATCTCAGTTCTTCTTGCTTTATGCTTAGAAATCTTTCCTGGAACCAAAAGGTATTCATTCACTGAAGTGTGCCGTAAGAAAATTAATAATCAAACACCTTGTAGCAGCCTCTACATTGTCTTTGGGTATCTTAAACTGGGAGTGCCAATACATTTACATTCTGATGGAGTTTGTGATTAAAAATGAGTGAATTTAGGATGAAGTGTGCAGTTCACAACCACAGCACTAAAAGTAATAATTGCCATACTAGACCACCTGTCTAGGGTTCAGACTGAAGCTTTATATTTTATTGCAAAAGTCTGAAACAGGTGCTGACAGACATTGGACAAGAAATAGATAATTAGCAGATATTCAGACACATAGTGACTAGGTGACCCTGCCATATTAACCATTCCTTCTATAATTTGTCAGAGTATTTCAATGCTTGTCTGTGAGTTTCAGATTATGATAATGTTGAAACTAAAGTGTGTTTTTTTTTAACTTTTCAGTAATAGATAGTTAAAGTGGTTCCTGAAATCAGCCATAATTCAAATCATATTGAGCAGCTGTGTTATTTTCTATTGACAAGATAGCGGAATCTGACAATCTGCATTACCTATATTCGATCTTAAGTAGCTTTTCTACTCATCTTTAATCTGCTGAAAGTACATTCACAAGATGCTACAGTCACTTCTTCAGGTGGAATGGGGATTAATGAGAAGTTGTGCCAATACTCCTCATGAGCCCTTCCTGCTCGAATTTAGAAGCTGTTCTTTTGCTACATCAGCTGTATCATTGTTTCCGTATATTTGATACAAAAATCAACTGCTTATTTCTCCAAATGAAACAAGAGAATCTCATTTAAGATGGTCCCGACACAAAATTAAAGTGAGATGAAATTGTGTGCTTTACATGAGATTTGTTTCCCATTTCTCTTATTTATTGAATAATTTCAAGCACTCTAGCTCAAACGGCTTCACTCCAGTCATCAGTTGGCAGAAACTGACAAAAATCAGATGTCTTCACTTGCCAACCTTGGAGATCTTAATACATCATAGCGGAGTAGAAGCAGAAACTCCAGTGCTAGACATGAGCTAGTTGTGTAAGTGGCAGCTGAATAAATTGAGCATGCTATTGACACACAGCCTCTGTGACATCTGTTTAGTAGTAGTCCTTTCTTTATGATGCTGCTTGGGTAGAATTAAACTATGACAACAGTGTGTTTCTTGTCTCATGCTGAAGGAAAAGCTTCTTGTTGCAGGCAGAAGATAGGAACACGTGAGATAGGAGTGCTTGTGTACCTTTGCCAGTTAATTGTTAAACTGTCATTCTTGTTTCAGAAACAGATAAGTTGTAACTTTGTAATCTTACCCATTCACAGATTAAAACCATGTCACTGATTAGGCAGTAGGAGAGATTTCACTCACACCCGGAATCTCAATGATTCCAGACTATTTAGCAAATCATTTTAAACAACTGCAATTCCCAAACGAGGGTTCATCTGCAATAGCAATAAAGATGGCTCAAGGTGGGGGGGGGGGGGGGGGGGGGGGAGAGGAGAGGAGAGGAGACAGAGCAGGAGAAGAAGGGAATGAAGAGTGTGTGTGTGTGTGTGTGTGTGTGTGTGTGTGTGTGTGTCCATTACCTGTTAATTTGTAACTTAACTTGTTCCACATTCTTAGTGGTTTTCCTTTGTGATGGTATTAAATGAATATAATGTGTGTGTGATTAAGTTAGTGAATAAATTGTGTTTTTCTCAATCACCTATACAAAAATCTGTTATTAACTATTTTTATTACAGTGCCACTTGAGGGAGGGATATGGGAAGTTAATACAAATTTACTGCTCATTACTGGTGACAAAATTGGACTTCCATAGACGTAATCCTCGGTTTCCAGGAAACATGCAAGTTACTCAAGAAGAACTTGAAAGTATTGGAGAAAATGATATAAATAATTAGTAAGCATTTTATTACATATTGTAATAGGGAATCTTGCTCATGTTGTTTGTACATAGTCCAATTAAAAAAACATTTGTTTACTGCTTTCAGCTTCCAGATGTCAGTGGAGATGTTTGACTACATGGATGAAATTCTAAGTCTTCAGTCAGCAGGTAAAAAGCAACTCCTTACAAACTCTAGTTACGTATCTGCATATTGCGAAACAAAACATTTCCCCCTATAATTACGAAGTAGAAGTTTTTAATGTGCATTATTTTGTGTCAACTGCATGAGGCTACTACGTGTTTAAGTAGCGCATCAGAGTGCTTGTGAAATTTTGTGGACTTAATACATTTGTTTGCCTGGCCATCTTCTGCAGCAGCTGTTGTATACCAATTACAATTACTTCTTCCCAAACTAAATGTACTGTAGTGTAATAGTATTTTTCACCAGACTTGTTTCATTCCTGCTTACAAATCATCTTGATTGGTCATTGGTGCTTTTTCCATGTTGATAACAACAAGGGCAGAAGCACTGGATGTGAGAATATGTAAGTGCACCCATGAACACACTGAAGATGCTTTGTAGATACACACATCTGCTAAAAACTATTAAATTGCAGTAAGTCTTAAAGCTCTCTCTCTTGTGCATGCGCACACGCACACGCGCACACAAAGTAATACAGTGAAACTTCCTGGCAGATTAAAACTGTGTGCCTGACCGAGACTCGAACTCGGGACCTTTGCCTTTTGCGGGGAAGTGCTCTACCATCTGAGCTACCAAAGCACGACTCATGCCCGGTCCTCACAGCTTTACTTCTGCCAGTATCTCGTCTCCTACCTTCCAAACTTTACAGAACTAGCACTCCAGTAAGATAGGATACTGTGGAGACATGGCTTAGCCACAGCCTGGGAGCGCTTCTGTAAAGTTTGGAAGATAGGAGACGAGATACTGGCAGAAGTAAAGCTGTGAGGACCGGGCGTGAGTCGTGCTTTGGTGGCTCAGATGGTAGAGCACTTGCCCGCGAAAGGCAATGGTCCCGAGTTCAAGTCTCGGTTGGGCACACAGTTTTAATCTGCCAGGAAGTTTCATATCAGCGCACACTCTGCTGCAGAGTGAAAATTTCATTCTGGAAAGTAATACATTGTTCACAAGCTGTTTTGTTGTTTCAGTTTTTGGACAATTAGACATGTCCCGGTCAAATTCAATGACTAGTTGTGGACAATGTCGCCTTGCTCCACTGATACCATGTATACAAGACTCATCACAACTCTATGACTATTGTGTGAAAATACTTTTTAAATTACATGCAAGTAAGTGCAATAAATATATATTCATATTTTTATGATTATTGCTCAAATTAGAGTTTAATATTAATCCTTGTCTGTCTGTTCTCACCAAGTTTCTAGTGATAGTGTTTTACAGTTTTCTTCTGACTTGACAACATTCATAACAATGAACTTTTATCCTGTTCCACTGAATAGTTTTGCTTGTATAAGTTTTAAAGGGCTTATTTTCAGTGGTTGATTAAAGTTGAATTAATTGACTCTTGTGCCATTACAAAATACTTTGCTGTTGACAGTTTACTGGAAATAGATATTCATTGTAACTTACCATGTATCTCTTCCTTCATTTTCAACAGTAATGCAATGGACTCAACTGGATGTAAAAATACAGAGAAAGTACCTTCTTTCACAAAATGATGCTGGTGCCCACCAAGATGTTTTGACAGTGATGAACTGACAGTTTTGGTTCCATTTGTTGTATTCGAACTGATTAATGCTATATGCTGTCATTTAATCAGGTCTGGCTGTCTCCAGTCTCTTATTCCCACCCACAAATCAAACTTGTGGGTGGGGAACAATTTTAGCCCAAAATAGGAATTACATCAGCTGTAGATTGATAATTTGGAGACCTTGCAAAGTTGTATTTCAGAATTGAATTCTGTTCATTGGGAAACATTGGACAATGTGTTTAGATCTGAAAAAGGTGACTGTTTGGGGATGCCAAACCATATTTGAAGAAAAGTCCTCCTCGTCGTTAAAGTGACAGTCGGTACCACCATTCAAAATTGGACCAGATTCCAATGGCTCAAGTGCAGCTGTAGAGCTCTAGGTTAGCTCTCTTCAGGGCATAATGTCATTAAACATTTAGATACATCTGTGTGTCCCAGATAGTTTACTTTCATTTTTTCGTTTAAGTGAAATGGCACTTACCAGCACTGTTCCTTAGACATGTTACCTGTAATTGTTTAAAGGCTTCTTCCAACTGTTTCATATGTTCTTCCATATTCTTTGAAAATTCAATTACATCATCAAGATACATCATGCAGTTTTTTTTACATATCCTTAAAGCACTCCATCCAAGAGTCTCTAAAATGTAGCTGGGGCTTTTTTCAGTCCAAACAGCATTCTAGAATACCTTTAATGTCCCCATAGTGTGGATAAGCTGCATTCTGGAACTGCTTCACTCTGATGCTAGCCACTCTTCAAATCCATAGTAGAGAAGTATTAACATTGGCCCTTATTGTTAAGTGTCTCTGTAATGTTTGAGATGGGATACACGTTGGTGATTCTGTGTGTTAAAGAAGTGAGAATCACAACAGAACTTGTATTTCTTGGTACTGTCTGATTACTTTCTGGGCACAATGACAATGTTTGCACTCCAGGGGTTATCACTCTACTCAGTGATCCCGTAAGCATAATGTGGGTTAATGAGCTTCTCAGTCCAAGGCTCCAAGTACTTTGGGACCCTGCGTGGTTTCTTATATACTGGAGCATTACTAGTAGCAGACCTACTGGATTGAACAAATCCAAGAGTCTAAGCAATAAAGCTTCCATGGCTTCACAATCCTTTCCTTACAAGTATTTAACTTTATCACGTAGTGCAGAATTGCTAATGGTATGCTTGTGGCTGCTGTCTTTACTGAGCCTAGCAATATCAACATCTTCCAAGATAATCAAAATGGCAGATTAACCTTGTCCATGCCAAAATTGTCCAAACTTACAGGAACCATTAAATCTGCACCTTGATATGTAACACATACTCCCCCTTAATTGCAGACCAATGGTTTTACAATGCATAGTAATTCCCTTGTTAACTCTGTACCTACACTAATCCGGATCAGTTTTCCTGTACTTGCTAGTACATTAGCCTTTGTATTAACATTTAGTGTTTGTGTACATTGCTTAGATGACACTACTTTCACAAGATGTACACCTTGTGACATTGTTTCACTAGCAACTCTCTTCTGTAGTGGAACCGAAGTTCCACAAAGTTTGATCATATGTCATGAAAGTTCAATTACTGTAAAATGTTTATTCAAAAAATAAACTCGGTGAATTGTGCAGTACTCTTCATGAATGCGTAGAAATATCAATATATTTTCCTTAAATCTTTCAGCCCCAGTGCTAAAAGTGAGCAATGTTACCCCAATGTTTTCACCTCATTGTTACCCACTTCACATAACCTATACTTATCCTGATTTCTACTTTAGCAGTCACAGACCTTATGCTTAACCTCACTATGTTGGAAGCACTGTGGTTGGAGGCATTGCTTCTTCATGTGGCATGCTTGTCAACGTCTGTAGTATTTAACCTTGGAGGAGATCACACCATGGTCACTCCATTTCAGAATTGCAGTATGTATCTCCTCCAGCTGTGTGACAATTCTAATAATTGAAGACAGATCACCAAGATTTTCCATTCTCATCCATTATGACATACCTGCAGAATTACCCCTTATGAATACATCTAAGGCTCTATTGTCTGCTTTCCACAGGAGGATTCTTTCTGCCTATACATTGTGTGTCAGTTCGTAAGATTGTGAGATTAACTTGTCAGAGATGCCCTCTCCTGACTCATTATGTTTCTGTGTTAATTCTGTGAGCTTTTCCCTGAAGAATCTGGCACTATTTTGCCTGCAATTATGTTGGGTAAGCCTTTTGGCAAGCTGGTCAAATTTCCTGTGTTTTACCAAGGGTTTCATAGCAGATGATATACATTTTAGCATTACCCATTATCCGTAATTTAGCAACAGACAGAAATGTCACATCGATCCAATTCCCTAAGTGAGCTGCTTCCCTCACATCTTCCAGAAAGGCTGATAAGTCCTCATTCTCAGGTGCTTTCTCAGAAAAAGGTGTAATGAGATTGGCTGTGATAGAATCGTTGGTGGCACAGACACATTTATTATGGTCTTATATCACCTCCCTGTGATTGCAGCAGTCTACTCTCTGCCCATAATGCTTCTAGCTCTCTCTGCATTCCTTCGCCAGCCTGGATTTGTTGTTTTTGTCCCGGAGTAACGGAGCTACCTGACATTTCAAAATTTCCACAGTTCCACTCAGTTACTGCACAGCTTGTGGTCATTGTGTAGCCTCTATTTTAACTTGTAATACAGAACAAGTGGAGACCTAGTATACTGACACACTAGCAATAAACGAAGACAACTACATTAATCTTTGTACTTAACATAACCCACTGTGACTCATCGTTCTTCAGTGCTTCGTGGCAAAATCTTTTATAATTTTCACATGTTACTGGTACTACTTCACAACACAATAATTCATGTCCTGATAAATTACAATACTGCCACTAGTTGGCCATAAGTACTCTTCCCTATAGTTATCTTGGAACTGTGAAAAGCCTGCAGGATCCTGTGACCTGTACAGTCTCACTTTAAAGTTCATATGGAGATCCTTCCAACTCATATTGGCCCAAAATAAAATAAAAGGTCAACAAAAATTGTTCTCTCACCTCATTGCATAACGACAGAAGTCAATCACTGCTGATCTGCAGGCATGGCCCCTGGACAGCAGCAACAGCTGACATCAGCACATCTTGAATCCAGTGTGGAGACTACAGGTTATTCTGACACTAATGCAACTTACACTAAAATGTAGACTTTCACGGCCAGAAATATCATGCCCATTATAAATATCCGGGCTATTATGCTGTGGTCGGTTGATGAATTCTGTGTCAATTCCCAACATTTCATCTCAGACTGTGGGAGACATCTTCGAGGGGTTCAGTAGCTTGATGGAAGGTCCAACACACCCACTGGTAGCTAACCAGTGGGTGTGTTGGACCTTCCATTGAGCTACGGACCCCCTTGAAGATGTCTCCCACAGTCGGAGATGAAACGTTGGGAATTGACACAGAATTCATCAACTGACCACGGCATAACAGCCCGGATAATTATAATGGACACCGATGCAACTTGTCAGAACCACTTCTTGCCACCAAATATGTAGACATTGGGACATCAGAAGACCACTTCGTAGCACCAGATTTGGAGGAGCCCACCAGATGCGGCATTCTGCATGGGTGTAGGACAGACAAACAGAAGTGTGGTGGTGGAGTCCTTTGAAGCACCTGGATGCTGATGAGTCCTCATTCAATTAACAATCATTTATTAGCAAGAGTCTTACACTCACTGCCTGGCAGTGGCCGTGCTGAGCACACATTATATGAAGGTGCAGAGCAGCATGTCAGCGCCCAGTGAGAAATTCGCAGGCTCTGGCATTGTCGAGGATCAGTGCTGCAGCCCCGCTGTGGGAGGGTCAGGTGCCTGGTGCATCACTACAGGCTCACAGGGCAGTGGATGTCTGCAGAGCCTCAGCATTCTCATTGGGTCAAGCTGCACTTGAACTCAGTTCCAGACGTCTACCTGTCATTGTCGTCAGTTGCCGACATGGCATGTAGATGGAAGACCCAATAGTGACGTGAAGAACAGCCTGAGAGAGGTTCCCAGCATACAGCTGGTGAGGTATTACTTCTACTGCCCAGGAGTAGCAGCATATGTGACTTGCTCCTAAGTTTCGCAGCTCACAGATGGACAAATCGGTTCTTCAGTCACAGAAGATTGGCCTGGTGCCCATTTTCAGTCAGTCACCATTGTGACTGGCAGGAGTGCAGCTCATAGCATCAAAGTTCCCTCTGCAGCCGGATGGTTGTGGACTCATAGCAATGGACTCCCGAGGTGGCAGCGACTGTAGACACTTCTTTGTATTCATCAGGGCATCCTGCAACTAGTAGAGCTGATGTTCCATCAGTATCCATGATGCAAATAGAATGGCCTAACTCTAAGAGTTAGTAGAAGCAAGGCACAGGGTTTATGGCAGTTGGTGACGTCATTCCCCCCAATAAAGGTGACCAAATGTGCACTATCGTTGCATACACGGTGGATGTGTTCCAGTTAGTGTCATCCCTGCTGGTTCTAACAAAATTTTATTCCTACACTTAAGTATCGTTCTGCTGTGTAACAAGATAGATGATGAGCTGACCAAAATCAGCTCAAAAATTGCAAAGTCTTCTAATTACATGTTTCTGTCAGTTGTAGATTTGGACACTTAACTAGAATATAGCTTCAGTTTCTAAGAAGAGCTTTCGAGAATAGGTCTCCCCCTGTGGGTCCGGGGGTTAGAATAGGCCCGAGGTATTCCTGCCTGTCATTTGATCAAGATCTTCTATTATCCTCGTGTGTATACCTCTCTCTCTCTCTCTCTCTCTCTCTCTCTCTCTCTCTCTCTCTCTCTCTCTCTCTCTCTCTCTCTCTCTCTCTCTCTGTGTGTGTGTGTGTGTGTGTGTGTGTGTGTGTGTGTGTGTGTGTGTGTGTGTGTGTGTGTGTGTGTGTGTGTACACCTATCCTTTTTTCCCCCTAAGGGAAGTCTTTCCGCTCCCGGGATTGGAATGACTCCTTACCCTCTCCCTTAAAACCCACATCCTTTCGTCTTTCCCTCTCCTTCCCTCCTTCCTGAAGAAGCAACCGTCGGTTGCGAAAGCTGTGTGTGTGTTTGTGTGTGTTATTTATTGTGCCTATCTACCAGCGTTTTTTCCGCTTGGTAAGTCTTGGAATCTTTGTATTTAATATATTTTTCCCATGTGAGAGTATGTAGTAAGGATTATATCTGGTGTTAATTCGAAAACATCCTGCAGAGACCTCTTCAAGTAAGTTTATTTAGACCTGTGCTTCAAAATATATCTATCTGACTTATATGCCAAATCTCACTGCAGCTTTTAAAAGCTCATTGATTTTATATTTTCACTAAACCATGTACAATTTTTTTTAGGCTTACCACCAGATACACTGGGTGGCCACAGAGAGAGGTTTCTTAAACAATTTAAAGATCTGAAACAGTTCTACCTTACTGCAAATACAATGCAGTACTTCCAGTCCCTTATACAAATTACGTTGTTGCCAAAGGTGAGTAAAAATGATTAAAGGAATAAGTTGCAATATTAATGTACATTTATGTGTAAGACAGATACTGTTTACCATCATAGTCAGTATTCCACTAAGCTTTAGTATTGAATTTCTTTTCATAATTACTGTTTGACTTTCTCACTACCTTCTATGTCCATGTATTTTTTATATCCTTCTGAAAACATATTTTGTATGTGATTCAGGTTTCTCTTTTTCAGGTTTTCACTGATTGTGTTTTATTTCACTTCTTTGCTTTGTTGTTTTGTACTCTCAACAGTAATATAACAACCTTCCACGGTCTTGACATAATATTTTCACTGCATATCTCTTGACGATCTGCTTATCATCTTCCCTCTGTTGGCCCTCTTTTGTCATCTTTCTTACAACACAAGGGTATGTTAACTTCCAGTTCTGATGTTCAGATAGATTGTTTTCAAGTTATTTTATCACTTTTAACTTGATTTTATGCAGATTGGCATCTCCACTAAATTTAAGGTACTGTTGTGGCTCCTGACTGCAACAAGGACGACAGTGTCAGTTTCCACATTTGTTTCAGATGTGAATAACTCACACTCACACTCTCCCCCCCCCCCCCCCCCCCCTCCCCGCTCCCCCTCCAATTCATTGCCCATTAAATGTAAGATGACAAGCTATCAGCTAATGTTCATTTGGTTCCGACTTTTGTCATAACCATTTTCTTGGTTGGTGTGTGTGTGTGTGTGTGTGTGTGTGTGTGTGTGTGTGTGTGTGTGTGTGTGTGTGTGTGTGTCTATACATTGACATGGAAAAAGTTAAAGTTTTTACTTTTTACTGTTGCAAAACAGCATGTGTGTGTACCCTTATATCATCACTAGTTAACCAAAGAACTGCTTACTTCCTGAAATTAATCATCACTCAGTAGGTCTGGTGCTCCTGTGTCCTTTTGTGTATTATGTGACTGAACTGTTGGAAAGCTTCGGGGTGTCAGTTAAATAAATGTGCCCTGAAAGCTGAATGTTTGCTACTAGCTGTTGCCATCAACAAGTTTGGAACATTTCTCTCACAAGTGGATTGTCTTCCCAACAGTTAAAACATGATTTTTAGAGAAGACTGATCTTTAACTCTGTCATACATTCTTCCAGTGAATAGATCATGAATTGTATTCTTTCGTTATCAGTGTATCTTTGTCAAGGAATCAATATGCAAATTACCCAAGCTCTCTTTAAATCCACAGCTTGTGTATGTCCGTCCCTCCATCTCCTCCTCCGCCCCCTCTCTGCCCCTTACCTCCTCCGCCCCCTCTCTGCCCCTTACCTCCTCCGCCCCCTCTCTGCCCCTTACCTCCTCCGCCCCCTCTCTGCCCCTTACCTCCTCCGCCCCCTCTCTGCCCCTCTCCTCTTTCACCTCGCTCCCCCTGTCTGTCTCCATATTATCACCCCTTCTCAGTACAATGTTGCTGGTTCTTACTCCCCACAGTATTTTTTTCCAGATAGTAAGTAACATGTGTAAAAAAGATTGATTGAAATTGGTCCACTGGTTTAGGAGTAGTATTTTATAAATTGAGTGGACTAGTGAGTTCTTAACAGCAAGAAATTTGCTACCGGCATTGGTGTGTGTCGTATGTTCCATGTATATACTCTATTCAAATTTAAAATGTTGCCACTGCTTATTGCTAATTTCAGCTAGCTTCTGTCCCAAATATAATACATAATTTGGATACTAATCCCAAATACTTCTACAGTTCACTAATATTTAGTTTTTGAATTTTTTCCACAAGTTTCAAGGACACACATACCTCTCCAAAGCAGTTACAAGTGGCTTGGTCTTGGTTTTGCAGTGTACTACATATACTTGCTAATTGGGTTTACAAAATGCTATTTCTAATCCAAGAAAAAAAGTTGACATGGACACAAGACATTATATGCTACCCAGCTATCTGTTTATTTTGTTTAACATTTGCACAACTGATTCAGGAACCTCAATAATTCTCCATCTGATAGCAAAGCTCAAGAAATCAGTCTCCTCCTCCTCCTCATTGCTGTTGCTGGCTTTCTTCTTTCTGTTGTTGCTGGCTTTCTTCTTTCTGTTGTTGCTGGCTTTCTTCTTTCTGTTGTTTGCTGGCTTTCTTCTTTCTGTTGTTTGCTGGCTTTCTTCTTTCTGTTGTTTGCTGGCTTTCTTCTTTCTGTTGTTTGCTGGCTTTCTTCTTTCTGTTGTTTGCTGGCTTTCTTCTTTCTGTTGTTTGCTGGCTTTCTTCTTTCTGTTGTTTGCTGGCTTTCTTCTTTCTGTTGTTTGCTGGCTTTCTTCTTTCTGTTGTTTGCTGGCTTTCTTCTTTCTGTTGTTTGCTGGCTTTCTTCTTCTTTCTGTTGTTTGCTGGCTTTCTTCTTTCTGTTGTTTGCTGGCTTTCTTCTTTCTGTTGTTTGCTGGCTTTCTTCTTTCTGTTGTTTGCTGGCTTTCTTCTTTCTGTTGTTTGCTGGCTTTCTTCTTTCTGTTGTTTGCTGGCTTTCTTCTTCCTGTTGTTTGCTGGCTTTCTTCTTCCTGTTGTTTGCTGGCTTTCTTCTTCCTGTTGTTGTTGCTGCTGCTGTTCTCCCATCTCATCACTATATCTCTAAAGCAAAAATATATTTTATTGCTTAATAAGAGAAGGAAGAAATTGGAGGAATGATTAAGTTGCTTGAGAGAGATATAGTGATGAGATGGGAGAACAGCAGCAGCAACAAATCTGAAACATTTCTCTCCACAAGTGGATTGTCTTTTATATGTGTATGTTTAAAATGATCTATAGTTCAGTGTATAATGGCTATTGAAAATCTAGTGCTGTGAAGACTGTGATTATCTATTGTAGTTTATGGAAAATTGAGTTTATTTTCCATTGAAATTTTGTCTGGTGAGAGTTTTGACCTGAACATTCAGAGTGGTTAAATGGCAAGTGTGACTACCATGTAGTGAAACAAAATCCCTTGTTGTGCTCTCTGTGTTATCCCACACTGACATTTTACTTCTACTTTGCTCTTTAGATATTGTCTTAAGACTTGCAGTAATATGTACATAATAGGGCAACAAAAGTGACACTGTGTATTATTATCTGTAATATTACACTGATTTGCATTGCTTTAGCGTACGGAATGTCATCTTCTTCAAACAATAAAAATGGTTATTCACTGGAACAACTGGAGTGTCAGTATGATGTCAGGTTGAAAGGTGTTAATTACAGCATTTTATTTTTAATATATACTTTAAAATTAGATCATGGGTCAAATGAATAAGAACAACCAGTTGGGAAATCAAATGAATTGCTAGTACACAGGTGCTACTCTTCATGACAGTAGGAACACTGTTTGAAATTTAAACTGTGCTTTCAATTTTAAGCAAAGGTCTTTCCATGTACTGTAATAGTTTTATATTTGTTTTCTTATTGGTGCTGTGACAAAAATAATGTATCAGAATTACAATTTCATTATGTTGTAGAAATACAGCTACAACATAGTAAAAAGTGTAACAAAAGCATGTTTCATAGTAAAACCTTGATATCAGTTTAATGTAATACAGTACAAACAAATGTACTAGTGAAAACCTTGTTATTAACCTTCCGTCAGGCGCGGTGTTTGTCGCAGCGAGATCGGGCGCGGTGTATCAAATTGATCACACCGTTTATTCACGTGATCATTTATTAAATTCTGTGTAAAAAACATATTATAAGTGCCAAATATATTTAAAAAAATACAAAGATGACATACGAGCACAACTGCAGTAGAAATATTCATCATTCAGATTTCTTATCGTCAATGTTGGGCTTTAGTAACAAATGATAACAATGTCGCTTTTCATTTGCATCTTTATCATATGTCTCTAATAAAACACATTACAAATGACAATTATCTTTACAGAAAGACTATTATGACACTAGAGCAGAACAACAATGATATTACAACTCATTTGGTCCATCGCCACTTTTTGACTGTGGTAACAAATGCGGAATTTTTCCGCATTCAGAGCAAAAAGGTTCAATGTGTATCAAACAGATAGGCTTCTCATACATTTTGCAACAATATTTTGTCAGTCTTTTTTTCCTGTGCAGGTATTACACCTTTTCCTCTTGATTCCAATCCCTTGTTCTTCGTTTCTGCTTGTATCTTCTGCTTCTTTTTCACACGTTGGCCTATATTGTTGTAGCCGCAGTTGAAGATTTCTGTGAATTCCTGAGGTGTCCAAGCATCTACGAACCAAGTGAGGTAGAACTAACGCATGGGAGAGTTGCTTCAGGAATCCTTTTCTTCGGATAAATTTCTTGTTGTTGCCATAGTAAATTAATTGTGAATTGATTCCACTCATATTGATCTTTGCAAAAAATATGACAATGGGCCAACGGCACACATTTCTTGCTACATTGTATGAAGTGGTCATCTTATCTGTAGTGTCGATTCCACCTTTAGTGCTATTGTAAAATGTTAAAATGGATGGCTTCTGTTTATCTCCAGTGTCAGCATCTACTGAATTATTTTCATGCAAACTGGATGCCAAGATAATACACTTCCCCTTTTTAGGAACGTAGGAAACTAGAGTACAGCTTTTCTTGAAGTCAAATAATGCTGGCTTTCTTCAAGTACTTCCTCGTCGTTTTCACTGTCGTTTTCCTCTGTTTATGAATCTTCCTGCCGAACTTCAACTGCGCCATCACAATCTGTGTCTACTGCATCTTCAAGATCCTTTTTAACTTCATCATTATCCTCTTTGAACAACATTCTTTGTATTTCTGCAACACGATTTGGGTCAAGGAGGTTGTACGTTTTACTGTAGCCTGCCACGATCAAGTGTCTCACACCTAAAATGATAAAATTCCTATAAAATAACACAGTCAGGCGCAGTGTATCAATTTGATACCTGATACGCAAAGATTCTTAACTGACGATTAAACGGTCCAAAAAGAAAATAAGTGCATTACACATTGTATATTAACATTGTACTACTTACTAAGTTATGTTGATAACCAAAGAAATTAATTGTTGAAATGCCACACGAACGGGTGCAGTATATCAAACTGATCAATCGGCACATATATCGACAACAGACCTAGCGAGTAGGCATCAGTGATGCCACTCGTGGGCAAATAATTTACAGTAAACTTCGAGGTGTATCAATTTGAACAGCCGCGCCCGACGTAAGGTTAATTATTTATTAAATAAAACAGTAACAGAAAAATATGTGCATATTAGTTGAAAATAAATATTACTTGAATTATTAATTAGTGTGGATAGCACCCAGCAGAAATTTATAAATTATGTTTGCGTGTAGAAACCACCGAACTTTTTAGTGGAAGCCGATCTTCGCAGTTATGTGACACCAGTCGTAGTGCTTCCACCAGAGGAGAGTACTCATGAAACAGAGTCTACTGATGGTACCCTGATTGATACTACTGATACGGGATCAACTGGAGAGTTATTGGATTTACACAGTCGAAATGGTTCCATATCGCCAGATGTACTAGCAGAAAGGTGACAATTATTTTCTTATAACTAGATGTGCTTTTACATATAGCTAATAATGTAGGAGGCTGCATCTATTTTCATTCATTTTGCTATTATAGTTCCTTCAGATCTTTGGTAAGTAATTTCTCTAGCTGGCTGGCTTGCAGCATGTAGGCTACTTAAGAGTGATCCAGTGACCATTTGAATAATTGTTGTACTGTCAATGTGTTGTTTTGCTTTATGAATGAAAGTTATTTTTAGAAACACTCAAGTTTCATGCCACAACTGCAATAGAAATGAATTTTGTTAAATAATGTTGTATAAATGGACTGAAAATAGTAGAAAATCCAGAATGACATTGTTAATAGAAAAGATTGCTACTCACTATGTAATAGAGGTGTTGTGTAGCAGACAGTAAGCATTCCTATCATGTGCTGTTGCTCGCAGGTGTGTGTTTGTTGTCTCTGCCTCAAAAGCTCCACTACATGGTGAGTAGCAATCTGTTGTTGTTGTTGTTGTTGTTGTTGTTGTTGTCTTCAGTCCTGAGACTGGTTTGATGCAGCTCTCCATGCTACTCTATCCTGTGCAAGCTTCTTCATCTCCCAGTACCTACTTCAACCTACATCCTTCTGAATCTGCTTAGCGTATTCATCTCTTGGTATCCCTCTACGATTTTTACCCTCCACGCTGCCCTCTAATACTAAATTTGTGATCCCTTGATGCCTCAGAACATGTCCTACCAACCTGTCCCTTCTTCTGGTCAAGTTGTGCCACAAATTTCTCTTCTCTCCAATCCAATTCAATACTTCCATATTAGTTATGTGATCTATCCATCTAATCTTCAGCATTCTTCTGTAGCA
Source organism: Schistocerca gregaria (assembly GCF_023897955.1). Lineage (NCBI taxonomy): Eukaryota > Metazoa > Arthropoda > Insecta > Orthoptera > Acrididae > Schistocerca > Schistocerca gregaria. The sequence goes on along the minus strand of NC_064920.1, from coordinate 199,111,182 downwards.
CCACATTTCGAAAGCTTCTATTCTCTTCTTGTCCAAACTAGTTATCGTCCATGTTTCACTTCCATACATGGCTACACTCCATACAAATACTTTCAGAAATGACTTCCTGACACTTAAATCAATACTCGATGTTAACAAATTTCTCTTCTTCAGAAACGCTTTCCTTGCCATTGCCAGTCTACATTTTATATCCACTCTACTTTGACCATCATCAGTTATTTTGCTCCCCAAATAGCAAAACTCCTTTACTACTTTAAGTGTCTCATTTCCTAATCTAATTCCCTCAGCATCACCCGACTTAATTCGACTACATTCCATTATCCTCGTTTTGCTTTTGTTGAAGTTCATCTTATATCCTCCTTTCAAGACACTGTCCATTCCATTCAACTGCTCTTCCAAGTCCTTTGCTGTCTCTGACAGAATTACAATGTCATCGGCGAACCTCAAAGCTTTTATTTCTTCTCCATGGATTTTAATACCTACTCCGAATTTTTCTTTTGTTTCCTTCACTGCTTGCTCAATATACAGATTGAATAACATCGGGGAGAGACTGCAACCCTGTCTCACTCCCTTCCCAACCACTGCTTCCCTTTCATGTCCCTTGACTCTTATAACTGCTATCTGGTTTCTGTACAAATTCTAAATAGCCTTTCGCTCCCTGTATTTTACCCCTGCTACCTTCAGAATTTGAAAGAGAGTATTCCAATCAACATTGTCAAAAGTTTTCTCTAAGTCTACAAATGCTAGAAATGTAGGTTTGCCTTTCCTTAATCTAGCTTCTAAGATAAAGTAGCAATCTATCCTTTTCATAATGTTGTCTTTTAACATACTGAAGTTATCCCTTAGAATGTTTACCTGGAAATATGTTTTATCTTTATGTGCATTAAATTGTTTGAAATGTCTCCTAGACTTACGCAGATCCTCTATATGAAGACTTTTTCTCTAGCTCCACTTCCGCTACTGCTTACGTTGTTACGTCTCTGCTACTCCTAGTTTGGTTGCCTGAACTGGCTGTTGCTTCTATGATTTAACAGATAAAAATTGAATTACTGGCCCTTTATTTATTGTAGGCAGTTTGAATATGATGAAAAATTGGGCATCATTTTTCAGTATCTGCCAAGTTACACACCAGCAAAGCTATATTTTGCTCAGGTGAACAACAACAACAATAATAATAATAATAGTAGTAGTAGTAGTAATAATAGTAGTAGTAGTAGTAGTAGTAGTAGTAGTAGTAGTAGTAGTAGTAGTAATAATAATAATAATAATGAATGTATAACACCACTTTAAATTGTGAAACTAAATGGATTGCATTATATCACAGCACAGGAAGATTTGTTAAAACAGAGCTGCCAGCTACAGCATAAATTGCTGGGTTTATGATTTATTTGCTGCTGTAGCTCAGCTGCACTTGACATCCTTTCAGAACAGTGTACTTGTCTGTGGTAGTTTTCCTTCTCTGCTTTACATGGCTATGCAGTTAAGTCCTCCACTTTGTATATTAAAGGCTAACAGTGTTACGGAAAAAGTTATACAGCGCCAAAGAATTTTATATTCATAAATATTGAACTGCTAAGAACTTTTGCTGCAGATATGTTCCTGAATGTGTTTTTATGTAATAATGATCCTTCTGCATGCAGTAAAATCCAGTTACTAAGAACTTTGATAAAGTTTTACAAATAAACCTCTTTAGGAAATGTTGGATATGTCACTGTACCTTGATAATGTGCACATGGTCAATCCACATAATATTCGTACTGTGTGCCTAATTTTCATTTATGCAAAAAGATAGTAAGGGTATTCATTTTTGATCCATTTTTCACTTCAGTAACAGATACAGGTGTTTATATGTTAAAAAAAATTAAATGGTATAAATAGTACAAAGGAAGGATGCCCTAATCTAAAAATTAGAACTGCCTTGCAAGAGTAAGATGTTTGAGATAGCTAAAGGACACTTTCTGGAGTTGCCTAGATGTATGACAGAATGTCCTCCTTTGATGTTATGGGTGGCAGTTCATTAGACAGGTAATGTGGTTCTTGTGCTGTGTTATCTTAGACTCACACATTTTCTCAGCAATGAATTACTTAATTTTTAATGTTAAATATGAGGTATTATTAATATTAACAGCAATATATGTGTGTTATAAAAGTTATCATTTACTATTACATCAATAGTTTCTTCACAAAGCCAGTCATTTAGTGTGAACAAAAGAAGCCATTAGTGTCAACAAAACCAAACCATGATATTGGCCACCCAGGGGACTCACAATTCTTTCATGAGTACATGCTTTGCTACCAAGGGGCCCTAGCCTTTGCATCAGTATTTCTTTTTCTGTGCTGCAAGTCTATGCTTCCACTATCTCTTTCCTCTCTGCCTTTCCAACAGATGGTCCTCCTGGTGCAGATCCCACTTGGATCTGTTACACGATTTAGGACCCTAGTTTTTTTCTCACTTCCAGTGCTTTCTACACCATTCCATTAATAAATACATGGTCCCCATTGCTGGGTTCAAGCTGCCACTATTTGACAAATTTTTCAGAACTGCACATCATGCATGGACGGTCGCCCAGTATTTCACCTTTGTGCCTTTCCACCTTAGTGCCCTTTCTTTCCAATAGGGTAGTATGCCCAAAACCCAACAAGGTAGCCATCCTGATGGGGGGCGGGGTCATTAAATACTTGTATGGTGATAGCCCCCTGACCATGCCAAGGAGTTTGTGCCTGTCATGACTGGGGCATGGGGATCTGAGCAACAGAATACTGGCCAGGTAGCTGTCACTGAGGAGAGACTCCATTTGGAGTAGGTGGCACTATGGATGATGTGCATTTGAAGCAGATGAAGCTTTCTCCCTCTGGTGGCCATATGGTCCCATCAATCTCTTCAGATGGAAAGAACTCAATCAGTGCAGAGAGATATGACCCTAAAATGTTTCCGTCCCTGGCTACACCATGGGAGGAATGTAGGGCTGAGCAACAAGAAGAGAAACACTTTCCCTAATACCTGGTTTGTACAAGGACAGATGGGGATTCTTTTTTGGGCAGAAAGCCTTTATTCTTTGTAGAGAATGCAGAGGACAAATTTGGGGAAGTTGAACCATCCCCAAAATGAAAAGTGGGGAAATTTTGATTTAAATGACATCCCCTGTCCAGTCACGGCTGTTGTTAACTTGGGACAAGCTAGGTGACATTCCCGTAACTATCACTATAGTCTAAATATGGTTCAAGGCAACACTTTCCATCATGATCACCTCACTGTAGTCTAATGATGAACTACATGCCATCTTGGAGTGATGAGACGTTTGCTTCATCTGTCTTGTCCATAGCGGGCCAAAGAACAACAGAGTTCCCGATCGGGGCTTCATCTTGGCATTTGAGGGCAATTATTGCCTTAAAAGGTCAAAATGATAGCATACTAATACCACTGTGATGTGAAACCTTATGTTAACCCCCCCCCCCCCCTCCCCCTTACACACACACACACACACACACACACACACACACACACACACACACTGCTTCAGATGCATGAAATTCGAGCATGTTTTCACATTGCAATGCCACCCCAAGTCTGTAAGGATTGTGTAGGACAGTTGCAGGTGAATGCTTGTTGTGTCCCTCTCCCCTTATATGTCAACTGTTGAGAGACCATGCTCCTTGTTCATCAGACTGCACTCTCTCTCTGTCTCTCTCTCTCTGTCTCTCTCTCTCTGTCTCTCTCTCTCTCTCTCTCTCTCTCTCTCTCTCTCTCTCTCTCTCTCTCTCTCTCTCTCTCTCTCTCTCTCTCTCTCTCTCTCTCTCTCTCTCTGAGAGGGAGAAGGAGAGGGAGGGGAGGGGGGGGGCATAGGACTGTGGACAGACCAACATACCAAGAGACCAAGAAAAAGTGTGAGCGTCGTCACCTGCACGCATGACAGTGACGTGCTACAGCTGCTCAACCATGCCTGTGCCTTGATGGTTGGTGGTTCTCCTCCTGCCGCTTCCCCCCACACACATTTTGGGAGCAATGGCTCCCTATCTACTGGGGATTTCAGGATTTTACCATCTGTAATGTGTCTCTCCCTCCAGATAGTGATGTACCTCAGAATGTATTGTCTGCATTGGTGGTAAGGACATCAAGAACTTACTGGCAGATCTCTACTTTTGTCTCTTGAATACTGCTGCCACACACACTTCAGCGTGGAACATGAAACTAACTTGACCGTTGATCTTTCTGTTTGCAGCCATAGTGTTCTCCCACTCAGCCACTGGGGCAATGTGGTGGTGACCACTTCCCAATCTTGTCTGCGTGCAGCATCACTCCTCTGGACGCCCACCTATATGGGCTATAAAATGGACGCCCACCTATATGGGCTATCAAAAACACCAACTGGGATGCTGTAACCTCCACTGTCCTTCTTACCTCTCTGCTAAATGGAGCTATTGACGTGGCTGTCCATGATGCAACAGCAGCCATTCTATCACTAGATGACTTAGTGATCCCCTATTATTCGGGATCCCCATTGGAAAGACAGTACCTTGGTGCCTCTCAGAAATTGCAAAGGCCATTTAGAGATCTCAGATGGGTGAAAAAAATCTTCTCGGGTAGCCGAGTCAATGTATTGTTAGTCAATGCATTGTTCTCCGGTAACGTTTCAGCAAGTTTCTAGCTTGCGATCTTCAGGCGAAGTGTCAGGTTCATGTCGCATCCAGAACATTATAGCTGCTGGATCACTGACTAATGGATAGGTTGTCACAGGTAAGTGAACTGCATCAGTACGTCCTTGTCCCAACAGCGTTGCAAGAACACAAGTCCGCTCAGCAAACTCGCCTTCTTGATCCAGAGTTTTTGCAGTGACTTGATGCTGCATTGTATGTCCTCCCCATAGAATTGTATTATATGAGAATGCAGCTTAAGATCAAGAAGGCAAGTTTTCTCAGCAGACTCATGTTCTTGCAGTGCTGTCGGGATAAAGACGTACTGCCATAGTTCACACACTTGTGACATCCTATCCGTAAGCCCATGGTCCAGTGGCTATAAAGGTCTGGATGAGATATGAACCTGGCTGTTCACCTGAAGATAGCAAGTAAGAAACATGCTGAAACGTTTTCGGAGAATGACGCATTGACTCAACTGTCAACCCAAGAAGATTTTAGTATTGAGATTCCTGCATTCTCATATCTTCGATGGACTCTCCAGTGCCGTAAGTGGCATCAATCAGTGGGACACCTCTTTGCCTTTAAATGGCTCCATGACTGGGTCTGCCACCTAATAAAGTAATGGAAACGAGAATGCTGGGTGCATTACATTTCAACCATTGGGCTACATACATCTCCTTCACAGATTTGGATGAAGATCAGACAACTCTACATATACCAATCCCTTGCAAGTGCACCTGGTATTTCCTTGAAATCTGCTGTTTTAACTAACACAGACACTTTCGCCATACATTTTTCTTTGTATTATGCTCAAGCCTTTGCATCTGAGAACTGTCAACCTCCCTTTTGTGACATCAAACGGCGTGTGGAGCTAATGCTCTTATCTTTCATTACTTGCCACCTGGAGCCCTTTAATGCTCCATTCAGTGAATGAGAATTACTTAGTGCCTTAGCCCTTTCGCAATCAGGAAGACGATGGTTCAATCCTACATCCGGCCATCCTGATTTAGGTTTTCCACGATTTCCCTAAATCGCACCAGGCAAATGCCGGGATGGTTCCTTTGAAAGGGCAAGGCCAACTTCCCCGTCTTTCCCTAATCCGATGAGACCGATGACCTCTGTGTCTGGTCTCCTCCCCAACAACAACCCAAGCCTTAGCCCTTTGGCCTGAAATAGCCACAGGGCCAGACTGCATTCTTAAATGCCTATCGGCAGATTGTCAGTGTCGTCTCCTTATCATCTTCAACCATGTCTGGAGCATAATCACACCAGTACTGAAACTGTGTAAGATCACCTTGTGATGAGCAGCTATCATCCAGTTAGTCTTACCAGTGTACTCTGTGAGTTTTCGGGTACACATGGTGAGCCAGCAGCTGTGTTGGTTCCTAGAATTGCAGGGCCTTCTGGGTCTGTCCCAAGGTCGTGTTTGCTAAGGCCGTTCCACTACTACTAATTTGATTAGCATGGAGTCTGCCATCCGGGCAGCTTTTGACCAATCTTGACACCTTATTGCAGTATTCTTCTACCTATAAAAGGCTTTTGACATCACATGGTGACACTGCAGCCTTGCTACCTTACACGAGTGGGGTCTCTGGAGGCCAGCATCCAATTTTTGCCCAGAACTTCCTGTCACACTGTACTTTGTGGATTCAAGTTGGTACTTGTCCCAGTACACCACTGTCCAAGAGAATGAGGTCCTGCAGGGCTCTTTATTGAGTGTCCCTCTCTTTCTAGTGGTCATCAACTGTCTAGCAGCAGCTATGGGGTATCCAGTATCACCCTTCTTGTATGCCGATGATTTTGGCTTTGACTATTGCACTTCTAGTGTGGGTGCTGCTGAATGCTGACTGCAGGGCGCCATTTGAAAGACGCAGTCATGGACTGCCAACCATGGCTTTCACTTTTCAGCTCCCAACATTCACATTGTGCACCACTGTTGACGTACTGTTCATCCACAACCAGAACTATACTTCGATGCATATTTGATGTGGATTCTCCATTTTCACCAGCTTAAGCATAAGTGCTGGCTACATCTCAATGCACTTAACTGCTCCAGTAACATGAGCTGGGGTCAGACTGCACTGTTCTTCTGCAGCTGTATAAAACCCTGGTCCTGTCCCATCTTGATTATGGGAGTCTGACATATGGTTCAGCATCATGTTCAGTATTTGTCACTGGCTTCGATATCCCACTGTGGGATGTGACTTGCAGGTGTGAAGTCACCCTTCAATACATCGTATGTTCCCGTAATCCTCCTGGCCTCACCCTACATTAGTCATTGCCCTTTTCCCATTCCAGCACTGCACTGTCCTCTATTCTACCATTCTACCAGCACACCTACAGTCTTGTACTTCTCTCCTTTTCTGCTACCACCGCCTTCCGTCTGAGTTCCCGACTGCGCCTATCTGCCATGCCATATCTCTACCTCATCCCTGTACATTCCCACAAGCAGCACTTTACCATCCCCCCCTCCCACCGCACCCCCTACCCTGCTATTGCTCCCCCTCCTCACCCCAGCCTCCTCCTCTTCCACACCACCCAGTTACCTCCCCCATCAGGTACTCCTGTTTACGGGCTGGCCTCAGCAGCCAACCTGTGGTCATGTGTGTGTAAGTTGCGCTTGCGTCTGTGTGTGTGTGTGTGTGTGTGTGTGTGTGTGTGTTTGAGAGAGAGAGAGAGAGAGAGAGAGAGAAGAGAGAGAGAGAGAGAGAGAGAGAGAGAAAGCTCACTTTGTGCTTATACGTGACTCAGCATCTCTGCTATATGGTGATTAGTAACTATCCTTTTCATAGTATTGTTACAGTCCATCCTGGATTTTCCATTGTGTGATTATGTACCATGTTAACATTTTGTTTTGTAAAACGTTCTTCAGTTGTTTGTCACAATACAAGCAAAATGGAGATTGTTAGTGAAATCAACTTCTTGTTACAGGGACAATTTAATTGAACACCTACATATGGAAATAGCACGCCTTCGTCAAGAAATTCAGAGACTAACAGCAGAGCACAAAAGGATTGTGGAACAATTGAATGAGCGAATAATGGACTTGGAGACCCAACTAGCAACAAAGGTTTTTTGGACTGAAGACTATAGAGAATAATAGCTTCATTAGAAGGGTTAACTGGTGGACTTGTGTGTAAAATTGAACTGAAGGCAATTGTCTTCAATTGATGATTTGCATAACCATTTCTATCAGACCCATTTTTGTTTAATGCATGCCTGCCACGTTTTTGTATAATGCACACCCACCCCTTTTTTGTATAATGCATGCCTACCCCATTTTGGTATAATTCATGTTGTTGTTGTTGTTGTTGTTGTTGTTGTTGTTGTGGTCTTCAGTCCTGAAACTAGTTTGATGCAGCTCTCCATGCTACTCTATCCTGTGCAAGCTTCTTCATCTCCCAGTACCTACTGCAACCTACATCCTTCTGAATCTGCTTAGTGTAGTCATCTCTTGGTCTCCCTCTATGATTTTTACCCTCCACACTGCCCTCCAATACTAAATTGGTGATCCCTTGATGCCTCAGAACATGTCCTACCAACCGAGCCCCTCTTCTGGTCATAATTCATGTATAATGTGTAAAAGAAATATTTCATTGTATTAGTGGAAGTGTACAATATAAATTATTGGATGTTTCTGTCTTCACTGGATGAGTAAGCCACAGCACAGAGTAATCTGTGTGTAGTATTTGATTTGCTACATTGTGTGTTGACTTGGAGGTAAAAATATGTACTGAGGTACCTGCTGTTTTGTTTTCAAAATTGCTCATTCACCCACTTCGGTCTGTGTGTCTAGCATTCTCTAAGAATCACTGCACTTGCTGTGACATTGACATTGATATTGGTACAAACTGGAGACTCTGTGTCCCAGAGAGAATATAAGGAAAGCCAGTTACAGTTGAAAGTAGCAAATACGACAACATTCCGTTTTAACTGTATCGACAGATAAAATAGAAGAAATGTGAATATTAAAAAAAAATGAAAACCATATGAATTGCAAAGAAGGTAAGTACTGGTGAATAGGAAAATGAGGGGGAGTTGCTTCTTCTCATCCCCTTGTCCCTTGTCTTCGTTTTTAGTAGATGTACAGCACAGTGGTTCATTAAAGATTATTGACAGTTACATTTTTTATTTTGGTACATAGTTGCAACACTATGATGCAACACAATAATAAATTTTCATATACCCTAGTTGCTGTGCGGGGTTCTGATATTATTCTTCAGCTTGAGAGGTTCAGATTCTTTAGCTCAGTTGAGCACTCTTTGAACAGACATTGGTGCGGGACATGTTACTGAACATTAATTCTGGCAGTCATTGACTGTTTTGAATAATGATTTAGTGTATCTGCAAACATCATCTTGGAACTCATATGATGAAATGCCTCAATTAGATTTCCAGTTTTGTAATCCTGGGAGAAAACACATTACCCCACTGTAAATAATGTCTTCTACCATCTGTACTCTGCATTGTGGTAATTTCATATAAAATACCTCCAATCATTACCATGTCCCTATGTGAAATGTGATGTCCACATTTATAGATGGAAGGCGTCCTTTCCATTGTAGAGTTCCACATCAATCACTTGTCTCAACTGCTTCCCATTAGATCAGACAAGCTGAGAATATACCTCCTTATATGATACGAATGGGTTTCAGGATATTGTTTGCACCTTTCATTGTTGTTATGGGGAACATTGTCCCTAATGTTTTTCGCATCTGAACTAATATAAAATGCCTAAAACTTCATGTCAGTAGGATGTTATTCCTCAATGAAGAGGAATATGGGGTGAAAGATGATTTTATCTGATTAGTGATGAAACATTGTTGATAGTCAACAGTTCTCATGCTTCAGTGACCTTGTAAGTTTCTGCAGTGAGCCCACAAAGAAGGGGTCACAAACCCAGTGAACACACTTATGGAACCTCAGTGATACTGTTGCACCAAGGTGTTACACCACAGAGAGAAATTTCATTATGGCAGTGGAGCAGGAGGTTAGTATTTAGTATTGTGTGACTGTTGAATTAAGACATGGATATCAGAATCCATACATACTTCTTTGCAGTATTGAGAGTAAAATTAGCATACATTTCTTCAGTCGGACATAATATGTGTAGTTCATTTGGAATAAATTTTCGTGTAGTGGTGGCTAAGTGACAAAGCTCTAATATATGACAAGGTGGTTCCAGTTTGTTTTATTTGTGGTGGGAAATCATGGTTCTGCCATTCCAAGCAGATCTTCAGGCTCTTGTTAATTCATTTTGACTTTTCAGCCGAGTAACCGTCTTTCATTGGGTAATATGCTATTTCCTTGATAAACAGTGACTTGCATTAGTTTTGATATGTTATAAGAGTATAAAAATATACAAATTGGAAGCATGAAAAAGTAAGTGTGTCATGTGGTTGAGGCATTGCTTGGCACATAAGCAAAACTGCTGAGCTTTTTGATAAACCAGTATTCACAGTCAATAGAAATGCACATGCTGTACTGGCTGATTACATTGTGCCAGAAATAAAGACCAACTGGTTTGAGGAACTGTGTTCAGCGGAGTAAGCAAGGGCAGAAAGGAGGCAGAGTCGGGGGGGGGGAGGCAGCAAGTATGTGAAATGGGAATGTGGCACCAGTGTGCTTGCTCTGGCACCGGTAGAGAGAGTTGTGTATGGGACACGGTGACTTAACAGGAGTAGAACAAAGGAAGAAGGTAAACTGTGAGAGGTAGGTGCGTGTGAGTGGTGGTGGTAGTTAGTGTTTAACATCCCGTCGACAACGAGGTCATTAGAGACGGAGTGCAAGCTCGGCTTAGGGAAGGATTGGGAAGGAAATCGGCCGTGCCCTTTCAGAGGAACCATCCCGGCATTTGCCTGAAACGATTTAGGGAAATCACGGAAAACCTAAATCAGGATGGCTGGAGACGGGATTGAACCGTCGACCTCCCGAATGCGAGTCCAGTGTGATAACCACTGCGCCACCTCGCTCGGTGTGGGTGTGAGTGCAGTTATGGTCATGGTGGTAGGGGTGGAAGTTGGTTTGGGACAGAGGGTGGAGATTTAGGCCAGGTGGTGATTTAGGCCAGAGAGATTATAGGAATAAAGAATGTCTTGAAGGATCTATTTCTATCTATGTATTTCTGAGAATCTGTTGTTGGTGGGAAAGGATCGAGATGGCTTGGACTCTGAAGCAACCATTGGAACTGAGTATGTTGTGCTCAGCAGAATGTTCCGCCACTGGACAGTTAGCTCAGCCCATGACATCATCAGTTACAACAGAACTTGTCTATGACATGGCTCCTTTCACATGAGAGTCTGCCCCTGGATGGACTGTAACTGTAAAGGGATTGGAGTAGGGTGTGCTTGATGCCTGCATTGGATAGGTCTTGCATATGGATCTACTGCAGGGGTATGATCCGTGTGGAAAGGGGTTGGAAGTATATATAAATGGAATACCACATTGAGAGGTGCTTGAATACAAGTGTGACATTGAAAATGAATCTTTGGATAGGACTGAAATTTATTTAGGATTGATAATGCTGTTAGATAGGTTGCCAACAGGTCCCCCCCCCCTTTTTTTTTTTTTTTTTACGGATGTTGGGAAGGAGTTTGGGCTACGTGGATATGCAGGAAGTCAGCAAGGCAGGGTCCAAGCCCTACTTTCATGGATGTTGGATGTCAGTAACTTGGAAATGTTTAGGGGTGGTGCCAAGACTGCTGCTCAAAATTTTTAGGGCAGTGATTTCAGTTTGGTGGATGGGGTGCAGGTAGTTAAGGTTGCTTGGTAAAAGAATTTTCTGAAGGGAGCAGAGGTGATGTGGAGCTTGTTTCATGATTTGTTTGTCCAGTGTTAGATTAGTGATGGATAGGGACAGGCAGACTCTGAAGATTTAAAGGTTGTCGTGGAAGGAGTGGTGGTATTCAGAAAAAGTAATTTTTGTGGCTGGCATGTTTGAAAGCAGGGAGGGGAGGAGGAGGAGATTGTATGGGTCAGGTGGCATTTATACAACAGGATGTGGGACTACAGTTAGGAATACTTTTCTGGACAAACATAGATTTATAGAACAGGCACTGCCTGAGAATGAAATGTTGCTGTGAGGGGGGAAAAGGGTTGTAAATGAGTGAAAAGCATGGGTAAACAATTTTGGAAATACTGGAAGTAAAATTGCCTGGTGTGCACCAAGGTGACATGCAAATATAAAAATGTTGGTAGTTTCATGTACACAAGGTATGAATTGGTGGAGGTGTCATTTGTTCTCGCGTGATTCATGTGAAAAGGTTTCCCCAGTGATTATGACCACATGATGGGAGTTAAGACTTTGTAGCGGAATAGTAATTGGAGGTGGTTGCATGGGACATACCATTTTGGAATTCATTTAAGGAATTCAGTATTTCAAGATCAACAGTGTCAAGAATGTGCCAAGAATACCAAAGTTCATCTCACCACGGACAATGCAGTGGCTGACAAACTTCATTTAATGACAGAGAACAGTGGTGTTTGTGTAGAATTATGATTGTTAACAGACAATAATCAGAGAAGTCAACGTAGGATTTACAAGGAATGTATCTGTTAGGACAGTGCAGCAAAATTTGGCGTTAATGGGCTATGGCCGCACACAGCCTCTACGAGTGCCTTTGATAACAGCGTGAAATTACCTTCAGCACAGTCAACAGTGTCTGCGTGCCTAGAAATGGGAAACATCTTATCTATAATCCTCTCACCCATCCCTAAGTGGTATTCTGCCACCCACCCACTTGCAAAATATGCTAGTACATCCTTATCTAATAACAACCCCTTGCCACATGGGTTGTACCCCAGTGAAAGACCCTGGGGCAAGACCTGTCTTATGCACCCACCCAGAACATCCAGTCCAGTCCTGTCACAGGCATCACCTACCCTATTAGAGGAACTTTAAGTGAGCATGACCACCAATCAGCTGTGTGCAGAAATGAACGGTCACTGACAAACTGTGGCCAATTGTGGTGCATGCTGGTGAACACTACATGCTAGATTTCAGTGCCCACTTCACAACCCAAGCTATGAGGATCCTTTCCCCTAGTTTCTCTAAAATATGTATATGAGAATTGTCCTTGCAAGACAGTCTTTAATCTTGAAATCCCCTTGGGCTTGATCTGTGCTAGCCTCTGTCCCACATGGACCTCCACTCCTTCCCAATGACCTCCACATTACTCGGCCTACATTCACACTCCTCTCTGCAGCCCTGCTTCTCAGTCCTGCCTCCTCCTCCACCTCATTATGCACTACCCACAACTC